>NC_083594.1:10524198-10834198 GCF_027579695.1 Neoarius graeffei
AAAGGGTTCTTTTCGTCCTCTCCCTCATTTATCCACCGTCGACCATGCATGGCAAACAGACACAAAAGGATCAAGCTCATGGTGTCTCCAACATGCAAGCGTTCAGCCCTTCCATTCGTCAACCGGCGTCATCCCAAAGGATTGATTGAGCATCTATTAACGTGAGCTCAAGCACCTCTGAGCCAAGCGTCACGAAGCGGTCACGATCCTAACAGGAGAATTCCCTCAGTCTCCGGCTGTCGTCCACCTTTCACTCAGTCTCCTGCGTGGTGTGAATTGAGTTTCAGCCAATAATTTGCAACATGGATTTGCAGCTCCGTTGCTATGGCGCATCCACAAAGAAATCCTCTGCATACAGATTGCAGAAATCGGTGTGCTGCTCAGCTGCTGTGTGCTTTTGTTTTGCTGCCCTCCTCTCTACGCTTATGATAACTGCATGAGTGAAGCATGCAGTCAACATGTGATGTCACTTCCTTGTGAAAGGACATGCCAGTAATTTCCTTACATTCCATAATCCATATCCATATCATTGCATTGCATTGTAGTACTGTATTATGAATACATTCCTCAAGTAAACAAATATTTATCTGAAAATAAAAATCTAACAAACAAGACAAGATGTCAGGAACTAATAAGATTTTGCAGGGTTTTTTATTATTAAGTTATTCATCATGTTTAAACAAAACAAAACAAGACAAAAACTCTTAATCCAGCTGTGCTGCTCTGCTGATGTTGTGTGCAAATCTTTCTTCTCCCATTACATAACTCCTCTTTCTAACAGAAAACATTTACTTGAAATCATTACAAATATTCCTCAGGAAATAGGTTCAAATTGCTAATATATATTTCAGTCCTGGGAGCTCAGATTACTGTCTGTGTTGAGTTTTGCACCTTCGCTCCTTGTTTGCATGGGTTTACTCTGGGTTCTCCAATTTCCTTCCATTGATTAAAGTAAATTGCCCCAGCTGTGAATGATTCTGTGAATGTACAGTGCGTGTGCTGAATTCTCCCAACTTGTGCCCAGTGTTACTCGGGTTGGCTTGGACTCCAGGTCCTGCCCAGGAAGCATTTACTGAAGATGAATGAATGAATTACATGGAAGGAAAGTAATCTAGTGCTGTCTAGCTAGTTAAAGTGAGTAAAATCCTGTAAAGTAATTGCACAAATTGTATATTGGCACAAACCAGACCTGTTGTAAGCAGGTATATTTGATTTAGCTGTCATAATTTATTCTATCCACATTCACTGGATATGAGCAATTGCATGCTCTGATTGACTACTCTACTACTAGGATATTAGCTCATATACCGTGAGTAGAAAAAAAACAAAATGGCGGCGCATTGCTGAACCAACCTAGGACACAATAAAATCTCTACTCGAAAACAAAACCCCCAAAAATACAAACAAGTAGACAGAGTAATCTATATCCCCCGCCCTATATACCAACTATATACCAAGTTTCAAGATATTATTTGTCACATTTTTTTCAAGTTCTGCTGCAGGAAACCAACCCTACCTCTTTACACTGACCTCAGCAGCCCAAGGCATAAACCCACTGGACCTTTGGTCCAGGTGAGATAAAAATTAAAATTTCTCACATTTCTTAGTAGTAAAAGGCACATATACATTACTTAATCAACACATATACCAACTTTCAAGACCGTACCACTCATAGTTTTCAAGTTCTGCTCCGGAAACAAAACCTACCGCTAAGACTAACCTGAGATACTAAGTCTGAAATTGTTTCTGTGGAAAAATGAAAAATTAAAATTTCTCAAATTTTTTAGTATGAAAAGGCACATCTACATCACCTTGTTAACATGGATACCAAGTTTCAAATCCGTGTCATGAATAGTTTTGGATATTTGCTCTGGAAACGAACATTTGAGACAAAATACTGAACATCATGGACGATGCCAGTCACCCTCTGCACACCGTCATCAGCAGCCAGAGGAGCCTGTTCAGTGACAGAATGCTCCTTCCCAAGTGCAGGACGAACAGACTTAAAAACTCCTTTGTCCCTCACGCCATCAGACTGTACAACTCCTCTCTGGGGGGAGGAGGGGGAACAGGAGGACAGAGGATGGGAAGGAGCAGTAGCCTGACAATAAACAATACTGGACAATGTGCAATATAATGCGCAATATAACGTGCAATACCTCTTCCGTTGGCCCTTTTTTTTCTTCCCCCTTCCCCATATCTTATTCTTATTCTTTGTTATATTTGTATATGCAAATACCTAATTTAATTTATTTTATCTAGAAGTTTTTTCTCTATTTCTATTCTCTGTTTATCCTGTAATGATGCTACTAGAATTTTAATTTCCCTGAGGGAACCCGCCCAAAGGGATCAATAAAGTTCTATCTAATCTAATCTAATCTAATCTAATCTAATCTAATCTAATCACTCTTAGAAACGAAGTCTAAATCTATTTTTTATGTAAAAATTTGAAAAATACTTTTTTTTTCAAAAATCCAAAATAGCAAAAAGCACCAGTTCACATGTTGCTTGATATGTATACAAAGTTTCATGAAGATATCTTCAGTAGTTTTAAAGATATGGCCCAGAAACAAAAACGTGACCGGACGGATGGACGGAACCCATTTCTATATCTCCGCCGATTAAAAACAAAAAAAAGCGCCAATGATGCAGTAGCTCACACGGCTGTACCATGAGAAACCAGACTGATTTATTTATAATTAGCCAAGTTGCTCTTCATGAGAACATTTAGAATAATTTGAGCCTCCAAACAAAACTACTTGAATCAAAATCCATTGAAAACTCAGGGAGGAGTAGCAGTTTTCCTGAAAGTTCATTAATCAGCCTAATTAGCAACTTTTTAATGAGAAATCACAAAACTAAGGAGGAACTTTTGTGCAGACTGATTAGATCTTCCAAACAAGATATCTTCAGTAGTTTTAAAGATATGGCCCGGAAACGAAAACGTGACCGGATGGGCAGACAGATGGCTGGATGGATGGAACCCATTTCTATATCCCCCACCAACCTTTGTTTGGGCAAGGGATAAAAAGCAACAAAATATGGAATAAAAGTATTTGATGGTAAGAACGTATATTTTTTTAATTTTTCAAGAATTATTATTATTATTATTATTATTATTATTATTATTATAGCATTTTTCACAAATTGCTCCTGTCATTTCATTGTTTACATTCTAAGCGGAAATGATTTTGTCGGACGTTTTGTATAAAGTTTTTATTTATCGAATTTGCAAAAAAATACAAATTAAAAATGCTGTGTTTCTCAAAATCCAGTGAATGCGGTTAGAATGAAATAGTTATTCCACTCAATCTTGCTGTACATGGCTTATTGCCAACATAGTGCTACGCAACTCGTCAGCTATCAGCTCGTGTACGACTCGATTTCGTGGAATAGTTGTTAAATGGCAACAAGCTAATTAGCTTCAGACAGTGTAATAGCATGGAAAACAGAACAGCAGCCATGTTGGTTGGTTGGTTGGTTGGTTGGTTGGTTGGTTGGTTGGTTGGTTAAAATGCAGCAAGAATTGAAAATGTATTCCCGTTGTGAAAATCAGCATGACAAAAGCAAATTATAGCTTCAAACCAAAAACATGCAGCGTGAGGAAAAACATCTGGGACTTGAAGGATTGTGGATATAAATACAACCACGAGCCAATTTAATAGAGAAACTCAGTGCAGGAACAGGTCAAGAAAATCATTTAATGTTCACTTCAGACATCAGGATGGGAAAAATCTGACCTCGGTTGTTGTCAGATGAGCTGGTTTGAGTATTCAGAAACTGCTGATCTCGCACAACTTTTTCTTTTTTTCAGTTTTCAACTGTCTATTTTCCATCTCTTGAAATAAATTATTTTAATTTCATTCAGCTTCTTCAGATTTAATCAGCTTCTTCAGTCACTTAATCCTCTTTCGTCAGAGCCTGAATGTAAATACTGCCAATATACTCATTCTCAATGATGAATATTCTGCAAAGAACGTCAGACAGCCAAATGGAATTAGAGGAATAGACTGCTGTTGTGGCATGAGTCAGAGGAGGACAAGTGTAGTAGATTCAATTGGGAAGGAAATGTCTATGGCTATAATGGGGGGTGGAAACTGGCATGAGGAGAATGGCTAATAGGTTATAACCTTGACTGGCCTGGAATGATTCAGTTAGACAGAGAATCTGAAAAAAATACCCTTCATGTACAAACAAACAAACATAAAATAAAAACCATAGGAACTGTGCAGTAAATCATGGTGGAGTCAGATTTGTTTACAGGGAGTTCATATCTGGTCCCTTGCGTCCTTCATTAGCCATAAATCAATTCTGACATGTTGGGAAATGAGAAGCGGGAAATTATTATCCAGTGTATGATTTATGCAGTTGAACACAAATGTTTGCTGGTTTTCTGGATTAAAAAAAAAAAAATCAACAGTTAGAACATACAGCCTACAGTAGATATCAAAACAACTCAAAAGTTTACGTCCCCTAGTTAAACTTATTTGACTTGATTTAAGACACAAAACGTTGAAACAGACTCAAAGTCTAGCAGACGACTCTTAGAAATTTGCAACAAGCCAGATCTATGAAAAAAAAATTCATTAATTCATTAAAAAAAACATCTCATTATCTGTAGCCGCTTTATCCTGTTCTACAGGCAAGCTGGAACCTATCCCAGCTGACTACGGGCGAAAGGCGGGGTACACCCTGGACAAGTCACCAGGTCATCACAGGGCTGACACATAGACACAGACAACCATTCACACTCACATTCACACCAACGGTCACACGACAACGGCAACGAGATGTTATTTAAAAAAAATATCGCGTCCACATGGGCAACGATCAGTGAGATATCAGGTCCATATGGCAACGCAACGCTTGCTGAAAACGATGCAATACACATGCCACACCTCTAGGGGTGCTGTAAGACGGTCCCTTCGGAGACACCAGAACAATAGAAGAAGTAAGGACGCATGCGCATAAACTATTATGCGCGAGACTTCATATTAGCCACAAAGTCAGGAAAATCTGTTCGTAAAATTACGTTATAATGACCAAATACAATGAAAAGTATTTTTCCAGTCTCACCTGTGAAAGGTAATCCCATGTGATCTCGTTTGGACGGTAAACCTGTTGGTACAGTTAAATGCAGCACATGAATGAGGCATCTTTTTTCTCCGCTTTGACCTATCCAATATGGCGGCGAGGATGACGTATGATTCTAAGCGGAAGGCGGCGTCTTTAATGGTCCGGAATAAATTGAATGCTACATGTTGATGGATTAATTTGTTCTTCTACGCCCTTTTTGAGGAATGTATTGTAGGACTTAAACCAACATCTGAAGAGGTGAGATCGCTCCTTTTTTTCCCTATTTTTGCTGGCGGGATTGACTCTGCCCTAAGGGCTATTTTCTCTCTCTCTCTCTCTCTCACTTTGCACCATTACACAATAAATATTCACAGTGAAAATATTTTGTAAGCGCATTTCATGAACCAAGTTATAGGATTTGTTGACAACTCGCATCGAGTTCGTTACACTTCTACCCGGCGTGAAGCACATGTGGTTGTGACGTCATCATAAACAAATCCGTTCTACTCATCCAGATGACTTCGCAATGGCAACGTTGCCAGATCTTTCCACTCTGGGACCCGTTCTCAAAAGATTGCGTTTTGGGGCACCCAAAACGCCGGTGCCGTGTGGACGCCAGGCCTAAACGATAAACAATTGTATCGGATTCACCTGAATCCGTTGCCGTGTGGACAGGGCCTTAGAGTCACCAGTTAACCTAACCTGCATGTCTTTGGACTGTGGGGGAAACCGGAGCACCCGGAGGAAACCCACGCGGACACAGGGAAAACATGCAAACTCCACACAGAAATGCCCTCGTCGGCCGCGGGGCTCGAACCCGGACCTTCTTGCTGTGAGGCGACAGCGCTAACCACTACACCATCATGCCACCCAATATGAACCTATTAAACTTTTTTTAATCAATTGGACATATTTCTAACAAACAAACAACACTGGACTTGCATGAAAGGTCTTGCTGGTTGTATTATTTCAAAGGAAGGGTGCAAAAACTGCTGCACTCCATCATACATACCACTAAAGTTGCACAATTCAAAAGAAAATTACAAAAATGCAGTGTACTACTCAGATCTGTACACTTTTGTGTTGCATAAAAACGTGCATTAATAGCAGTTATATGTTCAGCACGAGTTGATACACGCTCACCGGCCACTTTAATAGGAATTTGTCCTTGATTCTCAGATTCCTGTTCTTATGCTGAGATGCTTTTCTGCTCACCACGGTTGTAAAGAGTGACGATATGAGTTACTACATCTTTCCTGGCAGCTCGAACCAATCTGGCCAGTTTCCTCTGACCTCTCTTGTCAACGAGGCATGCGTTTCCACCCACAGACCTGTCACTCACTCATTCGATGCTTTTTGTTTTTTGCACCATTCTGTGTAAACTCTCGAGACTGTTGTGTGTGAAAACCCCAGGAGATCAGCAGCTTCTGAAATACTCAAACCACCTCCCACAGTCTCATCTCATCTCATTATCTCTAGCCACTTTATCCTTCTACAGGGTCGCAGGCAAGCTGGAGCCTATCCCAGCTGACTACGGTCGAAAGGCGGGGTACACCCTGGACAAGTCGCCAGGTCATCACAGGGCTGACACATAGACACAGACAACCATTCACACTCACATTCACACCTACGGTCAATTTAGAGTCACCAGTTAACCTAACCTGCATGTCTTTGGACTGTGGGGGAAACCGGAGCACCCGGAGGAAACCCACGCGGACACGGGGAGAACATGCAAACTCCGCACAGAAAGGCCCTCGCCGGCCACGGGGCTCGAACCCGGACCTTCTTGCTGTGAGGCAACAGCGCTAACCACTACACCACTGTGCCATATCCTTGAAAACTAAAAAAGATATGTTCTCACCATCAAATACGTGCACATTTTGTTGCTTTTTTTTTTGTATTTTTGTTTTGTTTTCAAGTAGAGTTTTTATTTCGTCCTTTTGATTCAGCAACACGCTCTGCCATTTTGTTTTTCTCTATTCACGGTATATGAGCTGATATCTTAGTAGTAGAGTCACCAATCAGAGCGCGTGATTGCTCATATCCAGTGAATGTGGATAGAATAATGACTTTTATCAGACAGTGTAACTCATGTTACTGTGAAGTCTTAAAGCACAAACTTTTCAGTCTTGAAGATTTTTCCATGGCAGAAAACTAGTCCAAAGCGCTGCCAGTAAACAGTTCTTTCCATCTCCTTCCACAAAACATCATCATACTGTATCACCGATAATACCTTAATAATAAAGAACAGCATGATGTTTCTGTTTATTAATAGTCTTAGATTATATGGAGCACTTGCCATACATGTGTCTGTAAAGGAATTATTACGATAGAAACGATAATGCTTTGGAATGACGGCATTAATACAAATCTGCAGTTTGAAACTGGAACTAATAGCACAACTACTGTTAAGAAAATAAATCAATACTTCCTGACCAGTCAGATTTAAGAATTCAGTAGCACTGCCAAAGAACAACAACAACAAAAAAAACTGTAAGACTAGGATGTACTAATTTTCTCCATAAACCTGCCAAGACCCGTGGCTACTTTACGATGATGGAGAGCCCAGGGTAAAAAACCAAGCCATAAAAGTGTAACTGGAGCAGCGCATCTGCCTTCCATAATAGTCTGGCCTCCCTGAGGTTCAGCTCTCTGTTGTTGTTGCTCCATAGTTAACTATGTGTGTATAAAATTAAGTCTCCAGAACTTTCATCCCAACAGACTGCGGCCTGGTCCAGGAATGGAAATCTTTGAAGAATCCCTTAAATTAGCCTCAGAATGGGGTCTTATTAACATACAACTTTTAAGTATAATTAGCTTTGCAACAAAACAAACAAAACAAGGAGAAATAATGCTCATATTTTAGGAGTTGAATTTACTTTGATCATCCATAGTGCGAAAATATCATGAAAGAAAATGAATACCATCATTGGTCGAGCAAACTCAGATAAACTTGACCCATCCAATGCCATCCATCATCATTGCTGGGAGACTGGTTGGTTCACACTCAGTGTCTGAACAGAGTTGATCAATATATGTTGTCACGGGACGACCCACACGAAGATGGCCATGTCAGGGGGTCCAAAGAAGCAATTCACTAGCAGGTTCTTGTTTAGCTCTGAAGCCCAACGAATCACAGTCTGCGCTCCTTCAAATCAAATCAAATCAAGTTTATTTGTACAGCGCTTTTAACAATAAACATTGTCGCAAAGCAGCTTTACAGAATTTGAGCGACTTAAAACATGAGCTAATTTTATCCCTAATCTATCCCCAATGAGCAAGCCTGTGGCGACGGTGGCAAGGAAAAACTCCCTCAGACGACATGAGGAAGAAACCTCGAGAGGAACCAGACTCAAAAGGGAACCCATCCTCATTTGGGCAACAACAGACAGCCTGACTATAATATTAACAGTTTTAACAGGTATAACCCTCAACTGTCCTCATGGGGCCGTCCTTCACAGGAGTGGGGCGATAAAACTCCGACCAGACACAGGGCACCAGGATGGATCAAGCAGGTCCGAGGGGCAGAAGAGGCCAGCATCTCAATCCCAGGATCAACATGTAACTCAGAGGGACAGATGGGGGGGGGGGAGAGAGAGAGAGAAAGAAAACACGTTGTTAGGTATGCCCTAAAAATGACAAGTATTAAATCTGTGTGGTAGGCTCGCAGAGACGAGAGTCTTTACATCAGGCATGACGCACAATGGCATGTTAATATGGTAAAAAATATATCATGACCTGCTCTGGCTGGATGCTTGATTGGGTGATGGGAGCACACTCCTCAGCAATGATGAGATGCAGATGGGACCCTTAGGCCTGGCCAAGACAATTCAGTTACATTTCACCGGGTCTGGGACATGCGACAGAATGTCTGACGGCCGATTCCCTGCAGGCTACGATAGCCAGTCGAGGTCCCCACCGTCTCCACCAAAAGATTTCCTGTTGACTCCATGTAACTCAGAGGGACAGATTTGGGGGGGGGGGAGAGAAAGAAAACACAGGTGGTTAGGTATGCCCAATGTCACCTGAATAAGTAGGAACAGTATACATATTGCACCGAGTACAAGCAGGGACTCCGGCAACTAACTATGACAGCATAACTAAAAGGAGAGAGCCAGAAGGTAACACAGGCATGAGGGAGCCCCGGGACATAAAGCAGCCAGCCACTCCTTCAGAGTCTCTGATACAGGAGGTGACTCTCCATATAGCTGCGCTATGGTGGGGTGGTCACATCATGAGATGTTTAATATGGCTTTCAGCATGCACATGTACTGTATGTCCCATTGAGCTTTGACTCAAGTGATTTCGTTGGAGTCCAAGTTGTTGCGCCGTACATCAATACAGATTCAACGGTTGCTCTGAAGAAGCTATGTTTTAGGTGATTGGGAAGATTGGATTTCCACACAGGATTCATTCTGATACAGTACCAATGTTGAATACTCGATTCTGATTGATCATCAGGTGTTGATTAATTTTCCATAAGAGCTGTTTTAATACTGCATCTGTCAGTTAGCGCTGACGCCTCACAGCAAGAAGGTCCGGGTTCGAGCCCCGTGGCCGGCGAGGCCCTTTCTGTGCGGAGTTTGCATGTTCTCCCCATGTCCGCGTGGGTTTCCTCCGGGTGCTCCGGTTTCCCCCACAGTCCAAAGACATGCAGGTTAGGTTAACTGGTGACTCTAAATTGACCGTAGGTGTGAATGTGAGTGTGAATGGTTGTCTGTGTCTATGTGTCAGCCCTGTGATGACCTGGCGACTTGTCCAGGGTGTACCCCGCCTTTCGCCCGTAGTCAGCTGGGATAGGCTCCAGCTTGCCTGCGACCCTGTAGAACAGGATAAAGCGGCTACAGATAATGAGATGAGATGAGACTTACAAACCCTAATGCCGTGACCAAAGACAGAAATGTGAATTCACAAAATGAACGCATGCTGTGCCATCATGGTGGTTTAACGTTAAGCTAGCTAGTCAGTGAAGCGCCACCTAACATGCTAGCAAACTCTTTTCAAACTCAAAATCATATTGGGTAGCTAATGCTACTAGAAAAGAAAGATTTCTACATTCTGTTTATTTGGCAAGATTATGCTAAAACATATTTCTGAAAGCACTTCAGATAAGTTAACGTTATTCATGTTAGCGTAACTCCGTTTTTACACACTAACTAACAGTGTCCAAGTTAACTAGCTGTGTGTAAACGTTAGCCGTGGACAAGGCTATGGCAACTTGGCGGGCAAATCCATAGAAAGTCATTTGCCTAATCAGACTGCATAGCTATTGCAATGTTATCACTAGCTCTAAAAGCACAGACAACTTCATTGCAAGCTTTCTCTTGGAATAAAACATTTATAGTATATACCTCAATATGCTTCTGCAGGTTGGATGGTGAGTTTTTGTAGGCCGTAATGTGGTTCGTTTTTGGCAAACAAAGCAAACATTTAAAATGAAACGAATCTTTAATCCTTTCAGAAAACTGAAACGTGGGTTCTAGGTATGGCCATGAGTGTGTGCATTCCCCAGAAGAACCGCCTCCTTCCATTCTGCCATCAACTGATCGTGTTCAAATAACGCTGCTGAGAAATCATTGAATTTGATTTTGTACAGTCTATGGATGTGACGTGACCCTAGTGATTACTGATCGGCTGTCTCAGTGTCACCTGTGAAAAAACCATCACGTTTTAGAAAAGAAAAGAAAAAACATCCACTTTCAAAACTGCTTCATAGTAAAAAGTAACAAGGACCGTGATAGAAATGTAGTGGAGTGAAAAGTACGATATTTGCCTTTCATATGTAGTGAAGTTAAAGTCATAAGTTTCCAAATAAAAATAATATTCGAGTAAAGTACAGATACTCAGAAAGTATAAAGTACAGTACTCAAGTAAATGTCCTTCGTTACTGTCCACCTCTGCCTATTTCAGAAAACGTGTCTTTCAACAAGCCATTCAGATTTGTCTCCCTTTTCTATGTCACAACAGGAGCTTATTAGCATGATCCCGCCCCCTCATCTGATTATCTCCACTCACGGCTTGAGAACTGCCTTTGTGAATGAATAGTCATGAGGGAAGTGCAACCTGATTGGCCAGTAGAAGAGGGGGGAGGGGTGAACAGTGTCTCATTCTCATTATCATTTAAAGGAACAGGCCGTTCCTCAAATCGGCTGTTGAGACAGGATGGGAAGGGAGCTGTGCTGCTTTATTCTTGTGCTATTTTGACCAATATATACTCCAGACATTTCATTAAGACGTCAGGGAACTGTCAACTTGTGGAAAACGGGTATAACAATATGTCACCTTTAATTTAACCAATCAGACATCTCATCTCATTATCTGTAGCCGCTTTATCCTGTTCTACAGGGTCGCAGGCAAGCTGGAGCCTATCCCAGCTGACTACAGGCGAAAGGCGGGGCACACCCTGGACAAGTCGCCAGGTCATCACAGGGCTGACACATAGACACAGACAACCATTCACACTCACATTCACACCTACGCTCAATTTAGAGTCACCAGTTAACCTAACCTGCATGTCTTTGGACTGTGGGGGAAACCGGAGCACCCGGAGGAAACCCACGCAGACACGGGGAGAACATGCAAACTCCACACAGAAAGGCCCTTGCCGGCCATGGGGCTCGAACCCGGACCTTCTTGCTGTGAGGCGACAGCGCTAACCACTACACCACCGTGCCGCCAATCAGACATTTAAGTATTATTTAACAAAGATAAACACATGATTGATGACAGTTGATGTCGTAAAGCATTCTGGTAAAGAGATGTTTGGAAGGAGTCTCCAGTGTCAGTGGTTTGTAAGAGACAGATTTTTTTTAAAAAGGTTTTTTTTAAGGTGATGATACACAGGGCAACTTTTTGGGCAACAGACAATTGGCAACAACCAATCAGATAAGAGCAAATCTATTACCAGGGAGACAGACACCGCAAAGATGGACATTGAAACATTTGCAACTGTCACTTTTAGATCAGACGATAAGCTAGACAACCTCTATTACAACTCACAAAAAAAAAATCATGAGCTACCAATCACTTTCAACTTGACACAAGAGAGCTAACATTATCCCTTCATAGCTAGCAATAACTTTCAGCTAACCATGTTAGCAAAAACCACCGCTAGGTCACAGAATCCCATTCAGTCTCGATGGAGCGGTGGTTAGCTGACAGCAGTTTACACTTAGCTGAAAAAAAATCAATGTCTTAGTTACAACCTGAGCACATAGAAATAGTTGTCTGTTGGTTTTCTAAGCATTTGATGAGGTAAAGTCACCACTTTGGGTTTACACATAACTTACTGGCATAAAAAGATACAAGTTGTCTCTCTTTTTCTTCGCTCCAATGCCGTTGAGATGCCACCATATTTGTTGAAAATTTCAGAAGCTCTCAGGTGGGCATGAAATTATGTTGGCTGATCTCAGTGAGAAAGTGTCGAAGCGCAATTGCCTGGCAACATTGCCCAGAAAGTCGCCCCATGTATCGTCACCTTTACTGCAAGTTTTACAGGATGGGAACATCTTCAGAACAGATGACTTAATAAGTACGCTGATTTGTAAATAAAAATGTGTAATTGTTCGTGAGTTGGAATAAAACACCTCACGACATGGTGTTATAGTAAAACACTCAATACAAGCTGGTATTAGTAACACTGTAGGAACTTTGAATCAGGGCATCACACTAGGCAAGGCAAGGCAAGTTTATTTGTATAGCACATTTCATACACACAGGCAATTCAATGTGCTTCACAAAAAATAAAAGCATAAGAACAGTAACAAAGAATTAAAGTAAAAGTAGATCATTAAAATCCAAGATTAAAAAGAAATTAAAATAAAGAAAGTAAAATCATTAAAATCAAAATTAAAAGAAATTATATTAAAGGAAATTAATTACACTTTAGGTAAAAATTAGTGCTGTCAAGCGATTAAAATATTTAATCGTGATTAATGTCGCGACTGTCATAGTTAACTCGTGATTAATCGCAATTTAATCCCACATTTTTGTCACATGAAAAACCATTGTAATTCTCTTATCAGCATAAAAAAGTGAATGGGCTTGCTTTGTGCCAATGTTTTTTTTATTGCAAAGCATAACACGTCTTGACACAACCACTGCAAACTGAAACCTAAGCCAAGCACCGGGGCTAGCAAAAGAACCATGAGTGAAGTGAGACAGGTTACACAGTGACGGTAGGCTTGACATGCTTGATTATAATATAAAGTACACTATTATATTAACTTTAAGTTGTTCGTTGATAAATATTGCATTGAATCTGATCTTTACTGTTTCAGCTCACTTAACACATTTTGTACTTTTACACTTTCTGCCTGTTGATGCGTCGCGCTGTCCAATCAGAGGCGGCCAAATTTGCATATTACAGGAAAGATTTCTGGGATAGCATTGAGTTTACAGTTCAGAGGGATCTGGCTTCTTTAGACGCTGTCTTCTTAAAACTGAATAAATATTTAAAAAGAGCCAAATGAGCCAGTATTTTGAACGGCTCTTTTCAAAGAACGGATCACAAAGATGCGGATCCCATCAAAGAGCCATAAATCCCATCTCTACTAGCGCGCCCTGCCCGCACTGGTTCTTTGGGGGAGGAGGGCAGAGGATTCTGGCTGTGCGGGGCGTGGCATTACAGTCTAGCTGCTATGTAAAGTCTCTGTTCCAAGTTCCTGGCAGTTTCAAAAGCTGATGAAAAACCTACATCATGTCACAGAGCGTTAATCTCGCGATAAAAAAATTATCGCCGTTAAAATTGAGTCAAGTTAACGCGTTAATAACGCGACATTTTTGACAGCACTAGTAAAAATTAATCAAGTGAAAGCATCTGAAAACAGCTTTGTCTTGAGCCTGGATTTAAAACTAACAACAGTAGGAGCATTTTTAATATCATCTGGAAGTTGTTTCCAAAGCTTAGCAGCATAGCAACTAAAGGCTGCTTCACCACACTTCGTTTCGACAGCTGGTATTACTAGCAAGTTTTTCTCTTGTGATATTAGAGACCTAGTTGGTGCATATAATTGAAACATATCCAGTAGGTAGCTGGGTCCCATCCCATTTAATGTTTTAAATAAAAGAAGTAATGCTTTAAAGTCAATTCTATAGCTCACTGGGAGCCAGTGCAGAGACCTTAGGATTGGAGTGATATGGACTACCCTTTTTGTTCTTGTAAGAACCCTTGCTGCTGCATTTTGGATTAGTTGAAGCTCTTTGATGGTCTTTTTTGGAAGACCTGTGAAAAGGCTATTGCAGTAATCAACCCTACTGGAGATGAAAGCATGAATAAGTTTTTCTAGATCATGTTTTGACATGAGACCCCTGAGTTTAGAAATGTTTTTAGGTGATAGAATGCAGACTTTTTTACCACTGTCATATGACTGTTGAAGTTAAGTTCGCTGTCAATAAGGACACCAAGGTTTTTGACAGTATCCTTTGCTTTAAGCCCCTTAGTTTCAAGAACAGTGGCAATCCTAAACCTTTCCTCCTTTTTGCCAAATATAATTGCTTCAGTTTTATCTGCGTTCAGCTGAAGAAAATTGTGAGACATCCATTTGTTAATTTGGTCAATGCATCTATGAAGAGACTCAAAAGGGGCATAGTCATTAGGTGACATAGCTAAGTAAAGCTGAGTGTCATCTGCATAGCTATGGAAGTTTATTGAGTTATTCTTAATAATTTGTCCAAGTGGGAGCATATAAAGGTTGAATAGTAATGGTCCCAGGATTGAGCCCTGGGGAACCCCACAGTTCAAGGACACGGGTGATGAACTGTGGCCTCCAATGGCCATCTTTGATGATTTTCATACAACAGTGTGCCACATCATGTGTTATTCCTTATATTATACTGTATCTCATTTCATGTTACTGTAGAAAAGTCTTTTTTTTTTTAGCTGAGAAATAATCAACCAAAGAGCTTCCATGACATCAAATAGCGTGTGATTTTAAGGCAGGCTGTAACATGGAATGACATACCGTACAATCTTGCTTTAAGTGTCACCAAGCCCCAGCACCATCATCTAAACAAGGCCAACAGTTCATTAAAACTCTCTGCAATCAAGACTCCAAGGAACCAATTTGCTGTTTGTACAATATGGGTTGCTGTACGTGAGGAGCGATTGTCAGTCTGCTCAAGTGTGGAGAGGCTGGGTGAGGAACTTATGAGTCATAAAACCAGATCAGACTGGTGACCTTGTCTGCTGTGCTGCCACACTGATCCAGCTCCTGTCTATCGCCATAATACAGAATAAATGAAATAACGATAAAGATGGCAGACAGGTAGAAGATACCGTAATCACTGGTCAAACCACCGGTCACTGCTCAATAGCAACATTACCTTTTATTAATTACTTCAACACATAGTTTTTCTTTTTTACTCAATTCATTTCCTCCCCATTGTATTGTTACCTCGCCCGCAACGGAGTAAGCAGGGTGAGGTATTGTAATCAGTGAGGTTTGTTTGTTTGTCTGTCTGTCTGTCTGTTAACAATCTAGCATCTAGACGGTTGCACCGATTTGCTTAAAATTTTCAGTGTAGGTGGGCAATGGTCTGTAGATTACCTGATTAAATTTTGGGAGTAATCGGGTCAAGGCCAAGGTCACCGAAAAGGTCAAAGTAGTTTCTTTTGCGATAACTTTCTTCAAATTCATCATTTTGACTTCAAATCAAAACCAAAATGTACATTTTTCAATTTTGTTTCCAACCATGTCCTGCATGATGAGGTAGTCTCCATAGGAGTTTGGGGTTAAAAGTCAGGGGGGTCAATTAGAGCCCTGCACTCCCGCGGGTGTCCCGCGGGACTCGCGGGACCCGCCGCAAAGCAGTGCGGCGCGGGACAAATTTTGAAAGCTCATTGCAGGCGCGGGCGGGACCGGAAGTGCACATATGTGCGCGCGGGCGGGAGCGGGAGTGCACATATGCGGCACGGGCGGGAGCGATGATAAGCTGCAGTCCTGCTAACTAAAAACGTGTTTGAAATAAAATTTATAAATTATTAATTTATGTCTATCATATATAATTTGTGGGGCGGGACGGTGGTGTAGTGGTTAGCGCTGTCGCCTCACAGCAAGAAGGTCCGGGATCGAGCCCCGTGGCCGGCGAGGGCCTTTCTGTGCGGAGTTTGCATGTTCTCCCCGTGTCCGCGTGGGTTTCCTCCGGGTGCTCCGGTTTCCCCCACAGTCCAAAGACATGCAGGTTAGGTTAACTGGTGACTCTAAATTGACCGTAGGTGTGAATGTGAGTGTGAATGGTTGTCTGTGTCTATGTGTCAGCCCTGTGATGACCTGGCGACTTGTCCAGGGTGTACCCCGCCTTTCGCCCGTAGTCAGCTGGGATAGGCTCCAGCTTGCCTGCGACCCTGTAGAACAGGATAAAGTGGCTAGAGATAATGAGATGAGATATATAATTTGTGCTGGATATTTTATTTGGCATTAATAAAAACATTTTAAGATGCCTAAATTTGCAGAGAGAGTCAGATTTTCAGATTGAGTGAGGAATGGCATCTTAAATTTGCCATTGATCACCCTAACGGGCAATCCTTTGATCACCCTAATGACTCGCCGTTCACACCCAGCCTCCAGTGACCCACACTAACATGATGCCTCAATGACACCTTAGATGAGCTGGTCATCAGAATTCTGATTCTGATTCTGATCCAGGAGAGGATAAATATCTCTTGTTCGTTTCTCGATTCTTTTCCTCTTCCGTGTTTGAGATCTCCAATCATGGCAGAAGAGCAGAGCTCCTTTACTGAATCTCACAGTGCTTCAAAGTTAAGTGCCGCTTTAAAAAGAGGTACATTTACCGTTAAAAAGTCAAGAGTCCTGAAATCGGACATTTGGAAGTCGTTCTCACTCGTGTACGACGCGGATGGAAATCAGCTGCCCTTTGCTTGCTGTGATAAGTGCCAAAAGGTTCTGACATACAACGGCCATAAATCAGGTACATCAGACCTGTCATCGCATCTGCATGTGCGCAACGCCTAGACGCACTGCTGTCACCAAGTCACCTTGTCCCAAATGGAATTGACATACTGTATAAAGTAGCAACTTTCCTTACTCCAAAGCTAGGTCATCAATGCAAATGAAAGACAATACGTGACGGAAGCTGTGAAAGAGATGACCGAGGAGTTGGGGTTTGATGTCCAAACTGATGAAAGCACGGAGCCACCTCCACCTAAAAAGGTCACTTTTCGTGAGTTTGAGGAATGGGAGGATGTCGGTGCTACGGGTGCTGAATCGAAGTCTGTAAACTCCGAGATTGATGATTATCTGAAAGTGAAACTCATTGGATTCAAATCACACCAATCTAAAGATATCCTGCTGTGGTGGAAAAATCACTGCTATGACTTTCCCACACTTGCCAAACTGGCACGGCATGTACTGGCCATTCCAGGTTCCAGCGCACCATCCGAGCGCGCGTTCAGCATATGTGGTCGCATACTGGAGGAAAGGCGCAGTATGTTGAAGCCCTCAACAGTGAACAATTTGCTGTTTCTCCATAGCTGTTCAAAGAACCCGATATCCTAAGCAATAGGCTTAGTTGTTTCGTTTACCTGCGTTTGATTTTCTCGTTTTTCTTATTCATATTCAAACAAGATCAGCTGTTATATTGAGTTTAACACTTGCACGGAGGCTCAAGCCCAAATAGTTTTAGAAATGTGCAACCATAGCCCTATAATGTCTACAGTAGCCTATACTGTCGATTTTTTGTTGTTGTAGGCTAGGGCTGTGTTTTGTTATAACATTTATATATGCTATGCTTATAGGGTATTCTATAGGATATTCTAGTTAGAAATGCTTAACAAATGTAAACTGGGTTAGCCTAATGTTTTGTATGGCTGAACAATAAATATACCAAATTTCCACTTGGAATTACGTGCTCGCCTGTCTTTTATTATTATTATTATTATTATTATTATTATTATTATTATTAGTGCTGTAAAAAATGTCGCGTTATTATCGCGTTAACTTTACTCAATTTTAACGGCGATAATTTTTTATCGTGAGATTAATGCTCTGTGACATGATGTAGGTTTTTCATAAGCTTTTGAAACTAGTAGAGATGGGATTTATGGCTCTTTGATGGGATCCGCATCTTTGTGATCCGTTCTTTGAAAAGAGCCGTTCAAAAGGCTGGCTCATTTGGCTCTTTTTAAATATTTATTCCGTTTTAAAAAGACAGCGTCTGTAAACTCAATGCTATCCCAGAAATCCTTCCTGTAATATGCAAATTTGGCTGCCTCTGATTGGACAGCGCGACGCATCAACAGGCAGAAAAAGTGTAAAAGTACGAAATGTGTTAAGTGAGATGAAACAGTAAAGATCAGATTCAATGCAATATTTATCAACGAACAACTTAAAGTTAATATAATAGTGTACTTTATATTATAATCAAGCATGTCAAGCCTACCGTCACTGTGTAACCTGTCTCTCTGATTAAAGTTGTAGACTAACTCAAGCAGTAAATCACTTCACTGAGTGAAGTGGAAGAGTGAAGTTCACTCCTCTTGCTAGCTCTGCTTTGCAATAAAAAAAAAACCACCATTGGTACAAAGCAAGCCCATTCACTTTTTTATGCTGATCAGAGAATTACAATCGTTTTTCATGTGATAAAAATGTGCAATTTGCGATTAAATATTTTAATTGCTTGACAGCACTAATTATTATTATTATTATTAGAGACACTACATGCTGAATTCAGAAACAAGGTAAATAATAACAAACGTGAATGTGAGCTGTAGATATTTATGCTCAAATCCACTCAAAGTAGGGGGCGGGGCACCATCACGCTGTGTCAAGACGCGAACGTCTGCATCATGTGGGATTTGTGGGCGGGAGTGGGACAAAATATGGCAGGCGGGAGCGGGACTGAAAATCATAATTTTTTTGTGGGCGCGGGCGGGAGCGGGACTGAAAATCATAATTCTTTGCAGGCACGGGCGGGAGCGTGACTGCACAATGCGGGCGCGGGCGGGAGCGGGACTGAAAAATCCGACCCGCGCAGACCTCTAGGGTCAATATCATCGGTCAAAATAACGTATTTTCCAATATAACTCAAAAACGGTTGCTGATAGACAGATATTTACCATTATCAACTTATAGGAAGTGCCATGTGGGCTTTCATTTGGCACCATGATCTTTGACCTTGAGTGACATTGAAAGGTCAAACTCAACGTCATAGGTTTTCAAAGGACTATAACTTTAAAATGGTTCATGATAGCCAGATGTTTACCATTATCAACATATAAGAACTCCCATATGGGCTTTCAGTTGCTGCCATAACCTTTGACCTTGAATGACTTTGAAATGTCAAACTCCAGGTCATGGATTTTCATAGGACAATAACCTGACAGCTGATGATTGAGAAATATTACCATTATCAACATATAGGTGTAAAATAAGTGCTGCCAGGTGAGGTTTGTTTTGCCTGGCAATACTTGTTGTTGTTCTCTTTTTGTAATTATTTTCTATTTTTAATTTGTTAAGTTTTGTGGGTTTTACTGATTTGTGCACGAGTATTTGTTACGGATAAGCAGTTACGGATAATGTATGGGTATATATATATATATATATAGTGTGTGTGTATACTTTGCTACACATCATATAAAGCATCAGCCTCTACTGTATACACAGAGGCACACAGGCTCAACAGAAAACTTTATTTCTACAAGACTAATGAGACTAATCATGAGCTGCAGGTGTGAACAATAATAAAGGAGCATGCACAAGATACATTGGTGCAGAAATAGAGGAAGAGTTTATTAGCTTGTGGTGAAAGAAACAAATTATCCAAGGAAATAGTTTTGTATATGCAGAACAACAACAAAAAAATTGAAAAATGGTGCAGTTTGGAAAGTTCATGTTGTTACAAGTTCCATGAAATAATGGAACGACAACAAAAGGGAACTTTGATATCTATCTATCTATCTATCTATCTATCTATCTATCTATCTATCTATCTATCTATCTATCTATCTATCTATCTATCTATCTATCTAAATTTTCTTTCGGTTTAACACAGTTTTGTACAAAGTCTTTAGTAGCGTTCTTTTAGTCCATAAAAAGCTGAACATACACAGTTAAACATTAGTCAAAACATTTCTTAATTACAGGATTTTTTTTTCTCCCAAAGGTGTTCAATTTATCAAGTTCTCTGGATGTTTTGAAAATGTTTTCCTACAATGTTTTGCAGATGTTCCTGTAACATTCCCACAATGTTTTTAGCTGCAGAAACAGCACAAAAGCTTTCAAAATATTTTGTCTAACTAGAAATTTAGACTATGACAGTTTTATTTTTGTAATATTAAAGCTTCTTAGTCCTGTATTTAGAAGTTCTGATGATGTTCTTGAGCTAGAAAGTCATTTGTAGAACAAGTAACTCATCCAACTAATCTCCAGTTTCCGAGCATTGCTAATTCCTTAATATTCGTAAGAATGTCTAGGGAGTCCTACTTTATAATACTGAAATAAGAACATCCATCCATCCATCCATTATCCGTAACTGCTTATCCTGTGCAGGGTCACAGGTGAGCTGGATCCTATCCCAGCTGACTATGGTCAAGAGGTGGGGCACACCCTGGACAAGCCGCCAAGTCATCACAGGGCTGACACATATGGCCCTTTTCCACTACCCTTTTTCAGCTCACTTCAGCTTGCTTCAGCTCACTTCAGCCCGACACGGCTCGCGTTTCGACTACCAAAAACCAGCACGACTCAGCTCGCTTCAGCCCTGCTTAGCCCCTAAAACTCGCACCGTTTTGGAGTGGGGCTGAAGCGAGCCAAACCGTGCCGAGTGAGGCTGGGGGTGTGAGCAGACACTCCCCTGTGCACTGATTGGTGAGAAGGAGTGTCCTCACATGCCCACACACTCCCCGCCAGCACGCTGGGATCTGTAAACACCGCAAACCCGGAAGAAGAATAATTACGAATTACGAGAATTTCTGAAGCCTTATGCGCCTCGCCTCATCTATACGCTCTTGCCAGTATCTGTTGGCGTTGTCGGTGACAACAAGCCACAGCACCAAGACCAGCAACACTAACGACTCCATGTCCTCCATGTTTATTGTTTACTATTCGGGTCGCGAAACTACCGCTTAAAAGCTCACTGATGTCACTGTTTGCGCTGCTTAACGACATCACCTGACGTCCACCCACTTTCGCTAACTCCACCCAATGTGTCCACCCACTTCCAGCCAGCACGGTTCAGCGCGGTTGTAGTCGAAATGCAACTTCAATAGCCCCGCTCAGCCCGACTCAGCCCGGCACAGCTCAGCCCAACTCAGCCGCGTTTGTAGTGGAAAAGCGGCAATAGAGACACACAACCATTCACACCTACGGTCAATTTAGAGCCACTAATTAGCCTAACCTGCATGTCTTTGGACTGTGGAGGAAACCGGAGCACCCGGAGGAAACCCACGCGGACACGGGGAGAACATGCAAACTCCACACAGAAAGTCCCTTGTCGGCCACTGGGCTCGAACCCAGAACCTTCTTGCTGTGAGGCGACAGTGCTAACCACAACACCACCGTGCTGTCCGAAACAAGAACGGTAAATGTTAAACAGTTTTTATTCTGGTTTTCAGAACCATGAGCAGTTTGATCATAGATATGTTTTTTTTTTCCGTGTTGCAGTGTAAGTTCTCTCGATTCTAACATCCTGTGCTAGAACAATGTGATCTTTTTGAAAGTGCATAGTCTAGTGATTATTACTAGAACAAGAGGTACAGTCTAAAAGCAACAAATTAGAACATTATGAACCAACAGGGATCAATAGTAACACCATATAACTATGGCCCCAAAAACAATAAAAAATTGAAAGCACAGTTGAAAAAAAGCAGTATAAAATTACGGTTCCTCAGTCTGGATGCCTACTCACGCAAACACATTCCTCAGCTCTATCTAATGTGTTGGGCAGCGAGCCTGTGGAAGCCATTACACCTGAAATTTGTTCCACAGAATGGCCAAAGAGAATGAGGTTATTTTATAAGATGTGTAGCGTAAATACGCTTCCCATATTGGAAGAAGAAATTCCACCACCACCCCTCCTCCTCCCCCTACCACACCTTGAAACTACTTCCAGAGTGGTTTCATTAGCAACAGTGTCTACTTCCTTCACCTTAAATGACCCTTGGAGGGACGCAAAGTGAAATTGTTTTTAAGGAATTAAGCTAATTTTAGACCATGTGGTTTCAGCAGTATTTTTAAGCTTATTACCTGTCGCCCTGTATCAGATGATTCGATTAAAGTCTTTCCTGAATTCTATAACAGACAGACAGAGTAACGTCTGTAGATCATACGATGAAGATCCTTGAACAATGGACTGATTTTATAGAAAACTGCTTACATCTACCAAATAAACAAATGCTCTTTAAGTGAGCTTGAAGTAACAATGATTTGTTGTCCATTAACATGTTTTGTTCACATTTTGCCATTGCTATTACTTTGTTTGTAGCTGTCCTGTAAGTTTTATGACTTTCCTACAATGAGTATTGTGTTCCGGAGCTCATTTCTTAAGCTAGGGCTAGCTAGCCCTTATCAAAAAGAAGTATACTTCAAGTTCATTTTATTAAGTATACTTAAGTAAAGTTAAAGTATATTTCTTTAAGTATACTTTTGTGTACCAAGTATCCTGATATCAATGTACTTACAGTATACTTGAAAGTAAACTAATCTAATACTTCTTGGGACTAAATTGGCCCACTTTTAGTTTATAAAAAGTATATTTTAAGTCGAAGAGAAGTAAACATTGAGTATACAACTAGCATTTTTGATTTTGTACTGCAAGTATACCACAAGTAAACTTATATACTAATAGTTTACTAGTTCTATACTTGTAGTCCAGTCTTTAGTTTACAAAAGCGTACTTCATAGTGTACTGGAAATATACTATAAGTTTACTTGTTTTGTATTTCTAGCCCACTTTTTAGTTTACTAAAGCATACCTTGTAGTATACTGGAAATATTGGTTTACTCGTTACACACTTCTAGTCCACTTTTTAGTTTATAAAAGTATACTTTATAGCATATTGGAAATATACTATTAGTTACTGGTTATATACATCTAGTCCACTTTTTAGCTTTGAAGTATACTGCAATTACCCTTCTAGGTTTTTGATTTTGTTATTAGTTTTCTAGCCCTAACCCTTACCTCATGCACACTACCAGTAGACAACTTAAGTGTTTTGTACCTTAAGTTACAATGAAGTTATAAAGATAAGAATTCACAAAATAACAACAGATACTCAGGATTAAGAACATATTCATTTTCTTTAAAAATCAAAATTTAAAGCAACATTGTATTAAATGCCAAAGTATAAAAACATGGCAATGATGATTGAAATTGACATCCAAGCTCTAAAGAAAGAGAAATAAATTGGAAAAAAAAGGAATTATCCCACTCATGAGAAATTTAAAAAAAAAAAAACTTACAGTATATGGAAGCACAGACATATCTAAGAGTCAACAATGCTGAAGTACAACTACAGGGCAAGTCCACTTAAACATAAGGCACAAATATTTTAATACTTTATTACACTTTTGTTAAGTATATCTTGATCAAAAATGTAAGTATAAGCTTAATAGACTTTTCGATATACTTTTCAGTATAAGCCAAGTATACTTATGTATAACTTTATTAAGTATATCTCTGATAAGTAAATAAAAAGTAAACTGAAAGCATACTCTCTTAGTTTTAATTTAAAAGAAGTCTACTAGAAGCAAACTTGAATAAACTTCTTTTTTGTAAGGGAGCCAAGCTGATCTCAGGTTAGCTAAATGAGGCAGGCAAAGCTAAATGAGCGTTTACATGCAAATGAAATCTGCAAAAGTTGTCAAGTCTCAATCTGAAAGTTTTTAGTTTGAGAGCAACTTTTCAGGGCGGCACGGTGGTGTAGTGGTTAGCACTGTCACCTCACAGCAAGAAGGTCCGGGTTCGAGCCCCGTGGCCGGCGAGGGCCTTTCTGTGCGAAGTTTGCATGTTCTCCCCGGGTCCGCGTGGGTTTCATCCGGGTGCTCCGGTTTCCCCCACAGTCCAAAGACATGCAGGTTAGGTTAACTGGTGACTCTAAATTGACCGTAGGTGTGAATGTGAGTGTGAATGGTTGTCTGTGTCTATGTGTCAGCCCTGTGATGACCTGGCGACTTGTCCAGGGTGTACCCCGCCTTTCGCCCGTAGTCAGCTGGGATAGGCTCCAGCTCGCCTGCGACCCTGTAGAACAGGATAAAGCGGCTAGAGATAATGAGATGAGATGAGCAACTTTTCAACATTAGCATTTATACATGATTAGCAGGATAGTTAATCCTAAATTCCTAAAACTAGCAAACAAAATAGTACCTCATATTTGTTTCGTACTAAGACATGGCAAAATGTTTAAATAACGTTGACGACTTCTTGATAGAACATAACATCGAGTGAAATAAATAATATTTTTTTTCTGAAGATAAAAATGTCAGGGATTTAGGGAGCTATAATAGGTTTATGGTTTCCCATGGGGTATGTTGATGCTAGCTAATACTTTTCCAACTGAACTTTTATCTTGTCCATCCATCTATCCATCCATCCATTATCTGTAGCCGCTTATCCTGTTCAGGGTCGCGGGCAAGCTGGAGCCTATCCCAGCTGACTATGGGCGAGAGACCCTGGACAAGTTGCCAGATCACCGTAGGGCTGACACATAGAGACAAACAACCATTCACATCTACAGTCAATTTAGAGCCACCAGTTAACCTAACCTGTACGTCTTTGGACTGTGGGGGAAACCGGAGCACCCGGAGGAAACCCACGCGGACACGGGGAGAACATGCAAACTCCGCACAGAAAGGCTCCCGTCGGCTGATGGACTCGAACCTAGAACCTTCTTGCTCTGAGGCAACAGTACTAACCACTACACCACCGTGTCTTGTTTTGTTTTATCACATTAATGTAAATTTTTTTGGACCTTATCGATCAATCATGACAGAAGCAATACCGATTCCAGATCCATGATGACATAATTCCTATAAACTGTCACAAACTTCACTGTTAGGTTAAATTGTGATGTTAACATTCATACCTTTTTCATATTTACACTCACCGGCCACTTTAATAGGAACTTGTTCTTGAGTCTAAACCCCGTGCCTGAAATCGCTCACTCGTTCCCTACTCCCTACTCCCTATATAGGGAATTGCTATATAGAGGACTATATATTGAGATCATTGGTAAAATAAAAAAAACACTTTCGGACACTACTCTGTCGTGCTGGTATTTACGTCATTACTGTCGCACAATTAAACGTGCCAGATCAGTCGGCTGGTGGGTTTTCAAAATAATAAATCCATATTATACTGAGCGCATTTCCCACATTAATCAATACAAAGTACCTGCATCTTTCAGTTCTTTTAAATCAAAGCTGAATACTTTCTTCTTTGCCGCTGCCTTTTATTAAATCAAATTTCAGACTTTTAATTTGATTTCTTTCAGCACGACTACAATGCATGATGGGATATATATTGCTTGGTTAGTGACCATCGGTTGTACACTACTTTTCGTGATGCATTGTGGGATACTTTGAATGCACTATATAGGGTGTAAATAATCCTCACTATCGTTTCAGACAGCACTACAAAATGGTGTCCCCACTATATAGTGCCCTATATAGTGAATAGGGAGTGATTTTGGACACAGGGAAAGATTCCTGTTCTTGGCTGCAGGAGTGGAACCCAATGTGCTCTTCTGCTGTTGCATGCTGAGGTGCTTTTCTGCTCACCACGGTTGTAAAGAGTTGCTATGAGTTACTATATCCTTCCTGGCAAAAAGGCTCAAACCAATCTGTCCATTTTCCTCTGCCTTCTCTTATCAACAAGGCGTTTCCTATTTCCATCCACAGAACTGTCACTCACTCGCTCATTGTTTTTTGTTTTTCGCACCATTCTGTATGACTGTTGTGTGTGAAAACCCCAGGAGATCAGCAGTTTCTGCAATACTCAAACCAAATTCAAATCATCTGGCTCGAACCAACACCCATGCCACAGTGAAAGAGAGTCCCACTTTGAGATCACAATTTTCCCCATTCTGAAGTGAACATTAACTGGAGCTCTTGATTTGTATCTGCATGATTTGACGCATTGTGCTACTGTCAAGGGATCGGCTGATTAGAGGACGTCATAAAACAGCGGGTCGATGTCTGGGGGTTCCTAATAGTGACTGGTGAGTGTCGTAACTTGGTATGAAACAGAATGAAACCTCACGCTTGTGAAATTTTACACTGATGGAATTACATCAATAACACTGCAGTGACATGAGTTAAATATATGCAAGTGTGAAATTATTCGAAACAGATTTGCTAAGGGAAATGTAGTTTAACGAAAACATGTAGATATATGATTTGCTTGCGGCATCCAGTCTGCTGGTGCTATCCACATTACAACTGAGGGTGTAAATGCCATGTGAAATAAACATCCTACAGTGGTTTGTATTGCCAAAAAGGGCACAACCACCCAACAATACCCAGCAGGAGCTGATGAGTGAATGGGTACGGGTGGAGGTTAGAGGACTGGCTGCTGAGAGCATGGAAGTGAAAAGCTCTCCAGATGCAATTAAAACCCTCAGGACATCAATAAGTAATGAATGTCAACAGCAGCGTGTTGTTTGACTTGGCAGGGTGCTGGTGGCTCACGGTTCCTCATGTCCAGAGCGGAAAAAGAAATAAGTGGTGCAAAAGTTTGCTCATTAAGAGCTGGTCTGAGATCAGTTTTTCATGGAGGCACTGTAAATGGTTCTGAATATCGTATATGAACAATGATACTGATTCTCATCTCATCTCATTATCTCTAGCCGCTTTATCCTGTTCTACAGGGTCGCAGGCAAGCTGGAGCTTATCCCAGCTGACTACGGGCGAAAGGCGGGGTACACCCTGGACAAGTTGCCAGGTCATCACAGGGCTGACACATAGACACAGACAACCATTCACATTCACACCTACGGTCAATTTAGAGTCACCAGTTAACCTAACCTGCATGTCTTTGGACTGTGGGGGAAACCGGAGCACCCGGAGGAAACCCACGCGGACACGGGGAGAACATGCAAACTCCGCACAGAAAGGCCCTCACCGGCCATGGGGCTCGAACCCGGACCTTCTTGCTGTGAGGCGACAGCGCTAACCACTACACCACCGTGCCGCCCGATACTGATTCTGACTTGGCATATTAAGCAACAGAGTCGTACAGATTCTTCAAAATGTCATCTCTTTCGAATGTCTTGGACGTTCATGATGTTCAGGCCGTCAGATATTTTTTTGACACAGAGCCAGAGGAAGGATTAGTGAACAGTGTGTGATCTTGCATTTCTATGCAACAGGCAGATCAAATTCTGATCAGACCGTCAGCAGCGTCTCGGTTTTAAATTGGGTATATTGTGCTGTGCGCTCAGTAATTTCCTATGTAGTGTGCAAAAGTTTGTGCACCTTTTGGGTAAAGGGATGTGCTCAAATGGTGTATGTTAAAATACAGCTACAAGGATCGTTGCTTGTAGTATGTGGTGCCTGAAGAAAGCCATCTTGTGTTAACTTTAAAATAGTTTAAAACACAGAATTTGATTGGTACTTGCCACTTTCTTAACCAGAGAATTCTGAAATTACAGGGTTATGAATGTCATCAACAGAGGTGGACAGTAACGAAGTACATTTACTTGACTACTGTACTTAAGTACACTTTTTGAGTATCTGTACTTTACTTGAGTATTAATTTTTTGGCCAACTTATGACTTTAACTTCACTACATTTGAAAGGCAAATATCGTACTTTTCACTCTACTACATTTCTATCAAGGTCCTCGTTACTATGAAGCGGCTTTGAAAGTGGATGTTTTTTCTTTTCTTTTCTAAAACGTGATGGTTTTTTCACAGGTGACACTGAGACAGACTATCAGTAATCACTAGGGTCACGTCACATCCATAGATTGTATAAAATCAAGCTCAATGATTTCTCTGCAGCGTTATTGAACACGATCAGTTGATGGCAGAATGGAAGGAGGCGGTTCTTCTGGAGAATACACGCACTCATGGCTATAGATAGTTTTCACTTATGTCACGGCATTCTGGGGAACGCCCCCCAGCCGCCATCTTGGGGGGCAAACAAAACGGACCATCGCCGCTACCGGCTACGTTATCTCGGACGAATTTATGAAGTTATATAGTCAGTTTTCTAAAATAAAGATCAATGTCAGCAAAATCAAGCAAACAGAAGTATATAGATACATTAGACGACATCTCACGACAACAGTATGCAGCCAAACTGGCCTTGATTGGGGGAATTGACCCCTACGAAGTGGACAAAGATGCATTTTCAAGTGACTATGCAGGGCTGCCAAAGCCTGAAACTGCCAAAGCCTGCTCCAAAGCCTGAAACTGACTTCATCAAACTTTAAAGGCTGTCTGATATATACAACTTTATATATTCACAGTGCGCCTTTTGGCGGATGCCGCCTGAATCGCGCAGATCCGATTTTTTTTTTTAGGGGGGGGGCGTTGGAGTGTCTGATTATAATTTCAAAGTAAATTCTGTATTAAAATTACTAAATTAGCAAATCCGTTACAGTCCATGAAGCAGGAAGTATAAGGATGAGAAAAAAACAGTTTAAATCGGAAAGCTGCGTACATATGCGCAGTCCTGCACACCACTCGGGCTGCGCAAATGTGCGCAGCTTTCCGATTTAAACTGTTTTTTTCTCATCCTTATACTTCCTGTTTCATGGACTGTAACGGATTTGCTTATTTAGTAATTTTAATACAGAATTTACTTTGAAATTATAATCAGACACTCCAACGCCCCCCCTAAAAAAAAATCGGATCTGCGTGATTCAGGCGGCATCCGCCAAAAGGCGCGCTGTTTGCATCCCAAACACAAATCAAATACAGAATAGACCTGAAATGTTTTTCAAAAATGACCCTTGCGTGAGTGAAGTGACAAGTTTCAAAGAGAAACGTGACAAACGAGCGATATTAAGTGCACGTTACAATGTAAACGTACACTCAGCGGTTCCAGTTAGGCATTCTCCAGAGAGTGTTCACATGATGTTTTGGTTTCCAAAAACAAACAAACACAATTGTTTATTTAAACAACTTACCACTTATAAAATGATCGGAGCAGACTTTGCTGTGTTTGGAAGGCTGATAATCCTTGCGGTTGATTCTCGCAAGCCATAGATTTCTCCTTTGTATGCTGAGGTTTGCTCGCCTTCGTGCTCCCGTACAGTGGGAATTCCATAAAAGCTCTGCTTGACGTCATCATCTGACCTATTACGACAGCCGTGAATACAACAGGTGTGCACCATTGCTAGCTTTAAATAGCCAGCTTGGGTTCTTTTGAAGACTTTGTACTCGCGCGTTACAATGTGTGCTCAGTGACCCGTATGGTAAGCTTGACCCCCAAGATGGCCGCCACTAGGGAATGTGACGTCATCTGAAAACTATCTACTGTATACCTAGAACCCATGTTTCACTTTTCTGAAAGGATTAAAGTGTCGTTTCGTTTTAAATGTTTGCTTTGTTTGCCAAAAACAAACCACATCACAGCCTACAAAAACTCACCATCCAACCTGTAGAAGCATATCGAGGGATATAAACATTTCATTCCAAGAGAAAGCTTGCAATGAAGTTGTCTATGCTTTTAGAGCTAGCGATAACGTTGCAATACCTAAGCAGTCTGATTAGTCAAATGACTTTCTATGGATTTGTCCGCAAAGTTGTCATAGCCTTGTCCATGGCTAACGTTTACACATAGCTAGTTAACTTGGACACTGTTAGTTAGCATGTAAAAACAGAGTTACACTAACATGAATAACGTTAACTTATCTGAAGTCCTTTCAGAAATGTTTTAGCATAATCTTGCCAAATAAACAAAATGTAGAAATCCTTTCTTTTCTAGTAACATTAGCTACCCAATATGATTTCGAGTTTGAAAAGATTTTGCTAGCATGTCAGGTGGAGCGTCACTGACTAGCTAGCTTAACGTTAAACCACCACGATTCCACAGGCAGATTCATATGTGCATGAAAACAGACACTTGCACATGCACACACGTGAGATCTGTGAGATGGACAGTACTGCACTAGTCAGTCACAACAAATTGCTGGAATTTTTTGTTTTGATGTCAGATGATGGTCTGGCACTTTTTTTTGTCTTGCTTAAAGCAGTGTTGCTGTTGGGCTGTTATTAAGCTTGAGGTGTGAATCTGGGTTTTAATCAGGTTGGATTGTCATTTTTATTTTCTGAGCAAGCTGCATTTACAGCTATTCCACCATCTTTCTGATTAACATACACATGCCAGAGCTGGGTCAGAACACTACCATGCTGCTTTGTGGAGGTGGGGAGGAGTGTTACAATTAAAAAAAAAAAGAAAATGACAATGGCTCCTTTGCAGTTCAGGGGTGTTTCATTTTAACATTCTACCGGGTGTTTATTCTTCAGGTTTTACAAGTTAGTCAGTAAATCCAGTCGGTTGCTTCAGAGGCATTAGGTTTTGTAAGCATCGTGGCAATAATACAACAATGCGTTGACAGAAAATATACTTTTAATACTTAAGTATTTTTAAAAGCAAGTACTTCAGTACTTTAATTTAAGTAAAAATTTGACTGGACAATTTTCACTTGGGGCAGCACAATGGTGTAGTGGTTAGCGCTGTCGCCTCACAGCAAGAAGGTCCGGGTTCGAGCCCCGTGGCCGGCGAGGGCCTTTCTGTGCAGAGTTTGCATGTTGTCCGTGTGGGTTTCCTCCGGGTGCTCCGGTTTCCCCCACAGTCCAAAGACATGCAGGTTAGGTTAACTGGTGACTCTAAGGGTGTTTTCACACTTGGTCCCTTTCAGCCATCTAACCGAACTCAGATCGATGACTCAGCATTTTCTGCGCATATGTGAACACTCCAACCGTACCCAGACCCCTTTAAAGCGAACCGAACTGAGACCACCTCAGGAGGTGGTCTCGGTACGGTTCGCCTAATCTGCGCATTGTGAACAAAAAGTGCACCGGGTTCACTTCGCCTTTTTCACTGTAGTTTAACCTTCTTCGTTTGCCGTAGTTGGTCACGTGACTGTAGCAGGAAAACACTTCCTTTTGGAACTTACCACAGCCGCTTTACAGTTCTCTGAACTTACTGACTGATGAGTCGACCACAATAATATAACTATATTATAAATATATAATATAATATAATATATAATTTATTTATTAATATATATATAGGCGGCACGGTGGTGTAGTGGTTAGCGCTGTCGCCTCACAGCAAGAAGGTCCTGGGTTCGAGCCCAGCAGCTGGCGAGGGCCTTTCTGTGTGGAGTTTGCATGTTCTCCCCGTGTCCGCGTGGGTTTCCTCCGGGTGCTCCGGTTTCCCCCACAGTCCAAAGACATGCAGGTTAGGTTAACTGGTGACTCTAAATTGACCGTAGGTGTGAATGTGAGTGTGAATGGTTGTCTGTGTCTATGTGTCAGCCCTGTGATGACCTGGCGACTTGTCCAGGGTGTACCCTGCCTTTCGCCCGTTATAGAGGCTTGTTCTTAGTGAGACCTTGAGAAAAGTGCTATAGCTTACACTGACGAAGTCTCTGACCCAAAGTAACTGTTTCCACTCTCAATGTCCATGTGCCTGGCAATAAATCCACTTGAAACATCTTAAAAGTTGAACTTTAATCCTCGGTTTAACAATTACAAAGGTTCTAAGATGCAGAGAGTCAGATAAGAAAAACTGTTCGCTTCCACGGCTCCTCGAGATCTGCCATGCGAAAGCGCGAGATCGTTCTTATAATAGCTGAGACCGTTCTAGTTCTAGTTCTAATTCTTCACATATGAATTCTAATTCTTGAGAAGCGTGAGACCGTTCTAATTCTTCACATATGAATTCTAATTCTAATTCTTCTAACCTTGCCACATATTATTCATCATCTTAATCATGAAATAAACTACTTATATGAAATTACACACTCAAATTAAATTATTTATACCTTTTAACATAAATTGTAATTCACATTTATATGAATTCTACTTTGGCCGCTACACCCGTAGTCAGCTGGGATAGGCTCCAGCTTGCCTGCGACCCTGTAGAAGGATAAAGCGGCTAGAGATAATGAGATGAGATGTTCAAACATCAGAATGGGAAAAATTATGATCTCAAAGTGTGACTTTCTTTCACTCTGACATGGGTGTTGGTTTGAGATGGATAGACTGGTGGTTTGAGTATTTCAGAAAGCGAGGTTTACACACACGACAGTCTCTAGAGTTTACACAGAATGGTGCAAAAAACATCGAGTGAGGGACAGTTCTGTGGGTGGAAATAAAGGCCTTGTTGATAAGAGCAGTCAGAGGAAAATGGCCAGGAAGGATATAGCAACTCATCGAATCACTCTTTACAACCGTGGTGAGCAGAAAAGCATCTCAGCATGCAACAGCAGAAAAGCAGCCAAGAACAGGAATCTTAGAATCAAGATCAAGTTCCGATTAAAGTGTATAGTCACTGGATTTGCTCTTTCCGTCTGATCTTGCTAAGATTGTTAAGATATCTTTTTTTGTGGGTGGCACGGTGGTGTAGTGGTTAGCACTGTCGCCTCACAGCAAGAAGGTCCGGGTTCGAGCCCCGTGGCCAGCGAGGGCCTTTCTGTGCAGAGTTTGCATGTTCTCCCCGTGTCCGTGTGGGTTTCCTCCGGGTGCTCCGTTTTCCCCCACAGTCCAAAGACATGCAGGTTAGGTTAACTGGTGACTCTAAATTGACCGTAGGTGTGAATGTGAGTGTGAATGGTTGTCTGTGTCTATGTGTCAGCCCTGTGATGACCTGGCGACTTGTCCAGGGTGTACCCCGCCTTTCGCCCGTAGTCAGCTGGGATAGGCTCCAGCTTGCCTGCGACCCTGTAGAACAGGATAAAGCGGATAGAGATAATGAGATGAGATCTTTTTGTGTGTGTGTGTGTGTGTGTGTGTGTGTGTGTGTGTGTGTGTGTGTGTGTGTGTGGCTCTAACACATCCGAAATATGTTTAAGTGCTGAACACAAGCCTGAATCGTATGTGTCCAGTTGCAGACGATGAATGAATAAATCTGGTTTAATATTCAGAATTTATATGAGCTGTAACTGAGAGTCGAGAGAGAACATTTTTTCTGCTGCTCCTTTCGTAAACGCAAGGTAATGATTTAGTCTGAGAAGAGTGAACCATCATTAAAAAAAAAACATTGATAGTTGTAAAATACGAGACATCTCACTTCCTTGCTCTTTGCAGTCCCTGAGCTTGCATCAGCTGTGCAATTTTAACTCAAGTGTCTCTATGCTTGATTATGTTGGCGGTATTTGAAAACGGAAAAACTGCACACAAGGCAATTCCTTTAATGAGTGCAAGCTAAAAAGTTTGCTGTGGTTTTATTTAATGGTGCAACACCGACTGTAAAAACCATCTTGGGAATACATAACGCAGACTCTATCTATGCTTGTGACTGTAAAGTAAATGTGTCACATCTCACCAGGGAGCTAACAGATGCACATTATACTGACTGTTCCCAGTCAGTACCTTCGAGACCTACTGGGGGAGGTGAGAGTGGCACAGCCCGCATTCATACAGAACTAAAGCAAAATATCACTGCCATCTCGTCTTCTCTCAGATGTTCTTCATCACGTGATTGCCCTCATCCTTTTTTCCCAGGCTGAAGAGCCGGTGAGATTATGAGATGGTTGGATCATTTGGTTGGCACTACGTTTCCTTTATTCTCTGAGAAACACATCTCAGCCTGGTTCACACTTGTGCTATTAGAGGAGCTGTTTTGATGCGTGACAGCCAAACGATGAGAGGACCGTCAAAGTGAAGTCTACATTTTCTCAGCATCTCCCAGCTCTTGGAGATTTTACAGGAATCAGCCTGAGGGAATTTAAGGCCATGTTATAATAATAAAAATAATAATAATAGTTTTCCATGGGGGTGGCACGGTGGTGTAGTGGTTAGCGCTGTCGCCTCACAGCAAGAAGGTCCTGGGTTCGAGCCCCGGGGCCGGCGAGGGCCTTTCTGTGTGGAGTTTGCATGTTCTCCCCATGTCCGCGTGGGTTTCCTCCGGGTGCTCCGGTTTCCCCCACAGTCCAAAGACATGCAGGTTAGGTTAACTGGTGACTCTAAATTGACCGTAGGTGTGAATGTGAGTGTGAATGGTTGTCTGTGTCTATGTGTCAGCCCTGTGATGACCTGGCGACTTGTCCAGGGTGTACCCCGCCTTTCGCCCGTAGTCAGCTGGGATAGGCTCCAGCTTGCCCGCGACCCTGTAGGACAGGATAAAGTGGCTAGAGATAATGGATGGATAGTTTTCCATGTGGACATCACCACATCACCGTTGAATACACTGAAGCAACTTGACAGGAATAAAAATAAAATTCAGACATAATCCATTAGAACAAAGAAATACTGACTAAAAATCAATAAAAACTACAAAAGATATGACTTTTGCTTGCTTTTGAATTGCACATAATGATGTCAGCACTGAGTTCCAGCGTCTTCGTGCATTAAACATGGAACACCGTCTCTCTGTAATTTCCAGGCAGCACTGATCTAAAATCTAAAAATAATAAATGCATACACAAGGTTTATGAATAGTCTTTGGATGGAAAATAATGAACAGTTATTCAAGAAATCAAGTCGTACATGAGCTGATTGTGGAAACACAAGCCATTCACAATTGTGGTTTGTCGAAATTTTTCAAATATCACTTCTCCAACCCCGATTCCAAAAAAGTTGGGACAAAGTACAAATTGTAAATAAAAACGGAATGCAATGATGTGGAAGTTTCAACATTCCATATTTTATTCAGAATAGAACATAGATGACATATCAAATGTTTAAACTGAGAAAATGTATCATTTAAAGAGAAAAATGAGGTGATTTTAAATTTCATGACAACAACACATCTCAAAAAAGTTGGGACAAGGCCATGTTTGCCACTGTGAGACATCCCCTTTTCTCTTTACAACAGTCTGTAAACGTCTGGGGACTGAGGAGACAAGTTGCTCAAGTTTAGGGATAGGAATGTTAACCCATTCTTGTCTAATCTAGGATTCTAGTTGCTCAACTGTCTTAGGTCTTTTTTGTCGTATCTTCCGTTTTATGATGCGCCAAATGTTTTCTATGGGTGAAAGATCTGGACTGCAGGCTGGCCAGTTCAGTACCCGGACCCTTCTTCTACGCAGCCATGATGCTGTAATTGATGCAGTATGTGGTTTGGCATTGTCATGTTGGAAAATGCAAGGTCTTCCCTGAAAGAGACGTCGTCTGGATGGGAGCATATGTTGCTCTAGAACCTGGATATACCTTTCAGCATTGATGGTGTCTTTCCAGATGTGTAAGCTGCCCATGCCACACGCACTAATACAACCCCATACCATCAGAGATGCAGGCTTCTGAACTGAGCACTGATAACAACTCGGGTCGTACTTCTCCTCTTTAGTCTGAATGACACGGCATCCCTGATTTCCATAAAGAACTTCAAATTTTGATTCGTCTGACCACAGAACAGTTTTCCACTTTGCCACAGTCCATTTTAAATGAGCCTTGGCCCAGAGAAGACGTCTGCACTTCTGGATCATGTTTAGATACGGCATCTTCTTTGAACTATAGAGTTTTAGCTGGCAACGGCAGATGGCACGGTGAATTGTGTTCACAGATAATGTTCTCTGGAAATATTCCTGAGCCCATTTTGTGATTTCCAATACAGAAGCATGCCTGTATGTGATGCAGTGCCGTCTAAGGGCCCGAAGATCACGGGCACCCAGTATGGTTTTCCGGCCTTGACCCTTACGCACAGAGATTCTTCCAGATTCTCTGAATCTTTTGATGATATTATGCACTGTAGATGATGATATGTTCAAACTCTTTGCAATTTTACACTGTCGAACTCCTTTCTGATATTGCTCCACTATTTGTCGGCGCAGAATTAGGGGGATTGGTGATCCTCTTCCCATCTTTACTTCTGAGAGCCGCTGCCACTCCAAGATGCTCTTTTTATACCCAGTCATGTTAATGACCTATTGCCAATTGACCTAATGAGTTGCAATTTGGTCCTCCAGCTGTTCCTTTTTTGTACCTTTAACTTTTCCAGCCTCTTATTGCCCCGTCCCAACTTTTTTGAGATGTGTTGCTGTCATGAAATTTCAAATGAGCCAATATTTGGCATGAAACTTCAAAATGTCTCACTTTCGACATTTGATATGTTGTCTATGTTCTACTGTGAATACAATATCAGTTTTTGAGATTTGTAAATTATTGCATTCCGCTTTTATTTACAATTTGTACTTTGTCCCAACTTTTTTGGAATCGGGGTTGTATTTTGTGCAAAACTGCAGTGGAAACCCAGCTTTGAAGAAATTATATTTATTACGCTGAGAAGTTTTAATGAGTCTCTCATCCTTCGATGGACAGAATATGAACATTTAAACACCTTCTAGGTTAACAGTTGTTGTAATTCAGCTTTGGTTTCGATAATAATAATTAACAGTTATTCCACAAAATCGAGTCGTACATGAGCTGATAGCGGCTATAATCCATTTACGACGAGATTGAGTGGAATAACTGTTTTATTTTATCCACATTCACTGGATTTTGAGAAACGGGGCATTTTTATTTTTTGCAAAGTCGATAAATAAAAACTTTATACAAGACGTCCGACAAAATCATTTCCACTTAGAATGTAAACAAACCGGCGAAGTGACAGGAGCAATTTGTGAAAAATGCTATAATAATAATAATTATTATTATTATTATTATTATTATTATTATTATTATTGAAAAATAAAAGACACGTTCTTACCATCAAATACTTTTATTCCATATTTTGTTGCTTTTTTCGAGTAGAGCTTTTATTTCGTCCTTGGTTGGTGCAGCAACACACTCCACCATTTTCTTCTTCTTCTTTAGGGTTTTTTTGGTGGTTGGCAAACCAAATTAAAATGTTACCATTTCCGGTTGAGAGTACGCTGTGTGCATTCTGGCTGTCACTTCTCCCCGGAGCTTTTTATTTTATTTTCCCTTTTGTTTTTCTTTTTTGTGTTTGTGTCATTTAATGTTTGTTTTTTGTTTTGTTTGAGTGTTTTGTCCGCCGGTTGTGGTTTAGCTCCGAGCCCAGTTTTGGATGTTGGTTCCCTCCAGGCCTTGGTTCGCCGTGGGTGATGCCTGTGCTCCTTGCTATGGACTGCAGTGAGCTCGTTGCTCTTTTAACACCAGGGTTGTCCAGCACTCTGTGCGGCGGTGCTTTAGTGTTTGGCGCAGTGTTGCCCGGCAGTGGCACAGTGGCTGTGCAGGTGGTATGGGTCTTATTTTCATGCACCTTTTGGTGGGACTGGCATCCTGACCTTCTTTTGGTGGACTTTTTTCCCCCCTATAATTATAAAGCAACCTTGGGTATGAGAAAGGCGCTACATAAATGTAACTGATTATTATTATTATAGATGCAGAGCATGTGGGAAGGAGAATGTTGAGGATGGAGCTGCCAGGCAAACCAAAACGAGGAAGGCCAAAGAGGAGATACATGGATGTGGTGAGAGAGGACATGAAAGTGGCAGGTGTGGTAGAGAAGGATGCGGAAGACAGGGAGCAATGGAGACGAAAGATCCGCTGTGGCGACCCCTAATCAGGAGCAGCCAAAAGAAGAAGAAGAAGATTATTATTATTATTATTATTATTATTATTATTATTAAAGGTGCATTACCGCCACCAACTGAGCTGGAGTGTGGAACAGGAGATATCTGGGGGAGGGGGCTATATTATTTTAGCTATTTCTGTTTCTTTTAAATACTTGATAACAAACTGATATATCTGACTTGATACACTCCATCATTTTTGTTTTTCTCTACTCACGGTATATGAGCTGATAGCCTAGTAGTAGATGAGCCAATCAGAACACGTGATTTGTCATATCCAGTGAATGTGGATAGAATAATTGGTTTTAGCTACGACCGCAAGCAAGAATCGGTATATAATGTACGGAATTTTGAAGATTTTCCACAGACTTGAAAGAAATATATCTAGAAAACCTATTGTGCAGATATCCACACTAATGAAAATTCCAGTTTTGCCAGGATTCAGCTGGAAACACAGTCTTTTAACCTTCGTTAAAGATCTACTTTTGTTTATAGACTGCGAATCTTCAGGTAAAGCACTTGGGTGTTATGTGCATAACTAAAAAAGCTAGAAGAAATGAATTGTTCCTGATTTTGTGAAAGAAAATCCTGATCTGAAGATGGATCCCTGTGCAAAACCACAAGTAATGTCAGTTCAAGCAGATGCATAATTTTCAACAAGTACAATTTGAATCATTTAATAATGGACTCTGAAAAGACCAACCTCATATAACATCTGTATATTAAAGGAGCTGACTGCAAAGGCATCTGAAATTCTTTAATTTTTTATTGTGCAGGGCATTTTCCTATTTCCTGCAAGAACAATATCATGTGGACGAGACGTGATCATTTTGATGTCCTGAGGGTCGCTTTTCTCCATTTTAGGACCGAATATCCTCCCTCTCGAGGTAAACAGTATGGCCTTAAGGAAACAGCCAAACATGAGGAGCTTTTACTAATTAGCATAATTATGGAACTGCGTCACACCAAGATGGCGACACGTGGAAAACATCATGACCCTGCATCGACCTCAGAGAGTTTTGAGTCGCAGGGATGTACACTACCGTTCAAAAGTTTGGGGTCACTTTGAAATGTCCTTATTTTTGAAAGAAAAGCACTGTTCTTTTCAATGAAGATCACTTTAAACTAATCAGAAATCCACTCTATACATTGCTAATGTGGTAAATGACTATTCTAGCTGCAAATGTCTGGTTTTTGGTGCAATATCTCCATAGGTGTATAGAGGCCCATTTCCAGCAACTATCACTCCAGTGTTCTAATGGTACAATGTGTTTGCTCATTGCCTCAGAAGGCTAATGGATGATTAGAAAACCCTTGTACAATCATCAGGGATGAGAATGAAAAATATTTAAAAAGTCTGAAAAAACCAGGGCGGGGCCCATAGCCCAAGGGGGCGGGGCCCATGGCCCGGGGGGCGGGGCCCAGGGGTTCCAGGGGCTAATGATTTTTGGCTATTTTTTTTTTTTTTACCCCAAAACCATTCATTTTATCAGCAAAAAGTTGCAATGTATTTGGAAATAAATTCCCCTTCTTGGTGGACTCCCAGGTGAAAATGATTAATATGGTACAAGAGACTTGTTTTTAATCAATTCACATTTGATGATTTCAAAAAATCAATGCACCTTTTAATATAAACGAGCTCTACAGTATTATATTTCTGCATTTTTGCTATTCATGTCTTTGAATACTCTAATCCTTTAAAATGAAGTGCAAACCAGGAAAAAGTTCTGTCATATAATTCTCTTCAGCTTTCTTCTGACGTTATCATGGTAGCAGGAGGTCTTGCATATTAAGCAGGCAACATTCAACATCACTCATCACTTCCCTTTCAACTGTTGTGTGTACGAACTCGGTTTTATCTGGACAGGATGTTGTGTAATGTAATGCATATACCATACGGACAATCTGAAGATCGAGATGGTGATTTTGAGTTAAAGAACAGGCATGTACAATGGGCATTACATATTGGAAAATTTTTTTTAAATCAAAAACTATAAGTTCATCTCGGCCTAAAAAATGTGGGCAGACGCTCCCGCGCGGCACATCCCAGCAATTCCCCCCCATGAAATGAGCAATAAGTAGGAGAGTTATACACGGTATCATACCTAAAATTTTATCAGAAATATAGATATGATACTATGATTCTCCCCAACATGCTACATTAGACAAGCTAACCTCATTTATAAAAAGATACACACTTATATATGGCGTGTATTTGATATATATGATGTATATTCATACATTGTTACTTTACGGAAATCTTCAATAAGTTTGGTCTTTTCATGACAGCCTGTTGTAGACCTATAATGCACATGAAATGACGCTCCTCACCTCAACATGTCCTTTACAATCATTTAAGCCACCATGGGCAATGCTGAAACCACTGCTGCAAACAGTACATTGCGCGAAACTGTCATTATTTTCTACCCTTATTAGACAGGGAGATTCTTTTGTGTAATCTGAGCTGAAGTGGGTTTTGTACTTTCGTTTTTTGGGATGCGCGCTCTCTCTCTCTGCTATGCCGGTCGGTCCTCGAGAAAAGGGATAAAAGCCCGCCCACACTGAAAACTGATTGGCTTATTTTGCTGAGTAACCCAATCAGGATACTCTTTGTCTGGCATGCGCTACATGAACAGGCACACAGGCAGTGTTGCCACATTGGGTGGTTTTAAGTGCATTTTGGCGGGTTTTGAACATATTTTGGGATGGAAAACGTCAGCAATATCTGGCAACACTGCACACAGTCTCCCTCGCGCGCGCACATTCTAAGATGCGTGATGCAGACTTTAATGTTGCGCGCGCACGCTCTTGCTCGCTTCTATCAATATGCAGGAGACTCCCGGAAGTTCTGGGAGACTTGGGATGTCTGCGTTATAAGGTGACTACAGATCGTTAATCAGCCCCCCCCCCGAAAATTTCTCAACAGATTTACATCGATCTCAAAAATGATCATTTTGGTCTGAAAAAGTCGGAAATCCGCCGATCGGCGGAAAATTCTCATCCCTGAATCATGTTAGCACAGCTGAAAACAGTTGAGCTCTTTAGAGAAGCTATAAAACTGACCTTCCTTTGAGCAGATTGAGTTTCTGGAGCATCACATTTGTGGGGTCGATTAAATGCTCAAAATGGCCAGAAAAATGTCTTGACTACATTTTCTATTCATTTTACAACTTATGGTGGTAAATAAAAGTGTGACTTTTCATGGAAAACACAAAATTGTCTGGGTGACCCCAAACTTTTGAACGGTAGTGTAATTTGTGGTTTCCATCGCTTTTCTGGCGTGTTTTCTAGCGTGTTTTCGCTTTTCCTTTTCTTTTCTGCTGGCTTTTAGCTGGCGGAAAAGCAGAGTCCACCATGTTTGCTCACGCCAACTTGTTTTGGTTAAAAGTAGGTCAAACACGCCCCATGGTGGTCACGTGATACTGTTGCTCACTTGCTTCGGAAATCTCCGGAATTGTAAAATGCGGGACGCTTTTTATCTCGACAAAAGATTGACACATAGGATACACAGTGTGTGTGTGTGTGTGTGTGTGTGTGTGTGTGTGTGTGTGTGTGTGTGTGTGTGCGGGGCAGTGAAACATCTCAAAACTTCAACAGCAATAGAAATGGAACGTTTTTGCCCAGAATTCAACTTTGCATTCAGAACCTTTAATGTGTCGATGATCAACCATGTAAAAAAAAAAGAAAGAAAAACTCTTCTGCCCAGTGCTTTGTATGGAACTGAGATTATATATTAAATGGATTTATTTGGGATTGAACGTCAGTTTTTAGATTTCAAATGAAGATTTCATACACTACTGTATATAGCCAAAAGTTTGTGGACACGCAACCATAATACTCTTTTTTCTTTTCAAGCAGATAATTTTGTTTCTGTAAAATATCTGGCAGCAGAATAACAATTTCAAGCTTGAAATGAGCAATAAATATCTAGATATTGGCTTACTAATCCAATATTAGTTTAATTTGCCGATTCTCAAAATATTTTTAATTTGCTAATATGTGAAGAACCCTTCCCAACATGAAATATAGCAATGTATATGGATGACTGTATGATTTCACTGAACGTACTGTAACCATTTCACTTGCCTTTGCATTATATCTTAAATAGTGCATTAAAGAACTATCATGGAGATGTGGCACCACATTTATCACCGTTGTTTTTAGCGTTCTGCAGTTCCATAAAGTCGTGCATGAGCTGAAGAAACTATCAGTAGATATCATGAAAGGAGACCTGCATATTAACTAAGGACAAAAGGGTCCTATTTTGTATTCTGTTCCAGCACTGTAAGATTTAAGACACAAATAAATAAGCTGTTTATCCAAAATGTCAACGGATAACCTGAAGATTTAATTTGGGGGGGAAAATGCCAAAAGAGAAGATTTGAATGAGTTCCAGAAGCTCTGTGAGGTTGTTGATGGAAAAAAAAACCCCACTTACTAAAGATGAAACTGTTTATTTGCTGTCTCTTGGCAAAAGCCCATAACAAGCTTCTGGAGAATCTGGAACGTTCCTAGTTTCACTGGACAGTGGGAAGATGTTAGTTAATGCTGGCTGCCTGTCAAATAAATGGGTGGAATTTTTTTTTTTTTAAAAAGCACACGTGTGTGGTGTTTTATTGTTGTTGTTGTTGTTGTTGTTTATTAGCTCATCCAGCTAAGAGGTGATGAGTTTATGTTTTGTTGCTTTTTTTGTCTTTTTTGGAGTTTTGTTTTTCAAGCAGAATTTTTATTTCGTCCTCGGTTGGTTCAGCAACGCGCTCCGCCATTTTGTTTTTCTCTACTCGAGCTGATATTCTAGTAGTAGAGTAGGCAATCAGAGCGCGCAATTGCTCATATCCAGTGAATGTGGATAGAATAATTACATTTCACAGCCTCTGAGTAATTATTAAGTATCAGAAGTATGGACAAATCACCTTGCTCACCATTTTAACAATGAGTTATTTTTTAACAGGTAAACATGTCACGATGTATCATGCAATGATAAATCACAATACAAATTTATGATGATTTGAATTGATGAAATAATGTGTCATCTTAGTTTTTCCTACCTGTAATTGTGTTGGCTAGACAGCAGAAGGCACAATAACGTACAGTAGTCAGAATATGCATGACTTCACCTGAGACAGAAGTAACACAGCACTAATGTTGGGGGGGGGGGGGGAGTCCGAGCTCTCTTTTTAGACTGCTGAAAGAGAAAAAAAAACAAATGGAGGCAGTAGAAATGTTCATAAAAAAGTTTATTAAGAAATGGCCTATTTGTTATTAACTTTTTCATTTTTAATAAAAGGAATATTTTAGTTAAGAGGCTATTATATTTTACTCCCACCTTTACAAATGTGGGTAAATGATTACTATTGGTTATTATCTCATCTGACCGACAGGTGAAGGGTTTATGCCGTCATGTGTTGTCCCTACACACAGTACAACATTGATAAGACTGAAATGGTTCAACGCCACGCAGCTAGATTTGTTTACAATGATTATTCCCGTTTCAGCCACATATCACCCATGATCAAAGCACTGGGCTGGGACACTCTGGAACATCGTAGATCTGTCCACCAAGTGTGTATGCTCTACAAGGGCATCTTGGCATTCGTCTTCCACTCGAAGTGTCTCGTAACACAAGAGCATCCAGATTATCTAACTGTCAGCTTTTTCACCAACTTAGTACAATGAACAATATATTTAATTGTTATACATACAGGACACTTTTTCCATGGAATAAAAACATGTATTCTATTCCCTTCTAGCCGGTTTATTGATGGCATGCAATATTGTTATCATATCACGTATCCTCCATGTATTACGCCACTCTCCCCAATGGAGAATGAGCGTGCAATATTGTTATAATATTGCACATTGTCAAGACAACACATCACATTTCAGAGCTCGTGCGAAGATCCAATGACAAAACTTCTGCTGCGCATGTGCACATCATTTCTTTGTCAGCCGGGAGAAGACGGGGTTAATTCAGTGCTCGGTTTAAGCACTAAATAAATAAACTGAAACTAAAGACTCGCTGAACACCCGAAAGGCTACCAAAACTTCATTATATATTCTTCATGCATATTTGCAAGAGAAAAACATACCAACGGACATCGAAAAACTGGAAAAGAGACACATCGGAGATGTAAAACTTCCGCACTAGCGAGTGACTGACAGTTTGTTCACAAAAATGGCGGCGAGGTTTGCTTCATTAAAAGCCACAGATTTAAAGAGAAAGACGCACTGAACACCCGAAAGGCTACCAAAACTTCACTGGATATTCTTTACGCATATTTACAAGAAAAAAACATACCAACAGACATTGAAAAACTGGAAAAGAGAGCAATAGCAGAAATATAAAGTTCTACTTGGAGGTAATGAAAAGTGACAGAGACATTTACAAGAGGACTTCACTTGTGGACTTCACTCAGTAAAGCCCTTTTGTTTTGAACAACTGCAATGTAACAATTAACTACTACCAAACGTAACTTTGAGCTTGAACTGTCTACCTGCATACTGCTGGGTTTCAGTCATGTGACTTTTCTTAGCGGTTTTACCAGAAGTGAAATAGCTGGTGGTCTAAACAGCTGCTGTAGTGCAAACAACTAGAGATAACTTATGAGAGTACGCTCGTAATCTAGAAGCCACTGCTGGCTTTAGATATATTCAGAAGATTGCTCTGTGCAATGGAATCGACCCCTACAGTCTGGGAAAGAAGGATTTGTCATCTGATCTCGAAAACTACCCTTCAGTCGAGTTCCCCGACATCTCGAACTATCTGGTGTTGCAGACGTCCTTCTACACTGCAAAACAGATGAAAGCGTGGAAGAGTATGGAGGCTCACAACTCTTTTGTATGTGGCTGGGTAAAGGACCTCGCTATCAAGTCGCTGCCCAATGAATCCTGTATTGTTTTTGCCCGTGTAAGGTTTTTTTGTTTTTTTTAAGCTTTTCGTTCATGTCTTTACAACGAAGCGCTGCAAGTTGAAATGTAAACAAGCAACAGTTGGCTTGATTCTCACTTGCGTTGGCTCTTATCTCTCAGCTAAATCATTCACAAAGATCATCAGAAACCCCTTTAAAGACCTGGATCTTAGTTAAACAAGATGGAGAAGAAGTGATCACGGCGCATTGTAACTGTACGGCTGGGGAAGGATTTTGTCACGACCTTCATGCATAGCCTATGGACTTTGTGAGGAGTAAACAAAGAAACAGCTGGGGACTTTAGCACTTCGTGACTAAAAAAAGTACCGTAAAATAACGACACATAGCAAGAAAAGTACTTGGAAAACGCTAAGGACAGAGCTGAGAGGGAAATACAAACCTTTCACCAAGTGATCACTGCAAACTCGAGCAGGCTTCGACTCGGCTCCCTTCGATTTCACTGAGAGGTTCAAAAGCCACCTTTCTCCACGTCTTTTTGTGAAACCCTGTGTTCACTTTTTATTAGTTCACGGGGAACCCTGAAGAAACTTTTATCAGTTTCACGGTTTGATCGATTCAAACAACCTAAAGCAACACAAGCGTACGGCATTTTTCATGCAAATAATGCACCTTCTCCGTACAAACACTTTGTCAACTGAGCTTTGGTAGACCACCAGCTAAAGTTTTGAATAACTAATGAGGTGGATGTGATGTCACGTGAAACCCAGCAATAGATTGTATATAAGTTGGGTTGTTGTTCAGGCTTTTTGGACTTGTACCATTTTTACTGTTAGAACTTTGGATTGACAGAACATTGAATCACATTCGATCAGAATCAGCATTCAATATTGGTAAGTTACCCCCATGTTCTTAACTTTTTGTAAAATCTATAATTGCTCCATCGAATGTGTATGTATAATAATAATAATAATAATAGCTTTTTTCGTGGTATATCAGATATATTCCATTCAGCTACTCATCTTCGACTCGTTCAATATCATGCTAGCTGAATGGAATATATCTGATATACCACTCAACGCCAGCCAATATTATTTAAATACTCCTTTTAACCGAGAATGATAAAGACTTGGAATAATTTACCCAAATCCACAATTCTTGAGACTCTTGATAAATTTAAAGCCATTGCTACAGGTATTCATATATAGATATCTCATATTTTATGTTTCATTTTATATTATTGAATTATTATTCGAGTCGAACTGAATCAAATCTTACTCCTAGTATAGTTATATTGACTTAGGAGTATACTAGGGTGCATCAGTTGCCCTCACTTTCATAAAATCTGATGCATTTTTGTTTGGGTGTTCCTTTTCACTAATAAAGACATCCTGTAACATTTTTTGACCATATTCAAAAGTCTAATGGTAATGGTGGCACCATGAGGTTCATCTCATCTCATCTCATTATCTGTTGCCGCTTTATCCTGTTCTACAGGGTCGCAGGCAAGCTGGAGCCTATCCCAGCTGACTACGGGCGAAAGGCGGGGTACACCCTGGACAAGTCGCCAGGTCATCACAGGGCTGACACATAGACACAGACAACCATTCACACTCACATTCACACCTACGCTCAATTTAGAGTCACCAGTTAACCTAACCTGCATGTCTTTGGACTGTGGGGGAAACCGGAGCACCCGGAGGAAACCCACGCGGACACGGGGAGAACATGCAAACTCCGCACAGAAAGGCCCTCGCCGGCCACGGGGCTCAAACCCAGACCTTCTTGCTGTGAGGCGACAGCGCTAACCACTACACCACCGTGCCGCCCATGAGATTCATTTTTTGCCAAAAAACGCTTATTTTATGTTTTCGCGTAAGGTTTGAATCACAATGTTGGACTCCGTTTATTGATTTCTTGTGAGCCAGAGATCATGTTAAGAACCTTTGCAAGGGATTGAGAAGCATTAATGTGATTCATAATACATTTGTATTGTTTAAAAGTAGTTGAACAATGATTCAATGAGCAGCTAAAACTCAAACTGTGCTTGATAATATATTTAGAATATGTACTAAAAATGTGTATCTAAGATATTTGGTATACTCTATAAGGTGCCATAATGTTTCATGAAAAGTGATCGAAATTTTGTCATAAAAGTCATAAAATAGCAGCTTTTCCCATAACTTTGAGCTCCTGGTGCCACCATTAAACTTTTGAATTTTGTCAAAATATTTCACCCAGTGTGTTTTCTTACCAAAAGGAACATAAAAACAAAAATGCATCATGATCGGAGGAACTTTTCATTTTTAGGGGGCAACTGATGCACCCTAGAGTATACTGATTAAAGATACTGTGGAATATGATCCACATTCAAACCAATATAAGAATAATTTGATGTACAGTCCATAAAAAAATCCCACATCTACTCAGAATCGCAACTATGCCACTTGGTCAGGTCAAGATCTCTCTCTCTCTCTCTCTCTCTCTCTCTCTCTCTCTCTCTCAGTAGGACTCTCCTGATAAAATAAAAGCGAAAATAACTTTATACAGCCTGCCTCTGCTGCGTAAGTGATAGGATAGGGTTAGGATCTTGATTGTGACCTTGACTTTCCGTTCAAATCTTTTATTTTTTTATCATCTCACTGGCATCGACACTTAGTGACCCAACAGAAACAAACCTCACATTTGAAGCTTTTAAGGCAATATCAACCGTGGTGGGTTTATGGGGCTTCGCTGTACCAGGTTCTCTCTTATTGCGTTCATCTGTCTGACATGACACTCCAGATTTTCTATAATAAGTCGGAGCAAATGCTTCGACCTGCCTTCAGCAGCTAAAACATCGTCAGACATTTTAACATATTCAGTCACTGGCTGAGAATGAGCCATCTTTCACTGCAATAAATCAAAATGCAGCAAAAATGCCATACTTTCACAGGGCCTTAATAATATTTAATCAAACATCTATTATGATCTGGGAAATTCCTAGGATTTCCAGGATGGATTTGATCCCGCAATAATGAAAATACAGGATCAAGCAACAAATTAGCACAGGAATCATTAAATACATCATAAATAATTCACTATCAGTATATTTAATGCAGTGGCGGCTGCTGGTTTTTAAAACAGGGGAAGCCCATTTTACGCATTCATCATAAAACCTGTAGGCCGGATATCAAAGCATAGAAAGGTGTGCCCCATTAGCATAGTGAACTAGACAACCCTACCTAGTGGCAGAAAGTATTTTTGCTTGTACATTTCATGTTATAGTCTGGCTTGCCAGGCTAGTGCCTCATATCCTTAATCAAAAATATCAAACATCCAAAAATCACTGGCTATTCAACGAAGAGCCTTGAACATCATACCCTGATATGCAACACAGAGTCTTTAACACAACACCCAGCTGTGCAACACATCCTTGAACATCTTCTGCAACACAGTCTGGAAATTCATAACCAGGTAGGCTATGCAACACACAGAACCTTGAATATTATACCCAGGTATAACCTGTAACACAGAGCCCACCATTCTCTTAACATTACTGAACAATATACACACTTCAGATTCATGAACATGAACACTATTTATACACAAATTCTGCCCTCCGCTCCTTTTCCAGAAAATGGTCTGTGACCCTGTCATACTAGCTGGTTGTGCTTTCCAGAGACTTCACCAATTTCTGTTAGCAGCTAGCACTGCAGATCCCAATAAGGCTCAAGCTAGCCTACAACCAGATTGAACTACAAATGAAATAAACGAGTGAATTCGCGAATGATCAAACTGATAGAATGGATGAAAGTTAACGGAGCACAACGAGTAATATTTACATTTATTTACAGAGTAATGTACAGAGACATCAATGAGAAGAAACGTTTATCTCATCTCATCTCATCTCATTATCTCTAGCCGCTTTATCCTTCTACAGGGTCGCAGACAAGCTGGAGCCTATTCCAGCTGACTACGGGCGAAAGGCGGGGTACACCCTGGACAAGTCGCCAGGTCATCACAGGGCTGACACATAGACACAGACAACCATTCACACTCACATTCACACCTACGGTCAATTTAGAGTCACCAGTTAACCTAACCTGCATGTCTTTGGACTGTGGGGGAAACCGGAGCACCCGGAGGAAACCCACGCGGACACGGGGAGAACATGCAAACTCCACACAGAAAGGCCCTCGCCGGCCCCGGGGCTCGAACCCAGGACCTTCTTGCTGTGAGGCGACAGCGCTAACCACTACACCACCGTGCCGCCCGTAAATACAATCTTGGGCATATATTATGTTATGCAAGTTATTGTTTTAATGAGAATTCAACGTCATAGATGCTGCAGTTTGGGGAGAGAATTTTAGGGGAAGCTCGGCTTCCCTTGTTGTCTCTGAGAAATCGCCCCTGATTTAATGTGTTTCAGGATGGAGAGTCACTTTAACAAATCCTTCTTGTTGTGTGAATTTTCATCAAGCTAAGCACTGTAGAACTTCCTTGTAGTTCATCTTTCACCTTAATGGCAAATGTTTCAGGTCCAACAGCATTCTGTGTACACTATGAAGAATACAAATGCACCTCTCTCCCACTCCTGGGTCATTACCATATGAAACAACAAACTGTATGCATGGACATTCGTATTAAAACTGTTTGTCTTAAAGGAGAACTGAAGTCATTTTTAAACCTGCTTTATTTCTTAATTAACGTGTTATTCAATTACATTTTCGGTTTTAGTAACCTTATACCGTGACTCGTATTGGCACCTAATTGCAATGAAATATTATACTTATCGGCCTATTTGGTTTTTAGCCGCGTTGAATTTAGTTCGTTTGGTCCACGGCAGGCGTCGCTTATCTGCGCAATCTTCACGAGACTTGTGCGAGACTTCGAAACATCAAGTGTCAGCCAGGTGTCAGTGCCGCCATTTTGAAATCTGTTTTCCAAATGAAATATTGCACAAAAACGAGTTTAAATGACGATTACTGCCTACTTTTTTCAAACTTTCCTGATTGCTATCAAAACAAACTTCCGGCTTGATTACATCAGCATTCGAAAGACGGCGCACGCATCTTTTGACAACGTTGGCAGATGTTGGGCACTTTGATTTCCGCTGTACGTTTTACTTCCGTCCTACGATGTCTCGCACAGGTCTCAGCGAATCTCGTTTACGGCCATTACTTTGACATATGGACTGATATATTATAGAGCATACCGTATTTCAAACACTCATAACTTGCTATAGCAGTGACAAAATAGCGATCAAAAATGCATTCCAGGTGGCACGGTGGTGTAGTGGTTAGCGCTGTCGCCTCACAGCAAGAGGGTCCGGGTTTGAGCCCCGGGGCCGGCGAGGGCCTTTCTGTGTGGAGTTTGCATGTTCTTCCCATGGGTTTCCTCCGGGTGCTCCGGTTTCCCCCACAGTCCAAAGACATGCAGGTTAGGTTAACTGGTGACTCTAAATTGACCGTTGGTGTGAATGTGAGTGTGAATGGTTGTCTGTGTCTATGTGTCAGCCCTGTGATGACCTGGCGACTTGTCCAGGGTGTACCCCGCCTTTCGCCCATAGTCAGCTGGGATAGGCTCCAGCTTGCCTGCGACCCTGTAGAAGGATAAAGCGGCTAGAGATAATGAGATGAGATGAAATGTCTTTTTGTTGCCTGTTTCTGTGTTCGTAACGTGTGTTATGATTTTCACTGCAGATGTGCTTGTGACTTCTATGTTCATGCTGCAGTTACCAATATTCATCTGTAGGTGGCAGTAAAGGACCATGGATTTGTTGTATCTAGCCTAGCCTAGTAGTAGTAGAAAGAGGTCTCTGTAAAACGGTGAACGCTGGGGGCGTCGTGGCTCAGGTGGTTAAGGCGCCATACCATGAATGCGGGCGACCTGGGTTCGATTCCGGCCCGAGGTCATTTCCCGATCCCTTCCCGTCTCTCTCTCTCCCGCTCATTTCCTGTCTCTACACTGTCCTATCCAATAAAGGTGCAAAAAGCCCAAAAAAAATATCTTTAAAAAAAAAAAAAACGGTGAACGCAGCAGACTCAGTGGCTGTCACGCTGTTGATTCTGAAATGCAAGTCGCACATCTGCATGGCCATGCAGTAGCCTACATCTGACTACTTACATTCTGTAAAACCATTAGGTCTATAAATTTAACATTCATTCATCGAGGATATTATCTAACACCAAGTTACATTGCTCCAGCATTCCTTTTCTCTGCAGCTATGCAGTAGCCTAGCTCTGATGCATCCTGTCATGTTGCTAAACCTGCCTAAGGAGCCGCAGCAATACTTTTATGAAGGGTTTCCATACATCAAAAGGATTTTGTTGAGTTTTTAAAGCTCGACGGAAACCCTGCACTTACATTCTTGACTTTGAAGAAGAATGAACGAATGTCTCGTTTCTTGGGACGGGGGCCGTCATCCATGATACTCAAGTCAGCATGCGAGTCGTAGGGCAAGCATGCATGGACATCGAAGTCCAGCTCAATTTGTAGGCTGACGGAGAGTGGGGGGGTGCGTGGGGTAGGTCAGGTGTGTACGTGTGAGATGTCAGCAAGAAACAGGTAGCTAATCAGAGAATGATATCTACGTTAGAGGGGGATTATTAGCAGTGTCATACATTTAACCCTTTGTGTGCCATATAATCATTGCTCAGGTTAGGACATCGGTTTTATTGATCGTGATTACACAGTAGCGGCTGAATATTGGTAGGGACACGTCCCTAGCGTCCCTACCCAAAATTACGCCATAGAGTGAAGTTTATTTGGAGACTTGTGAGATGATATGAGCCGCTCTATGACCTTTCTCCTGAAGGGTAGCAATAATTTTGCAGCAAATTTTGTATAGGCTCAGGAGTATGATATAATGCAATCACAGGATAGTTATCTCCTTATTTCTTCCTCCTCTCAGGAAGGTACGGGTGGTTTAAGCAGATAGTGTCAATCACTTGATGCATCGTATCGCAGAGAAGCTACAAGACGACATTAAAAATGTCCTTTGATCCATTTTGGATTTTTCAGACATTTGGGGAAAAAAATTTAAACCAAATCAAAATGAGTTACAGTCCCCTCCAAAAGTATTGGAACGGCAAGGTCAATTCCTTTGTTTTTTTTTGTACACGGAAGACATTTGGGTTTCAGATCAAAAGATGAATATGAGACAAAAGTTCAGAATTCCAGCTTTTATTTCATGGTATTTACATCTAAATGTGTTAAACAACTCAGGACAGAGCACCTTTTCTTTGAACCCACCCACTTTTCAAGTGAGCAAAAGTATTGGAACAGACATTATTAAATTAACTTAAAGTGAATAACATTTAATATTTGGTGGCATAACCCTTACTTGCAATAACTGCATTGAGCCTGCGACCCATTGACTTCACCAGGCTGTTGCATTCTTCATTTGAAATGCTGTTCCAGGCCTTTACTGCAGCCTCTTTCAGTTGTTTGTTTCTGGGGGTTTCTCCCTTCAGTCTCCTCTTCAGGAGGTAAAATGCATGCTCTATTGGGTTAAGGTCCGGTGATTGACTTGGCCAGTCCAAGACCTTCCACTTTTTCCCCCTGATGAAGTCCTTTGTTGTGTTGGCAGTGTGTTTTGGGTCATTGTCTTGTTGCATGATGAAGCTTCTCCCAATTAGTTTGGATGCATTTTTCTGTAAATTGCCAGACAAAATGATTTTGTAGACTTCAGAATTCATTCTGCTGCTACCATCATGAGTTACATCATCAATAAAGACTAGTGAGCCTGTTCCAGAAGCAGCCATGCAAGCCCAAGCCATGATATTACCTCCACCATGCTTTACAGATGAGCTTGTATGTTTTGGATCATAAGCAGATCCTTTCTTTCTCCATACTTTGGCCTTTCCATCACTTTGGTAGAGGTTAATCTTGGTCTCATCAGTCCATAAAACTTTGTCCCAAAACTTTTGTGGCTGATCTCTGTACTTCTTTGCAAAATCCAATCTAGCCTTCTGATTCTTTTTGCTGATGAGTGGTTTGCATCTTGTGGTATGGCCTCTATATTTCTTCTCTCGAAGTCTTCTTCGAACAGTGGATTGTGATACCTTCACCCCTGCCCTGTGGAGTTTGGCAGTGATGTCACTGACTGTTGTCTTTGGGTGTTTCTTCACAGCTCTCACAATGTTTCTGTCATCAACTGCTGTTGTTACCCTTGGCCGACCTGTTCGATGTTTGTTGCTCAGTACACCAGTAGTTTCTTTCTTTTTCAGTACATTCCAAATTGTTGTACTAGCTATGCCCAATGTTTGTGCAATAGCTCTGATCGATTTTCCCTCTTCTCTCAGCTTCAAAATGGTTTGCTTTTCTCCCATTGACAGCTCTCTGGTCTTCATGTTTGCTTAGCAGCAAATACAGTTTTCACAGGTGAAACCCAAAGCCAAAAACAAGAACTATTTAAAGTTTCAGCAATCAATCTAAAAGGCAACACCTGAGCAACTAGAAACACCCATCAGTCACATGTTCCAATACTTTTGCTCACTTGAAAAGTGGGTGGGTTCAAAGAAAAGGTGCTCTGTCCTGAGTTGTTTAACACATCTAGATGTAAATACCATGAAATAAAAGCTGGAATTCTGAACTTTTATCTCATATTCATCTTTTGATCTGAAACCCAAATGTCTTCAGTGTACAAAAAAAACAAAGGAACTGACCTTGCCATTCCAATACTTTTGGAGGGGACCATATGAATATGTGTGGTGGTCTGGGGAAAAACACACTGCACTGCCGGAACATTCTGCACCAGTATGATGAATAGGTAAAGTTAGTCACATCATTGTCAGCAAATTTCATTTCACGTTCATATGATAAATGTCCTTCCTGGACGCATCCATATTAATGAAATATCTCCAGCTGAAACTGTGTAAGCTCTCTGGATATATGTAATAAAGAGAAATTGAGAACATGACCATATTTGCCTGATCATTTCTACCACTGGGAGAAGGCAGCAGGCCGATCAAATGAGTAGGCGTACCTATCTTTGACTCTCATCTCTTCTGTTCTGTAGAAATGAAGACAAAATTCCTCCACCATGTTGTTAAATTTGGAGCCAGAGTCTGCACAGCATACCTCTGTTCAACTCTCTTCTCCTTCCATTCTATAGAAACTAGTACTTATTGCCCGTGAACCTGATTTCCTCTGAATGGTGCTCTTCACAGGGGATAAATCGCTCCCCGTGTCTCCTCAGTGATGTAGACTCGGCCCTCACAGAAGTCTCCAGTGAGGAGCGCTGATTGCGAGGTCCCGTAAAATCGAAACTCTCAGGCGAGTCGGGGAAGGGATTCCCCACTGAGGCTGCGTGCAGTGTGTTAGCATGAGCATGTGGCCTATGGGAAATGAATAGTGTGTTAGATTAGCACTAATCCCATATTTTGGAAAATCGAAAATGTTGTCTTGGGCCCCTCTGGGGTGTCACTAATCCATGTGCCAATTATGGAGTATGCAAAGTGCATCCAGCTATGTTGATTTGCATAGGTGAGCAGACAGAGAGACAGAAAGACAGACAGCCTTCCTTTAGTAGTATAGATTAAGCCAAAGTTCCTTGACCATGTTGTCAAATTTAGAGCCTGGAGTCTGCTCCAAGCTCTGGCTCCAAATTTGACAACATGGTCAAGGAACTTTGGCTTTATTTCTATAGAACGGAAGGTAATGGAGTCCTTTTTTTTTACACATTCAAGGCATTGGATGAAATAATACCATATAATCCACAGAAAGCTAGTTGGGGCAGCACGGTGGACGGTGGTGTAGTGGGTACTACTGTCACCTCACAGCAAGAAGGTTCTGGATTTGAGCCCAGTGGCCAACGGGGACCTTTCTGCAGCGGTGGACAGTAACAAAGTACATTGACTTGAGTACTGTACTTAAGTACACTTTTTAAATATCTGTACTTTACTTGAGTATTATTTATTTATTTATTTATTTATTTTGGAAACTTGGGGCGGCACGGTGGTGTAGTGGTTAGCGCTGTCGCCTCACAGCAAGAAGGTCCGGGTTCGAGCCCCGTGGCCAGCGAGGGCCTTTCTGTGCAGAGTTTGCATGTTCTCCCCGTGTCCGCGTGGGTTTCCTCCGGGTGCTCCGGTTTCCCCCACAGTCCAAAGACATGCAGGTTAGGTTAACTGGTGACTCTAAATTGACCGTAGGTGTGAATGTGAGTGTGAATGGTTGTCTGTGTCTATGTGTCAGCCCTGTGATGACCTGGCGACTTGTCCAGGGTGTACCCCGCCTTTCGCCCGTAGTCAGCTGGGATAGGCTCCAGCTTGCCTGCGACCCTGTAGAACAGAATAAAGCGGCTAGAGATAATGAGATGAGATGAGATTTTGGAAACTTATGACTTTAACTTCACTACATTTGAAAGGCAAATCTCGTACTTTTCACTCCACTACATTTCTGTCAAGGTTCTCATTACTTGTTACTATGAAGCAGCTTTGAAAGCGGATGTTTTTCTTTTCTAAAACGTGATTGTTTTTTTCGCAGGTGACACTGAGACAGCCGATCAGTAATCATTAGGGTCACGTCACGTCCATAGACTGTACAAAATCAAGTTCACTTATTTCTTAGCAGCGTTATTTGAACACGATCAGTTGATGGCAGAATGGAAGGAGGCGGTTCTTCTGGGGAATGCACGCACCCATGGCTTCACCTGGAACCCATGTTTCAGTTTTCTGAAAGAATTAAAGATTTGTTTCGTTTTAAATGTTTGCTTTGTTTGCTGAAAACGAACCACATCACGGCCTACAAAAACTCGCCATCCAACCTGCGGAAGCACATTGAGGTACAGTGGTGCTTGAAAGTTTGTGAACCCTTGAGAATTTTCTATATTTCTGCATAAATATGGCCTAAAACATCATCAGATTTTCACACAAGTCCTAAAAGTAGATAAAGAGAACCCAGTTAAACAAATGAGACAAAAATATTATACTTGGTCGTTTATTTATTGAGGAAAATGATCCAATATTACATATCTGTGAGTGGCAAAAGTATGTGAACCTTTGCTTTCGGTATCTGGTGTGACCCCTTTGTGCAGCAATAACTGCAACTAAACATTTCCAGTAACTGTTGATCAGTCCTGCACACCGGCTTGGTGGAATTTTAGCCCATTCCTCCGTACAGAACAGCTTCAACTCTGGGATGTTGGTGGGTTTCCTCACATGAACTGCTCGCTTCAGGTCCTTCCACAACATTTCGATTGAATTAAGGTCAGGACTTTGACTTGGCCATTCCAAACATTAACTTTATTCTTCTTTAACCATTCTTTGGTAGAACGACTTGTGTGCTTAGGGTCGTTGTCTTGCTGCATGACCCACCTTCTCTTGAGATTCAGTTCATGGACAGATGTCCTGACATTTTCCTTTAGAATTCACTGGTATAATTCAGAATTAATTGTTCCATCAATGATGGCAAGCCATCCTGGCCCAGATGCAGCAAAACAGGCCCAAACCATGATACTACCACCACCATGTTTCACAGATGGGATAAGGTTCTTATGCTGGAATGCAGTGTTTTCCTTTCTCCAAACATAACGCTTCTCATTTAAACCAAAAATTTCTATTTTGGTCTCATCCGTCCACAAAACATTTTTCCAATAGCCTTCTTGCTTGTCCACGTGATCTTTAGCAAACTGCAGATGAGCAGCAATGTTCTTTTTGGAGACCAGTGGCTTTCTCCTTGCAACCCTGCCATGCACACCATTGTTGTTCAGTGTTCTCCTGATGGTGGACTGATGAACATTAACATTAACCAATGTGAGAGAGGTCTTCAGTTGCTTAGAAGTTACCCTGGGGTCCTTTGTGACCTTGCGGACTATTACACGCTTTGCTCTTGGAGTGATCTTTGTTGGTTGACCACTTCTGGGGAGGGTAACAATGGTCTTGAATTTCCTCCATTTGTACACAATCTGTCTGACTATGGATTGGTGGAGTCCAAACTCTTTAGAGATGGTTTTGTAACCTTTTCCATCCTGATGAGCATCAACAACACTTTTTCTGAGGTCCTCAGTAATCTCCTTTGTTCGTGCCATGATACACTTCCACAAACATGTGTTGTGAAGATCAGACTTTGATAGATCCCCTGTTCTTTAAATAAAACAGGGTGCCCACTCACACCTGATTGTCATCCCATTGATTGAAAACACCTGACTCTAATTTCACCTTCAAATTAACTGCTAATCCTAGAGGTTCACATACTTTTGCCACTCACAGATATGTAATATTGGATCATTTTCCTCAATAAATAAATGACCAAGTATAATATTTTTGTCTCATTTGTTTAACTGGGTTCCCTTTATCTACTTTTAGGACTTGTGTGAAAATCTGATGATGTTTTAGGTCATATTTATGCAGAAATATAGAAAATTCTAAAGGGTTCACAAACTTTCAAGCACCACTGTATGTAAATGTTTTATTCCAAGAGAAAGCTTGCAGTGAAGCTGTCTGTGCTTTTAGAGCTAGTGATAACGTTGCAATAGCTATGCAGTCTGATTCGTCAAATGACTTTCTATGGATTTTCCCGCCAAGTTGCCGTCGCCTTGTCCACAGCTAACGTTAACACATAGCTAGTTAACTTGGACACTGTTAGTTAGCATGTAAAAACAGAGTTACGCCAACATGAATAACGTTAACTTATCTGAAGTGCTTTCAGAAATATGTTTCAGCATCATCTTGCCAAATAAACAGAATGTAGAAATCTCTCTTTTCTAGTAGCATTACCTACCCAATATGATTTCGAGTTTTAAAAGAGTTTGCTAGCATGTCAGGTGCGCTTCACTGACTAGCTAGCTTAACGTTAAACCACCATGATGGCACAGCATGCGTTCATTTTGTGAATTCGCATTTCTGTCTTTGGTCACAGCATTAGGTTTTATAAGCGTTGTGGCAATAATACAACAATGCGTTGACAGAAAATGTACTTAAGTATTTTTAAAAGTAAGTACTTCAGTAGTTTAACTTACTGTAAGTAAAAAACTGACTGGAGAACTTTCACTGGTGTTTTGCCATGCTGATAAACTCACACTGGCTGACATTGCCCATTTTTCAGGATACTAAAGCACATTAAATATCCAATTTCAGATATATCTGTCAGGAAAGAACATAGTTAAATGCACTTTAAATAGAAAGGGATATGTAGCATTTTGGGGGGAAATGCCGTGGCGTGGATATGCAGCAACATGACAAAAAAAAAAAATTACTTGGTTCAGTTAAAAGCTGTTAATTAATTCTGGATTTCATTTTTGAAGTTTATTATCATTAAGGAGTTCGTCAATAAATTTTAAAACAGGATACAGTGGTTTTCCTTTTATCACTTCCTGTAATCAGAAAAAATGATTTTTCTCAAAACAATGGAATTGGGGCGTAGTGGTTAGCGCTGTCGCCTCACAGCAAGAAGGTCCGGGTTCAAGCCCCGTGGCCGGCGAGGGCCTTTCTGTGTGGAGTTTGCATGTTCTCGCTGTGTCCGCATGGGTTTCCTCCGGGTGCCCCGGTTTCCCCCACAGTCCAAAGACATGCAGGTTAGGTTAACTGGTGACTCTAAATTGACCGTAGGTGTGAATGTGAGTGTGAATGGTTGTCTGTGTCTATGTGTCAGCCCTGTGATGACCTGGCGACTTGTCTAGGGTGTACCCCGCCTTTCGCCCGTAGTCAGCTGGGATAGGCTCCAGCTTGCCTGCGACCCTGTAGAACAGGATAAAGCGGCTAGAGATAATGAGATGAGACAATGGAATTGGATATACAGCATTTTGGAACCAAACTCTTCATTTGTTGAGTGGTTCATATACTGTAAATGGTGGGGCTCTGGCCCTATGGACGAGTCACTGCTCATTTTACTGCAATTTGTAAAGTTTGCATGTACAGTTCTTTGGTTTAAATCTATCTAAGGGAAGTCAAACTCTTGCAGTTACCAGAGGACCCACCCCCCACCATAACCCTAACTGTATAGGCAAGAGGCCGGGGGCTATCAAAACAAGATCGGTGCCTCACCCATACGCCTTAAAGAGTTGGTTAGTACTGGGACAGGAGATGGTCTGGGAAGACCAGATTCTAGCATGAGAGGGATTTTGACTTGACTTGAATCTATCTTGCTATCATTTCAAACTTCCTTCCTTCCTAGTTGGGAGCTTGTGGGTCAAATCTCGCAACTACACTGCTTCTCCAGTCATCTCTGTCCATCGCACGACAGTATATCTAATCTGTGCTGAGGCCAGTGATTTCTTGCATGTTTTTGATTCCTGAATGTTCCTATTACGGCCTTGTGTTGTGTATAAAGCATTGCGATGTATGGTTGATTTGCAACCTTTTAATAGTTGGTGAAGTTTACCAGTCCGTCCTAAAGTTCTTACATTATACGTTGATATTATTAATGGTTTGCGAATTTTCACTCTTGCTTTATTGATCACACCAGTCATTTCGGTTTGCTCATGTCATGTCATAATCCTTCCTTCCAAACAAAAACAAAAAAAAAATTTGATTTGTATTAGAGAGCGAGAGAGAGAGAGACTGTTATCCAAATATTGCAGAAGCTCTAGACTACTATCTGGTGGTCAAATAGAAGAAATGCACTCACTTCCTGAATTGTGGTTGGTCACATTACAGAAAAGTGACCCTCACCTTGAAAGTGTCAAACATCAAGCGTAGGTTCAGTGTATGGTATGGAATCAATGGAGTATTGTTCCCTATCCCTAAAGTTTCAAACTGGTTCTCTGTTTCAAATCATAAACAAAAAGGATGCAAATAGAAAGGAAAATTAATGTATTTATCATAACACTTTGCATAGTGTGGTGGGTTTTTTTTTTTTTTTTAATTTGCGCTAGCCGTGGTAGCACAAACTGTTACTCTCACTCAGGATCTTTCTACTTTTATTATTATTATTATTATTATTACAACATTTTTAGGATGCTATTTCTCCCTCAGTTTTCAGCCAACCATCACCAAATTTCACATGAAGAACACGTCTGGGCTGAATTACATTGCTATGACCTTTGGTGGTGATCTGGATCACTGATCCAGAATGATCCATGAAAAACAGGATTTTTTTCAATCACTTATAACTCTGTCAATTTTCATGACTGAAAAAATCTTTTTTTCAGCAGAATGACTTTCACCTTGACCTTCAACTGACACAGGTCAGCTAGCGCAAATTATTGTGACTTTAGGCACAGTCTCTATTGAGTTGTGTATTGTTTTGAAGAAATCAATTTAAAAATCTTTTGGCAGGTGCTATCAAGGGCATGTCCGGTACTACCGGAAATAGCATTGTGGCAGCGGAGGCGTGGTCAAGCGTCGGTCTGTGAATGGAGGGAGGAGTCAGGGAAGGTAAGTGGCAGAATCACTGCACCTGATGTGAGTTAACCTGTGTTTGTGTGTCTTCCCCAGTGACCGCGCCCTATAAAAGGAGAGAGAGAGCAGAGAAAGGGAGCTCTCTCCCGACCAGAAATGTGTGTGTGAGAGAGTGAGTGTGCACTGGTGGTGCAGTTGGCTGAAAAGCTATCTATATCTTTAAAAATAAAAGAGTTTTGGGAACTCAGTTCTGGCCTGCTGTGCTTCTGTGCTCCACCCACCTGCTCAGATTCCTACAGTGGTGCCGAAACCCGGGACCGGAGCGCGGAGGAGAACAGCCCCATGGAGTCCTCCCCCTTCAAGGACCTGATCCATGCCCTCACCACAGCCCAACAGAGCCAGCACCAGGCGCTGGTCGCCCTCCGGAAGGAGCAAAGGTTCAAGGCCCTGGTGCTGGCGCAGCAGGAAGATCGCCAGGCGTTCCGGCACCTACTCGCGTCGGCGGGGTCCACCACCTCCACCACTGTGGACCCTCCCTACCTCACCCTAACGAAGATGGGCCCGCACGAGCTGGTGGAGGACCATTTGGCGGCTGTTCCGACGGCAGGACAGCATGTCTCCTCTTCTCCCCTCTCCTCTCTCTCTCTCTCTCCCCATCCCCTTCTGTTCCTTGTCCTCGCCCCATTCCCCCCCACGGAGGTGGGGGCCGGCTCCACCCCAGCCGGCCTGCCGCACCTGCGGTGGTGCCCTACTGTTTCCCACTTCCGTGTCTGTCTCTCCCCCCCTTCAAGTTAGTGAGCTCCGGAACACCGGTGCAGAGGGAGAGCCTGGGTCGGTTTGCTGGCGCTGCGGGGAGCCGGGGCACCTCCAGCATCAGTGCTCGGCAATGGGTGTGGGCGTGGTGGTCTGGATCCCCGACGCGCCGGGGACCGCCCTCGATCGGGATGTAGCGTATCGCATACCGGTGAGTATCCAAGGGGATACGTATCAGTCTTTGGTGGACTCCAGCTGTAATCAGACCTCAATCCACCAAAGCCTGGTGCAAGACGAGGCATTGGGGAGAGCACAATTGGTGAAGGTGTTGTGTGTGCACGGGGATGTTCACAACTACCCTTTAGTGTCGGTCCACATTCTATTTCGAGGGGAGAAATTTAGAGTAAAGGCGTTGGTTAATCCTCGCCTTACCCACTCGATAATTTTGGGGACTGATTGGCCAGGATTTCGGGAATTAATGACTCATTTAGTGAAGAGTGGGGCCTGACATAGTTTAGTGGGGGCAGGTCCCGGTGTCGCATTGGCGGGAGCAGCTGTCACAGAGCCGTCTATGTCATCGCCGCGTCAGAGTGAGGAGCAGCAGGCTCCTCCTCCCTCTCTCGGGGAATCCCTCGCGGATTTCCCGTTAGAGCAGTCACGAGACGAGACTCTGCGGCATGCGTTTGACCAAGTGAGAGTAATCGATGGTCAAACGCTTCAGCCAAACGCCACCCCATCCTTCCCCTATTTTTCCATCATTAAGGAGAGATTATACCGAGTGACGCAGGACACTCAGACTAAGGAGCCAATAACACAGCTTTTGATCCCAAAGAGCCGCTGGGAATTTGTATTCCAGGCGGCTCACTTTAATCCCATGGCTGGACACTTGGGGCAGGATAAGACACTAGCCCAAATAATGGCCTGGTTCTATTGGCCAGGGATTCGCGGCGATGTCCATAGGTGGTGTACGGCGTGCTGCGAATGCCAGTTAGTAAATCCAGCGGCCGTTCCAAAAGCGCCTTTGCGCCCTCTGCCATTAATTGAGACCCCGTTCAAAAGAATTTGGATCGATCTTGTCAGGCCATTAGATCGGTCAACACGAGGATATCGCTTTATTTTAGTTCTGGTGGACTATGCAACACGATACCCGGAAGCAGTGCCTCTTCGCAATATCTCAGCACGTAGTATTGCAGAGGTGCTCTTCCGCGTCATCTCCCAAGTTGGAATCCCCAAAGAGATTCTGACTGATCAAAGCACTACGTTTATGTCACACACACTGCGCGAACTGTATGGGTTACTGGGAATTAAGCCTATCCGCACCAGCGTTTATCACCCACAAACGAATGGCTTAGTTGAACGGTTTAATCGCACCCTCAAAAACTTAATTAAGAAATTTGTAAGCGAGGACGCACGCAACTGGGATAAATGGCTCGAGCCCCTGTTATTCGCAGTGCGAGAGGTCCCACAAGCCTCCACGGGGTTCTCCCCGTTCGAATTATTATATGGGCGTAAGCCGTGTGGCATTCTAGATGTTCTGCGGGAAAATTGGGAGGAGGGACCTTCAACAAGCAAAAACGAAATTCAATATGTATATGTATATGTATATGTCTTTATTGTCATTGCCACAAGTACAGCGAAATTGAAAGTGCTATCCAGTCAGTGCAAAGAGTCAATAAATAGGGTAAAATAATAGGGTAAAAAGCAATAAACAGTGGCCTAAGCCCAAAACACACAGACCACACACTCACACATACCTACACAGTTCCAGTTGCCTCATTCACACAGTTCAGACATCATACATCATGTAAACAGATTCTCTGTATGTAAGCAGAGTTCCTTAGTTTCTAGCAGCATTAAGGCAAGTGACTGCAGTGGGATAGAAACTGTTCTTAAATCTATTTGTCCTTGCCCTGATTGCTCTGTACCGCTTGCCTGAGGGCATCAGTTCAAACAGGGGATAGCCAGGGTGTGAGGTGTCTTTTATAATGTTCTGGGCTTTTTTCAAACACCGCAAGCGGTGAAGTTCTTCCAGTGTGGGGAGAGGGCAGCCAACAATCTTTTGGGCGGTGTTGATGACCCCCTGAAGCGCTTTCCTCTGAGCTGCTGTGCTGCTTTTATACCAGATGCATATGCAGTATATTAGTATGCTTTCAATGGAGGCTCTGTAGAAACAGACCAGCAGTCTTTGTGTGATGTTGTTCTTTCTGAGTATTCTGAGAAAGTACAGTCTCTGTTGGGTCTTTTTCAGCAGCTCAGAGGTGTTTACGCTCCAGGACAGACTGTCCTCGATGTTGACTCCCAGGAAGCGAAAGTCTGCTACCCTCTCCACACATTGCCCGTTAATGGTTAGAGGTGGAATCTCAGTTCTTTTCCTTCTGTAGTCAACTATGAGTTCTTTTGTCTTTGAGGTATTCAGGAGAAGGTTATTGGCCACGCACCATGACACCAGCTGCTCTACCTCGTCTCTGTAGGCGGACTCGTCACCCCCAGATATGAGCCCCACCACTGTAGTGTCGTCTGCAAACTTTACGATGGTATTGCTCTGATGGACAGGAGAGCAGTCATGTGTGTATAGAGAGTAGAGCAGTGGGCTAAGCACACAGCCCTGAGGAGAGCCAGTGCTGAGGCTCAGGGCTGGGGATGTGTGGTGGCCAATTCTCACTCTCTGTTTGCGGTCAGAGAGGAAGCTGTTAATCCACATGCAGGTTGTGTGAGGAAGCCCCAGGTCTCTTAGCTTGGTCACCAGTCTGTGTGGGAGGATGGTATTAAACGCAGAGCTGTAATCCACGAAGAGCATCCGCACATAGCTCCCCTGCCCCTCCAGGTGTGACAGGGCGGCATGGAGCGCTGTGGCCACGGCGTCCTCCGTGGATCGGTTTGCTCTGTATGCAAACTGGTGGGGATCAAGGCTGCGGGGCAGGGCTGATGTAATGTGACTGCGGACCAGTTTTTCAAAGCACTTCATTATCACTGGGGTGAGTGCCACTGGTCTGTAGTCATTTAGGCCGGAGATGTGGGGCTTCTTGGGCACCGGGACTATGATGGAGGACTTGAGACAGGGTGGGACAGTCGACTGTGCCAGTGATTGGTTGAAGATCCTGGTAAAGATCCCAGCCAGCTGGTCAGCGCAGTCCCTCAGCACACGTCCCGGGACGCCATCGGGGCCCGTCGCCTTCCTTGGGTTGACAGCCTGCAGTGAGCGCCTCACCTCATGTTCCTCCAGAGTGAGGACAGTGCTGCTGTGGGCCGCATGGTGTTGTTGGGCCTCTAGTGCTGTGACCTCAAAGCGGGCGAAGAAAATGTTCAGCTCCTCTGCCAGTGCAAGATCACCTTCGGCGGCTCTGGGGTTGGTCTTGTAGTTTGTCAGGTGCTGGATACCCTGCCACATCTGCCTGCTGTTGTTGCTCTCCAAGTGGTCCTCAATCCTCCTCCTGTAGTCTGCTTTGGCCACTTTGATTCCTCTCTTCAGGTCGGCTCGAGCTGCACTGTAGTGGCCTCTGTCGCCGGTCCTGAAGGCGATGTTCCTCTGCTTCAGCAGCTGCTGGACCTCCCGGGTCATCCAGGGCTTTTGGTTTGGGTAGACCCGGATACGTTTGTGCACTGTGACAGTGTCTATGCAGTTCTTCATGTAACAAAGAACACTGACTGTGAACACGTCCAGGTCTTGATGTTCAAAAATATCCCAGTTGGTCCTATCAAAGCAGTCCTGCAGCTGCATGGTAGCATCCTCTGGCCATGTGGCAACAGTCTTTGCTGTGGTGGGAGCGGTTTTCTTGAGGGGTGCATATGCCGGGATTAGAAACAGTGATACATGGTCTGACTGGCCCAGGTGTGGTAGGGGACTAGCCCTGTAGCCCCCTTTGATGTTTGAATATACTTTGTCCAAAGTGTTGTCACCGCTAGTGGCACATTTGACATGCTGATGGAGTTTAGGGAGAGCTGTTTTTAAGTCCACATGATTAAAATCCCCAGCTATGATGTGTACAGCGTCAGGGTATCTACTCTGCTTGTTGCTAACATTTGCATGCAACAGTGCAATAGCCGAGTTAGCATTAGCATCCGGTGGTATGTAAACAGCAGTTATTATGACAACGGTGAATTCTCTTGGAAGATAGATAGGTCTGCATTTGACGGTCAGATATTCTATGTCAGGAGAGCAGTGGCGGTCAATTATCACTGTGTTGGTGCACCAGCTATTATTCACGTACATACAGAGTCCTCCTCCTTTCCTCTTACCGGACTCTGCTGTCCGATCGTGGCGCTGTGTGGTATGGCCCGCTAGCTCGATAGCAGAGTCCGGAATGCATTGATGAAGCCAGGTCTCAGTGATGAGCAGGATGCATGAATCTTTGACGTGTTTATTGGCTGCCACTTGTAGCCTCAGTTCATCCATCTTGTTCGCCAGGGATCTGGCATTGGAGATGAGTAGACTAGGAAGCGGTGGTTTGAGTGGCTGCCTACGTAGCCTGGCTAGCGCGCCAGCCCTGCAACCCCGCTTTTTCCTTCTCTCCCAACGCCGCCTCCGCCTCCTCCCCGCCGGGATGGTAATCCATGGAGAGCCCGGTCCTCTCGCTATCTCTGCCGGTATCTTATGCAGTCAGATAAATTCACTAGAAACGTTGTTATGGTAGCGTAGTCCAATCTTAAGGAGGTCATGTCGGCTGTAGATGTTATTCGCTCGACTGACAGTACACAAAAACAAACACGAGACGAACATAAACATCCAAACACTACACCGACTGGTAGGACCCTGAGCTGCTGCAACTGTGTGCGCCGCCATGCCCTGTGTCATCAATATGTTATCGACCTGCACGCAAAACTCCACACACACACCTAACCCAGGAAAATTTGCGGCAGGCCCAAGAACGGCAAATCCGCCTGTACAACAGGGGCACGCACCTTAGGGAGTTCACACCGGGAGATAAAGTACTCGTGTTGTTGCCCACATCAAGCTCCAAATTGATTGCCAAGTGGCAAGGACCCTTTGAGGTCACACGGTGAGTTGGGGACGTCGACTATGAGGTGAGGCAAACGGACAGGGGTGGGGCGTTACAGATTTACCACCTCAATCTGCTAAAACTTTGGAACGAGGAGGTCCCCGTGGTGTTGGTGTCGTTGGTTCCAGAGAAGGCGGAGCTGGGGCCAGAGGTTCAAAAGGGAACATTGACATCGCCTACCACTCTGGTCCCCTGTGGAGACCACCTCTCCCCGACCCAACTCACGGAGGTTGCCCAGTTGCAGACAGGATTTTCTGACGTGTTCTCACCCCTGCCCGGCCGCACCCGCCTCATAGAACACCACATTGAGACGCCCCCGGGGGTGGTAGTGTGCAGCCGCCTTTACAGGCTGCCCAAACACAAGAAAAAGGTGGTTCGGGAAGAACTCGAGGCCATGCTCTGCATGGGCATCGTTGAGGAGTCCCACAGTGACCGGAGCAGCCCGGTGGTCTTGGTTGCCAAGGCTGATGGGTCGGTCCAGTTCTGTGTGGACTGTAGAAAAGTCAACGTGGTGTCTAAATTCGATGTGTACCCAATGCCTTGTATTGACGAGTTGCTTGATCGACTAGACACGGCTCATTTTTATTCAACACTGGATTTGACAAAGGGATATTGGCAGATCCCCTTGACTTCATTATCCCGAGAGAAAATGGCCTTTTCCACACCGTTTGGCTTACACCAGTTTGTCACACTTCCTTTTGGGCTGTTTGGGGAGCCCGCTACGTTCCAGCGGCTTATGGATAGGGTCCTCCACCCCCACGCCACCTACACGGCTGCATATTTGGACGACATCATTATTTATAGTAATGACTGGCCGCGACACCTACAACATCTAAGGGCTGTCCTTAGGTCGCTGAGGCGAGCGGGTCTCACAGCCAACCCGAAGAAGTGTGCGATTGGGCGGGTGGAAGTACGGTATCTGGGCTTCCACTTGGGCAATGGGCAGGTGCTTCCCCAAATTAATAAGACAGCGGCGATTGCGGCCTGTCTGAGGCCCAAAACCAAAAAGGGGGTGAGACAGTTCCTGGGGCTGGCTGGCTACCATCATAGGTTTATACCTAATTATTCGGACGTCACCAGCCCGCTGACTGATCTCACTAAAAAGGGGGCACCAGATCCGGTCCAGTGGATGGAGCAATGCCAGCGGGCTTTCTCTGAGGTAAAGGCTGCACTGTGTGGGGGGCCACTGTTACACTCCCCTGACTTTTCTCTCCCCTTTGTTTTGCAGACGGATGTGTCGGGCAGAGGGCTGGGGGCTGTTCTGTCCCAGGAGGTGGAGGGGGAGGATCGTCCAGTGCTGTACATCAGCCGGAAGCTGTCAGTGTGTGAGGCCCGGTACAGCACCATAGAAAAGGAGTGCCTCGCCATCAAGTGGGCGGTCCTCGCCCTCCGCTACTACCTACTGGGACGCCCTTTCACCCTCTGTTCGGACCACGCGCCCCTCCAATGGCTCCATCGCATGAAGGATGCCAACGCGCGGATCACCCATTGGTATCTGGCACTCCAACCGTTTAAGTTCAAGGTGGTCCACAGGCCGGGGGCGCAGATGGTCGTGGCGGATTTCCTCTCCCGTCAAGGGGGGGGGGGGGGGGGGGAGTCAGCTGCAGGCCGGACGGCTCCCCGGCCTGAGTCAGGCAGTGGGGGTATGTGGCAGCGGGGGCGTGGTCAAGCGTTGGTCTGTGAATGGAGGGTGGAGTCAGGGAAGGTAAGTGGCAGAATCACTGCACCTGATGTGAGTTAACCTGTGTTTGTGTGTTTTCCCCAGTGACCGCACCCTATAAAAGGAGAGAGAGAGAGAGAGAGAGAGAGAGCAGAGAAAGGGAGCTCTCTCCCAACCAGAAATGTGTGTGTGAGAGAGTGAGTGTGCATTGGTGGTGCAGTTGGCTGAAAAGCTATCTATATCTTTAAAAATAAAAGAGTTTTGGGAACTCAGTTCTGGCCTGCCGTGCTTCTGTGCTCCACCCACCTGCTCAGATTCCTACAAGCATGTTCGGTGATAGCTGAGTCTGTATAGTTTGACTTAATTAATCTTTCCAATTTCATGCATAAAATTAACATCACTCAATTTTTAATAAGCTAATAATTTCTGTTTTAAAGCAATGTTCTTGAAGTTGAATGCACAGTTAGAAGAATTTGGTTTAGCAGGTCAAAATTCATCTCTGCATTGTCAAATGGTTTGGAAATTAAGCGTGACGTCATATGCACACAAAGAATTTTGTCAACGACCCGCACAAAACGCGATTGTAATCATGAAGCACAATGCTGTCAGCATTTTTTCACTCAGGGTACACATTTGGAGAAATAAGATGTTATGCAGGTGTATTTAAAAAAAGTCAAGTTTCTTGTATTAAACTTATATGTTTACATTAGTGTCATCGGATCACCACAGAGAACACTTTTTAAATTTTGTTTCCATGTTGATTCTTTCATTTTTTATGCCTTTTTGGTCCATTTTAGGGCTGTTTTGGCATGTTATACTGTTCCACTGTACATTGAACTATATAACATCATACAAAATCCCACATTTCTAGTGCATTTTGTGCTATAAGATTGATATGAAATGATAATGCAGTATCTCTGCTTAATTTAATATATGCATATAAAGGAGTCATTTATCACCTGGCAAAAATTTTGCAGTTCTTTAATAATGTGTCCGTCGTTATGCCAAATGACATTTTTGGTCAGTGTTCTCAAAAAGGAACCCAAAAATTCAATCACTGATTATTTTAATGGTATCCATTTTGGTAGTTTCAATCTCTATACATGTAGGAATAATGCACAGAAAAAAATGTGTTGACTGTAAGGCACCAACACCTTTAAGCGTTCATTGAAAATGTTCACTGGGATAATGGAAAAAGCAATGTAGTCTCCATAGCCCTCTCTAAACTCGGGGTTTAATCAGGGTTACATAATTTCCTATAATGTTTTTATCATTACCATGAGAAGTAAAGGTATAAAAATGCCTTTAGTCATTACAGACTTGAAGTAATTGCACTGAGTAGTGGTTTAATTGAGAAATGTAGTCTCCGTAGCCCATATAGTCTCTGTAGCCCCCAATTCTTCGTTAGGCGTTTCTTCGTTTGAAGATATTTGATTCTGTGCTCATTGCCATACAAATTGTATTTCATAATATTTCCAATAAAATAAATATATGTTATTTACCAGCTGGGAGGTCCGTATCGTGAAATACTGTGACCGAGGTCTTGAAAGTACTGAGCGAGGCCCTCTGGGCCGAGGTCAGTATTCAAGGCCGAGGTCACAGTATTTCACCATACAGACCGACCTTAAGCTGGTAAATAATATATTTATTTTTTCTTTACCAAATTCGAACAGAAAACGAGAGCGCCCGAAAGGGAAAACCGAGCCGAGCCGCCATTTTGAATCTTCATTCACAGTTGTAATGCAAATTGCTTCCTCCTCGGTATACAAGTGCACTTCCATGGCAGGAAAAAAAACTACATTTTGCCGCCTATGTAGTCCCCTATTTATACAAAATTGAGTCATTCAGGATTCAGCCATGTTTTTGCTCGGCGTTAGCAAATCGGAGGTTTTTAGCTTTCTCCTGAAATGTTTTCTTTTATTTCGTCTTCCTCAGGGTAGTAAAACTTATTTCGCTGTGAACACTGTCATTATTGCTATCCATGATGTAAAATTAATTCTATTCTCCTGAGAAATGCGAAAATAAATGTTGACAAAAATTGCTACTATGTTTGTTGTTGTTGTGAATGAGTGAGTCGCCAGAGGTCCGTAACTGGGGTCCGTAACTGGGGTCCGTACCATAGGATATGGACCCACTTGCCAGCCAATCAGAGCGCAGGATTTGATGGAAACCGCACCGCGAAAAAAATAAATTTATGTTATTTACCAGCTGGGAGGTCCGTATCGTGAAATATCGTGACCGAGGTCTTGAAAGTACTGACCAAGTCCCTCTGGGCCGAGGTCAGTATTCAAGGCCGAGGTCACGGTATTTCACCATACGGACTGACCTTAAGCTGGTAAATAATATATTTATTTTTTTCTTAATCAAATTCTAACAGAAAACGAGAGCGTCTGAAAGGGAAAACCGAGCCGAGCCGCCATTTTGAATCCTCATTCACGGCTGTAATGCAAATGGCTTCCTCCTTGATATACAAGTGCACTTCCATGGCAGGAAACAAACTACATTGTGCCGCCTATGTAGTCCCCTATTTATACAAAATTGAGTCATTCAGGATTCAGCCATGTTTTTGCTTGGTGTTAGCAATTTACAGGTTTTTAGCTTTCTCCTGAAATGTTTTTTTTATTTTATTTCTTCTTCCTCAGGGTAGTAAAACTTGCTTTCGCTGTGAAGACTGTCATTATCGCCATCCATGCTGTAAAATTAATGCTATTCTCCTGAGAAATGCTGGCAAAAATTTATAAGATTTTTGATAATCTTATAAATAAATCTTATAAAAAAAGATAAAATGCTACTATGTTTGTTGTTGTTGTGAACGAGCGAGTCGCCAGAGGACCGTAACCGGGGTATGTAACTGGGGTCCGTATCGTAGGATACGGACCTGCTCGCCAGCCAATCAGAGCGCAGTATTTGATGGAAACCAGACCATGAAAAAAATAAATCTAGTTATACTTTTAAATCTTTCTTTTTTTTATTCTGTGGAAAAAAATATACACTAGCGTCTCCGTAGCCCCCACCAATTCACCGAAACGGTGGTCTTGATCAACAGGCCATATCTTCTGAATCAGATGAGGATACCTCATGAAATTTTCACACTGTAATATTAAGATATGTGGGAACAAAATGCACTGTCTAAAAATCTGGAAACTAAACTTTAAAAAAAATGACCATTTTGGAACAGAAGTGTGGACCCTGAGTGAAAAAATGCCGTATTGAGGTATTTCACCCACGTGACCAAGTCACGTGACGCAGCCATTTTGGACGGCACGCTTAAGTCCTTCAGTGCAAGGCGGTATGAGATGGTGGAGACCTTTGCACATTTTAACAAGAAAGTAAGCTGTGATTCGTGTTAAATTGGATCTGTCTTTTATCACAAACACTGTACCCAGCCTTGGTATGGAGCCCTGTTTATTTATTTCTGTGTCCCGTTTCTTTCTAGCCTCTGTTATTGCGTTTTATGTCTGATGTCTGCTACATGCAACCCTAGACAAATTAACACTGCCTTGTTTCACTGCTCAGATGGGTTAACAAACACTGACCCATTTACTTTTTGCTATATATTTTATCAAAATTGCGTTAACTGATAAACCAACCTGAAATGAAATGATCACTGCAAAGTCTGGAGTACTCTGTTGGCTCCCAATCCTGTCTCTTCACAGCTGCAATCCATTTGGCCCTCTTGTCTGGGTCAGTAGGAAACCGGTAGTGATGTGTCGGTCGCGAACGATCCGGTTCAAAGAGCCAGCTCTTTGACGTGAACGACGGGAGCCGGCTCTTCGGTGGGAGCCGAGTTGGGGAGCCGAATTAGTTTTTTGTCCTTAGGTGCCTCAGAGAGAGAGAGACTTTCACAAAAAAAGTTGCTGTCCGATTGCGTCTTTGTGTTGTCTATTACCATTCAAAGGAAAAAAAGTAGCATGGTGTACGCCTACTTTTTTTGGTTGGGGGGGTTGATGTCATTCACAGCTGCGAAAATACGAAAATTGGTGTAATGCTTAAAGCTGTGGAGCGCAGGGGAGAGGAGTCTGTGAGGCACCTGAGGAAGGGAAAATCAGCTGTGTATTTTATATTGGTAATATAACACAGTTTTGCATTATGTTTGTGAGAAAATAATTTATTAATTGGTAAGTAAGTTTTATTTCTATATATAGTTTTCACATGACGTCACAGAGTCGGGGATTCCCTGGTGGCGGCCATCTTGGAGGGCTAGCTTACCGTACGGCTCACTGAGCACACATTGTAGCGCACGAGTTACATTCATTTATATATTATTTACATTTATAGTTACATTACTACTATTTAAAGCTAGCAATGGTGCACACCTGTTGTATTCACGGCTGTCGTAATAGGTCAGATGATGACAACAAGCGGAGCTTTTACGGAATTCCCACTGTACGGGAGCACAAAGGCAAGCAAACAAACTCAGCATACAAAGGAGAAATCTATGGCTTGCGAGAATCAACCGCAAGGATTATCAGCCTTCCAAACACAGCAAAGTCTGCTCCGATCATTTTATAAGTGGTAAGTTGTTTAAATAAACAATCAATTGTGTTTAAGTTTGTTTTTGGAAACCAAAACATCATGTGAACACTCTCTGGAGAATGCCTAACTGGAACTGCTGAGTGTACGTTTACATTGTAATGTACACTTAATATCGCTCGTTTGTCACGTTTCTATTTGAAACTTGTCACTTCACTCACACAAGGGTCATTTTTGAAAAACATTTTAGGTCTATTCTGTATGATTTCATTTGTGTTTGGGATGCAAACAGCGCGCCTTTTGGCGGATGCCGCCTGAATCGCGCAGATCCGGGGTTTTTTTTAGGGGGGGCGTTGGAGTGTCTGATTATAATTTCAAAGTAAATTCTGTATTAAAATTACTAAATAAGCAAATCCGTTACAGTCCATGAAACAGGAAGTATAAGGATAAGAAAAAAAACAGTTTAAATCGGGAAGCTGCGCACATTTGCGCAGTCCTGCACACCGCTCAGGCTGCACAAATGTGCGCAGCTTCCCGATTTAAACTGTTTTTTTTTTTTTGAAATACCTCAATACATGTTAACCGAACACTTTTCATTAGTTTTGGTCCCAATGGCCTTCCATAAGCTGTAGCTGCCCTGTGACAGTGTTGGTTGTTTATACCGGAAGAGAGAGAAACTCCTCCGCTCCAAACCGAAACGCAGATAAATCCAGCTGTTCGGGAAGCTGTGGAGGGGATGTGGGGATTAGTCTGTGCTCGGTCGGTTTCAGGATTGTTCCAGAAACAAATCATTTGTCGTCGTGCATTAAAAATGCCGTGTAGTTACTATGGTAAGGGTTCTGAACTAGCTAGCTAAATAAATATTAATATTATTATTTATTTGTTTGTTTAATCATTCCTGGCAAACAAACTACACCTTAAATGAATAGTTTTTGTTTTGTTTTCCTAGGAATGCTTTTTTATTCTATCCACATTCACTGGATATGAGCAGTCGCGCGCTCTGATTGGCTACTCTACTAGAGCAATTCCAGCGTTACGGACGTGACACTTGAACTCAAAATGGCAACAAATGACCCAGTGCATGTTTTATTGTCTCCCAGTATTTAAACAGGTGTTGCATATTTTAAGGCTGTACCATACTGGAGAAGTGATAGAACAAGAACAATTCCCATAGTACATCTAGGGCATGCCAGAAAACGCCAATAAAAGATGCGTTATGGACGTGACAGAAAAAGTATCACTTTTCTTGGGTGACTGTACATTTTTATCAAACTCTGTGAAATTGTAAACCTAATGTCGAAATGGAGATTTGATAGAGGGGTCCAAGGTGAATATTAAAAAATCTTTGTTTAAAATATTTTGTATTTCATGCAGAGCTTCGGAAGGAAAAGTCAGCGTTATGGATGCGACGAAATTCCGTTATGGATGTGACACGTCTGAAATAGACATGGCATATGTTTAGAAAATCAGCAATTTAACCACCATAACCCTTTGAAAAACTCTCTAAATATCAGCTAAAACTATCAAAGTTCTTAAATAATATTTAGGATGGCTATTGTTTTGCTGTTTTGTGGATTTTAGCATACATTTCTGTGGCTTGTGGCAATAATATAGAATTGTACATGATCAAAGTTGATTGTAGCTTGGGGTTTACATTATAAGAAAGAAAGACTGACAGTGACATATTAGGTTGGTTACAAATTGGTTCAACTTATTCACATCTGTAAAATACAGGCCTAGGTGATATCTCTGGGAGTGGTTTTGATGTATTACATGTTGCTTTATTTTTGCATGGTGAGGTTGACATTTACATGGAATTGCCCACTACTAGGATATCAGCTCATATAGATAACTTGAAACCACGTGATCAAAACGTGCCTCTCTCATAACCCAGTACGGAAAGTATGAACCGGACCAGGACGGTACATTACAATAACGTTACATTTTCTAAATATTCAGGAGTTTTGTACTTAGCATGTACTCACATGTATCACTGTCATGTATTCTTTGATTGTCTATTATTATTATGATTATTATATCCCGTCACATTGTCTCGTCTCGTCTCCTTCCGCTTATCCGGGGCCGGGTCGCGGAGGCAGCAGTCTGAGCATGGAAGCCCAAACTTCCCTTTCCCCAGACACCTCGGCCAGCTCCTCGGGAAGAACACCGAGGCGTTCCCAGGCCAGCCAAGAGACATAGTCCCTCCAGTGTGTCCTGGGTCTTCCCCGGGGCCTCCTCCTGGGGGGACATGCCTGGAACACCTCCCCAGGGAGGCGTCCAGGAGGCATCCGAAAGAGATGCCCGAGCCACCTCAGCTGATTCCTCTCGATGTGGAGGAGCAGCGGCTCTACTCCGAGCTCCTCCCGAGTGACTGTGCTTCTCACCCTATCTCTAAGGGAGCGCCCAGCCACCCTGCGAAGGAAACTCATTTCGGCTGCTTGTATCCACGATCTTGTTCTTTCGGTCATTACCCAAAGCTCATGACCATAGGTGAGAGTCGGAACGTAGATCGACCGGTAAATCAAGAGCTTCGCCTTTTGGCTCAGCTCCTTCTTCACCACAACGGACCGGTAAAGCGACCGCATCACTGCGGAGGCTGCACCGATCCACCTGTCGACCTCACGCTCTATCCTTCCCTCACTCGTGAACAAGATCCCGAGATACTTAAACTCCTCCACTTGAGGCAGGACTTCTCCACCAACCTGGAGAGGGCAAGCCACCCTTTTCCGGTCGAGAACCATGGCCTCGGACTTGGAGGTGCTGATTCTCATCCCAGCCGCTTCACACTCGGCTGCAAACTGCCCCAGTGCATGCTGAAGGTCCTGGTTTGAAGAAGCCAACAGGACAACATCATCCGCAAAAAGCAGAGATGAAATCCTGTGGTTCCCAAACAGGATTCCTTCCGGCCCCTGGCTGCGCCTAGAAATTCTGTCTATAAAAATTATGAACAGAACCGGTGACAAAGGGCAGCCCTGCCGGAGTCCAGCATGCACTGGGAACAGGTCTGACTTACTGCCGGCAATGCGAACCAGACTCCTGCTCCGTTCGTACAGGGACCGGACAGCCCTTAGCAAAGAGCCCTGAACCCCATACTACCGAAGCACCTCCCACAGAATACCACGAGGGACACGGTCGAATGCCTTCTCCAGATCCACAAAGCACATGTGGACTGGTTGGGCAAACTCCCATGAACCCTCGAGCACCCTATGAAGGGTATAGAGCTGGTCCAGTGTTCCGCAACCAGGACGAAAACCGCATTATTCCTCCTGGATCCGAGGTTTGACTATTGGCCGAATTCTCCTCTCCAGTACCCTGGAGTAAACCTTCCCTGGGAGGCTGAGAACTGTGATTCCCCTATAATTGGAGCACACTCTCCGGTCCCCTTTCTTAAAAAGAGGGACCATCACCCCAGTCTGCCACTCCAGAGGCACTGTCCCCGACCGCCACGTGATGTTGCAGAGGCGTGTCAGCCAAGACAGCCCCACAACATCCAGAGACTTGAGATACTCAGGGCGGGTTGTATTAACATTTATATTCATGATATTTTCAATCGAAATTGATCTAAAAGCCCAGAACTCCAATTACGGACTATACCTCGGCGTGACGTCACAAAGAAATCCCGTGTTGAAATGTATACAATGTCAGATGAAGAAATGAAAAGGTAGAGGCAGAGGCAAAAAATTGTAAAATAGATGAATAAATCGTAGTTAAGTTATATGTTTTGACAAACAATATATTTTGTTTTTCTTTGAACTTTATTTATCATACGTGATGGGACGGGTTCGTTTATCAAGGCGGGACGACTAATGTAAGTACTGATTAATAAAATGGTGGACGTGACCGATGTCTCTGTGAAACTGGAACAGAAAAGGTAAGATATATATGTTATTTACCAGCTGGGAGGTCCGTATCATGAAATACCGTGACCGAGGTCTTGAAAGTACTCAAGAATTCAAGGCCGAGGTCACAGTATTTCACCATACGGACCGACCTTAAGCTGGTAAATAATTTTTTTTTTCTTTACCAAATTCTAACAGAAAACGAGAGCGCCCGAAAGGGAAAATCGAGCCGAGGAGAGCTGCCATTTTGAATCCTCATTCACAGCTGTAATGCAAATTGCTTCCTCCTCGGTATACAAGTGCACTTCCATGGCAGGAAAAAAAAACTACATTTTGCCGCCTATGTAGTCCCCTATTTATACAAATAGGAGTCATTCAGGATTCAGCCATGTTTTCGCTTGGTGTTAGCAAGTTACAGGTTTTTAGCTTTCTCCTGAAATGTTTTCTTTTATTTCTTCTTCCTCAGGGTAGTAAAACTCGCTTTCGCTGTGAACACTGTCGTCATCTCTATCCATGATGTAAAATTAATGCTATTCTCTTGAGAAATACGAAAATAAATGTTGACAAAAATTGCTACTATGTTTGTTGTTGTGAATGAGCGAGTCACCAGAGGTCCGTAACTGGGGTCCGTACCATAGGATACGGACCCGCTCGCCAGCCAATCAGAGTGCAGGATTTGATGGAAACCGGGCTGCGAAAATATAATATATATTATGTAAATAAATGTCACAAAAATGGTATTGCGGGACGGAACATATGGGACGGAACAGCATATAAAAACCCGGAAGGCAAATATAAGAAAATACGTGACACCGCATTAAAATACGTGAAGGTACTGTTCCGTCCCGTTCTGTTCCGTACCGGGTTATGGGAGATGCGTGCTACATCATGAGCGTCCGCCGTGATGGTGGATATGCAAAGCAAATAGGACGGCAGCCGCTGAAAGCGTGTCTGTAAACAATGCTGAATTTTCTCAGTATTACCACGATTTGAACAATCAAGCGAAGATTCGATACAAAGAGAAGGTAGAGATGTGTCGTTGTGACCCATATTATTTTAAAAAGTCAGACTTTTCTGAAGATAAGACGCTTCTACTGACCATCTAGTACCCAGATATCGCGTTCTATCTGGTTCAGCTGCCAAAGAATCGAGTCCGACCTTGAACGAAACATACCCCATTTTCTGACTGGGTGCCCAGTCTGGATTGTTTCTATCATATAATTTTGTTGGCGCGAAATGGTAATGCACATGTTTTAAATTATAATAATGACCGAATGAACTACGACAACGGACCTTTCATTTTATAGCAAAATTCTAGTAACACGAAATAAAATTCTTCCATGATATTATCGAGAAAGCTTTTGAATTTCACCTGAGATAAAATGATTACTGCAAACGCGAGGTGTTTTGGTTTTAGCCTCTGTTAGATCAGCCCTGCCGATGTTGTTCAGCCGTGCTCGTCTCCTCTCCGTACTAAGCCTCAGAGTTTCCTCGCCCTCTTTCCGAATCACGGATGGAACTCTAAAAAATCGGAACGTGCCACGGTCACGAGTACTGTTGTGACCACGATCATATACAGCACGAAGGTGTAGCTAAAAGAACGCTTAAAGCAGTGGAAAAACAAAGAGAGTTGCGCATGCGTGACTATGTTTTGTATGGAATGTCGCTTGAACCCGCATTTGTATCTCCACCAACATGGCCGACATCCAGGTTTCCATTTTGCTTGGATGTCACTTATAAGTCAAGGATACCGTGAGTAGAGAAAAACAAAATGGCGGAGCGTGTTGCTGAACCAACCGAGGACGAAATGAAAACTCTACTCAAATAGAAAACCCCAAAAAAGCAACAAAATTTGGAATGAAAGTATTTGATGGTAAGAACATTTTTTTTTTTTTTAAGAATTATTATTATCGCATTTTTCACAAATTGCTCCTGTCATTTTGCCGGTTTTTCATTCTAAGCAGAAATTATTGTGTCGGACATTTTGTATAATGTTTTTATTTATCGAATTTGCCAAAAAAAATGCTCTGTTTCTCAAACTCCAGTGAATGTGGATAGAATAAAACAGTTATTCCACTCAATCTCATCGTACACGGTTTATAGCCGACTCGGTGCTACGCGCCTCGTCAGCTATCAGCTCATGTACGACTCGATTTCGTGGAATAACTGTTAAATGTTTCATGCGGTATATGACCCACTTCTCTTTGTATTCATGTGTGATGTACAGTGGTGCTTGAAAGTTTGTGAACCCTTGAGAATTTTCTATATTTCTGCATAAATATGGCCTAAAACATCATCAGATTTTCACACAAGTCCTAAAAGTAGATAAAGAGAACCCAGTTAAACAAATGAGACAAAAATATTATACTTGGTCGTTTATTTATTGAGGAAAATGATCCAATATTACATATCTGTGAGTGGCAAAAGTATGTGAACCTTTGCTTTCGGTATCTGGTGTGACCCCCTTGTGCAGCAATAACTGCAACTAAACATTTCCAGTAACTGTTGATCAGTCCTGCACACCGGCTTGGAGGAATTTTAGCCCATTCCTCCATACAGAACAGCTTCAACACTGGGATGTTGGTAGGTTTCCTCACATGAACTGCTCGCTTCAGATCCTTCCACAACATTTCGATTGGATTAAGGTCAGGACTTTGACTCGGCCATTCCAAAACATTAACTTTATTCTTCTTTAACCATTCTTTGGTAGAACGACTTGTGTGCTTAGGGTCGTTGTCTTGCTGCATGACCCACCTTCTCTTGAGATTCAGTTCATGGACAGATGTCCTGACATTTTCCTTTAGAATTCACTGGTATAATTCAGAATTTATTGTTCCATCAATGATGGCAAGCCATCCTGGCCCAGATGCAGCAAAACAGGCCCAAACCATGATACTACCACCACCATGTTTCACAGATGGGATAAGGTTCTTATGCTGGAATGCAGTGTTTTCCTTTCTCCAAACATAACACTTCTCATTTAAACCAAAAATTTCTATTTTGGTCTCATCTGTCCACAAAACATTTTTCCAATAGCCTTCTTGCTTGTCCACGTGATCTTTAGCAAACTGCAGACGAGCAGCAATGTTCTTTTTGGAGACCAGTGGCTTTCTCCTTGCAACCCTGCCATGCACACCATTGTTGTTCAGTGTTCTCCTGATGGTGGACTCATGAACATTAACATTAGCCAATGTGAGAGAGGTCTTCAGTTGCTTAGAAGTTACCCTGGGGTCCTTTGTGACCTTGCGGACTATTACACGCCTTGCTCTTGGAGTGATCTTTGTTGGTTGACCACTTCTGGGGAGGGTAACAATGGTCTTGAATTTCCTCCATTTGTACACAATCTGTCTGACTATGGATTGGTGGAGTCCAAACTCTTTAGAGATGGTTTTGTAACCTTTTCCATCCTGATGAGCATCAACAACACTTTTTCTGAGGTCCTCAGAAATCTCCTTTGTTCGTGCCATGATACACTTCCACAAACATGTGTTGTGAAGATCAGACTTTGATAGATCCCTGTTCTTTAAATAAAACAGGGTGCCCACTCACACCTGATTGTCATCCCATTGATTGAAAACACCTGACTCTAATTTCACCTTCAAATTAAATGCTAATCCTAGAGGTTCACATACTTTTGCCACTCACAGATATGTAATATTGGATCATTTTCCTCAATAAATAAATGACCAAGTATAATATTTTTGTCTCATTTGTTTAACTGGGTTCCCTTTATCTACTTTTAGGACTTGTGTGAAAATCTGATGATGTTTTAGGTCATATTTATGCAGAAATATAGAAAATTCTAAAGGGTTCACAAACTTTCAAGCACCACTGTAAACAAGCCATACAAAAACAATATGGCGGACATTCCATTGATTCGAACATTTCACTCAATAAATCACAAGTTAATTAACTTAAATAAATGAAATAAAGTTTAACGCAACCAACCTTATATACAGTGGCATGCAAAAGTTTGGGCACCCTTACTGAAAATGTCTGTTACTGTGAATAGTTAAGTGAGCAGAAGATGAACTGATCACCAAAAGGCATAAAGGTAAAGACGACACATTTCTTTTCAGCGTTTTCTGCAAGATTTGTGTATTATTTTCGTTTTGTACAATTGGAGAGTGAAAAAAGAAAAGGAACACCATGCGAAAGTTTGGGCACCCCAATACATTTGAGTTCTCAGGTAACTTTTACCAAGGTTCCAGACCTTAATTAGTTTATTGAGCTGCGGATTGCTCAAATTCTTCGTTAGGAAAGGTCAGATGATGCAGATTTCAAAGCTGTATAAATTCTCAGACTCCTCAAACTTGTCCCCAAAATCAACAGCCATGGGCTCCTCTAAGCAACTCCCTCGCATTCTGAATAATAAAATAATTGACGCTCACAAAGCAGGAGGAGGCTACAAGAACATAGCAAAGTGTTTTCAGGTAGCTGTTTCCTCAGATTGTAATGTTATTAAGAAATGGCAGTTAACAGAAACAATGGCGATCAAGGTGAGGTCTGGAAGATGAAGAAAACTTTCTGAAAGAACTGCTCGTTGGATTGCTAGAAAGGCAAATAAAAACCCGTGTTTGACTGCAAAAGACCTTCAGAAAGATTTAGCAGACCCTGGAGTGGTGGTGCAGTGTTCTACTATGCAGCGACACCTGAACAAACGTGACCTTCATGGGAGAGTCATCAGAAGAAAACCATTCCTAGTCACGTGACGTCTCAGCTGCGATGCAGACGTGAAGTCTTGTGCTCGTGAAAGACCTACCCAAAACCGTATTATAATTACTAAGATCTTTATTAGTACCCCTCAACTGAAGATGGCAACTCTTACACCAACCAAAAAGAGCGTCAAGAGAGAATTGGAAATGTCCCCGGCGAAGAAAAAACCGAGAGAAACAACCTCCATTTCCAAAGACGACCTCGATGCAGCCATTTTGAGCGGAATTAGCAAGGCCCTCAAAGAACAACAACGAAATTTCGATGCATCAGTGGCCAACGCAGTGAAAGAAGCCTTGGAGGGTACCCTGATGCCCCAGCTTAGAACTCTAAGAGAAGAGATCTCTACCACTAATGAAGCCATCCGGAAAGTAGCAGCAGACGCGGAACATCAGGCTAGCGAAGTGCAGAAGACCCATGCTACAGTGCAATCTCTTCATGCTACCGTTCGCTCCAACAAGCATGACCTCAATGACGTTATCACCAAACTAGCTTACTCTGCAAGACAAGCTGATCGAAATGGAGGACAGAAGCAGGCGAAATAACCTTAGGCTGGTCAATCTTCCAGAATCAGTTGGGGGCTCCAATCTGAAGGGCTTCCTGATTGCCAACTTGCCCAAGTGGATACCATCCCTAGCAGGACAACGTATTGAAATCGATCGCTGCCATCGCATCTATGATGGCAGTAACCAACCCAGAGGAGAAAACCAGAAGCCCCGCACTGTCATTTTTCGTCTCCTGAGATACGCCGACAGGCAAGCTATTCTGCAGGGAGCTCGCAGAGCCAAGCCCAAACACGACAACGCCGCTTTGTTTTTCTTCCCGGATTACAGTCCCCAGACATCAGCTAAGAGGAGAGAATTCACTCCAGTCATCGATAAGCTCAATGACCGGGGCATTCGGTCCTTCCTTCTATACCCCGCGACACTCAAAGTGGAGCACGGAGGGTCTCGGCTCAACTTCAGCTCCCCAGCCGATGTGGAGGGGTTCTTGACTTCGCCAGGTGAGCAGCCACCGAGAGCTGCACAAACACAGCGCCAGATCCACGATAGCCCACCTCCTGACGACGCGCCACTCATGGAAGTAGCCAACATCTGACATTGTGGGTAATTACCAAACTGCTGGTGTCCAGATTGGAAGCTGGACACCTCTTGATTAAAATACCGGGTGGTTTGCGTGCCTTAATGTTGTTAATGATTATCATCTCTCTAGCATATGGGTACAGCTATTTGTTACTAGAGTTTTGGGGGTCTTGCAGCGAGCTAGGATAAGTTGCACTGCTGTTGATAATGCCACGGATCAGTGTTGTTTTGTGTTCCGCAAAGCCTGTAGGAGCATTTGGCGTCCTCGCGGCTTGCACCTGTTCTCTGTATATAGTTTTATTTACCCCCTCACCCTCCTGTTTTTATTTTGGCAGACGGTACTATTTTTGGTTGGGATTGTGCATACTAAGTATAGATAGGATTTTACGCTCAGCACTCATAATGAAAGGGTTTTACAAATGTCACTACATTGCTACAGCACTTGATTATCTGTAATGGATGGTTTACATGCAATAACGTGGAATGTGAATGGTTTAAACTCACCTGTCAAATGGACGAGGTGTCTGGAATATCTGCACAGTAAAAAAGTCAAACTTGCCATCATTCAGGAAACCCACTTAAAAAGCTGTGACATCCATCGCTTTCAGAACAGGCGTTACAAAATTCTATCCTCTTCCTGTGCACCCAATAAAACTAGGTGTGTTCTGATTTTGGCTGCGAGAAGCCTTCAAATAACAGTCCATCACACCTATAGTGACGGCCATGGTCGGTTTACTTTGGTAATTATTACTATAGGCCAAGCCAGATTATTAATAGCCTCAGTTTATGCACCTAACAGCTTTGATCCAGATTTCCTCCACACTATTTATGATAAACTTTTGGGAATGCCAGAATATAGCTTGATTATTGGGGGTGACTTCAATTGCGCTATGTATGATATTGACAGAACTACATCCTCCACAGATCCTCGCGCCTCCTCGGCCCTGCAGAAATTTGTCACTGACCTGCAACTCATAGATGTTTGGCGATTCCATAACAGGTCCACCAGGAATTACACTTTTTTTTTTTCAAACAGGCACAAATCTTTTTCCCGTATTGATTGCATATTTTTAAGCCAATCTCTAGTTCATCAAGCAAAACCAGATATCTTGCCCATTCTGCTGTCAGATCACGCGCCAGTATTGTGCCTGATTTTCCCAAAAGGTGTCCCTACAAAGGCCACCAGATGGCGCTTTAATGACTCATTATTGTTAGACAAGAATTTTGACACCCAGATCCGCGAAAAGCTTGTCGAATTTATTGAGATTAACAAACATGGTTGTGAGAATGCACAGATTCTGTGGGAAACAATGAAATGTTTTATAAGGGGGTTTTGCATTTCATTCTCTTCCAGTCTGAATAAAGCAAGGAAAAGACGATTTGAGGAATTGGAGTTCAACATCAAAACATTGGAGTTAGAGTTAAAACAAAATCCAACCAAAACTACAGCCTGTAAACTTAATGCTTTGCGTTCAAAATACAAAAGATTAAATCTAGTTAAAGCAGAATTCATCCTTCGACACACCAGGCAGAAATATTACTCTGAAGGAGAGCGGCCCAGTCATCTCCTGGCCCTAAGACTAAGAGAAAATGAATCAAAAGCCAATATTTTTGCCATCAAAGACCCACATGGATCTATCCTTACTGATCCTGCATCTATCAATGAAGTTTTTAGAAAATTTTATTTAGATCTATATGCCTCAGAAGTCAAATGGGACCACACAAATAGCAAATCCTTCCTGGATGGGCTTGAGCTACCTACAGTGGTGCTTGAAAGTTTGTGAACCCTTTAGAATTTTCTATATTTCTGCATAAATATGACCTAAAACATCATCAGATTTTCACACAAGTCCTAAAAGTAGATAAAGAGAACCCAGTTAAATAAATGAGACAAAAATATTATACTTGGTCATTTATTTATTGAGGAAAATGATCCAATATTATATATCTGTGAGTGGCAAAAGTATGTGAACCTTTGCTTTCAGTATCTGGTGTGACCCCCTTGTGCAGCAATAACTGCAACTAAGCGTTTCCGGTAACTGTTGATCAGTCCTGCACACCGGCTTGGAGGAATTTTAGCCCATTCCTCCGTACAGAACAGCTTCAACTCCGGGATGCTGGTGGGTTTCCTCACATGAACTGCTCACTTCAGGTCCTTCTGCAACATTTCGATTGGATTAAGGTCAGGACTTTGACTTGGCCATTCCAAAACATTAACTTTATTCTTCTTTAACCATTCTTTGGTAGAACGACTTGCGTGCCTTTGGGTCATTGTCTTGCTGCATGACCCACCTTCTCTTGAGATTCAGTTCATGGACAGATGTCCTGACATTTTCCTTTAGAATTCGCTGGTATAGTTCAGAATTCATTGTTCCATCAATGATGGCAAGCCGTCCTGGCCCAGATGCAGCAAAACAGGCCCAAACCATGATACTACCACCACCATGTTTCACAGATGGGATCAGGTTCTTATGCTGGAATGCAGTGTTTTCCTTTCTCCAAACATAACACTTCTCGTTTAAACCAAAAAGTTCTGTTTTGGTCTCATCCGTCCACAAAACATTTTTCCAATAGCCTTCTGGCTTGTCCACATGATCTTTAGCAAACTGCAGACGAGCAGCAATGTTCTTTTTGGAGAGCAGTGGCTTTCTCCTTGCAACCCTGCCATACACACCATTGTTGTTCAGTGTTCTCCTGATGGTGGACTCATGAACATTTAACGTTAGCCAATGTGAGAGAGGCCTTCAGTTGCTTAGAAGTTACCCTGGGGTCCTTTGTGACCTCACCGACTATTATATGCCTTGCTCTTGGAGTGATCTTTGTTGGTCGAACACTCCTGGGGAGGGTAACAATGGTCTTGAATTTCCTCCATTTGTACACAATCTGTCTGACTGTGGATTGGTGGAATCCAAACTCTTTAGAGATGGTTTTGTAACCTTTTTCAGCCTGATGAGCATCAACACTTTTTCTGAGGTCCTCAGAAATCTCCTTTGTTCGTGCCGTGATACACTTCCACAAACGTGTTGTGAAGATCAGACTTTGATAGATCCCCTGTTCTTTAAATAAAACAGGGTGCCCACTCACACCTGATTGTCATCCCATTGATTGAAAACACCTGACTTTAATTTCACCTTCAAATTAACTGCTAATCGTAGAGGTTCACATACTTTTGCCACTCACAGATATGTAACACTGGATGATTTTCCTCAATAAATAAATGACCAAGTATAATATTTTTGTCTCGTTTGTTTAACTGGGTTCTCTTTATCTACTTTTAGGACTTGTGTGAAAATCTGATGATGTTTTAGGTCATATTTATACAGAAATATAGAAAATTCTAAAGGGTTCACAAACTTTCAAGCACCACTGTAAGCTTTCTGAGGCGGAAGCTGAACTACTAGAGTCTCCCCTTACTCTAGATGAGGTTACTACTGCTCTTAGATCTCTTAACAGGGGGAAGTCACCAGGAATAGATGGTATACCACCTGAGCTACTTTTGTTTGTGTGGGACATAGTTGGCCCTCTCTATTTAGATTCCATTAACTACGCACTGGAAACTGGTTCTTTCCATAGAGATCAAAATAGGGCTCTTATCTCCCTACTACTAAAGAAAGGAAAAGATCCACTGGGCTGTGGTAATTTTAGGCCCATCTCTTTGATTTGTTGTGATGTGAAAGTTTTTGCTAAGGTGCTTGTGAACAGATTGGATACACATGCGAGTAAATTGATAAATCATGATCAGACAGGATTCCTCAAAGGGCGCACAGCATCAGACAATATACGTAGGCTGTTACACGTTATAAACTCTGCCGACACCTACCCTGAGTCTGTGGCTGTCTTCTTACTGGACGCGATGAAAGCGTATGACAGGCTAGAATTGTCATATATGTGGGCTGTTTTGGAAAAGTTTGGTTTTGGACCAAAATTTATGAGTATGATAAAGGTCTTGTATAATTCGCCGACAGCATGTGTGTTAACAGGCTCTAAAATTTCATCACCTTTTCAGCTGGAGAGAGGCACACGTCAAGGGTGCCCTCTCTCTCCTATTTTGTTTTGTCTTTGTTTGGAACCCTTGGCGCAAATGATTAGGCAAAGTAGGGATATTAAACCTGTCACACTCTATGGCGTGGATCACTATATATCACTTTTTGCTGATGACATTCTATTTCTGCTAAGAACAAAAGTATCATCAGTCCCTCGAATATTGAAGCTCTTTGAGCAATTTGGTCAGCTTTCAGGGTACAAGATAAACTGGGATAAATCCATCTTGATGCCACTTAATAACATAGGGAAGAGTAAAACCCCCCTGTGCATTCCCACTAAGGACTCATTCACTTACTTAGGTGTTCACATTTCTCCAACAATCCCGCAAATTGTGAAAGAAAACTTTGTCAAGGTTCTACAAAATATTCAAATAGATATTAAAAGATGGAACAGGCTGCCACTATCTTTGCAAGGAAGAGTAAATATAGTAAAAATGAATATTCTACCTCGAATCAACTTTTTGTTTTTTATGATTCCCTTAGCTCCCCCTCCAGCGCTCGAAACTAACGGTGTCCCGATGTCCCGGGGACCATAAAAAATGTCATCGGGACACAAAATTATCATATCTGGGACAATCCCAGGACAATGGAAAAAAACAGATCTAGAAAAAAAAGTTCTACATTAATATTATTTACAAAGCCATAACACATACGTAGACATTCACCTAATTTGTCAATTTTAATTTTAAAACGTTAACAGCGAAAAATACATAGTAGCTACACTTTCGATGCACCTGCATCCGTAGGCTACAGAGCAGCGCATTCTGTTCTAGAATCTTTGGCCGGAGTCCGCATTATATGGACTTGGAATGGAATTGCTACCGCACACGCTGCGCCAACTCTTGCCAGAACAAAAATGCTTAAGTGGTTGAAGCGGACCGACCGCAGGGAAGAAACTGAAAGCCCAGACATAACGTCTCTGGGACCTTCAGGATCCAAAGTGTCATCGCCTGGTCTGCAGGCAACGCTAGCAACTGAATGAACTTAATGAACACTGTTAGACACGTTATAAAATACAACAGGAATGATGTGGACGATATTGACGGAAGATACCATTCAACAGAATAAGTGAGTTTTCTTGGTGTCTTTCTAGTTCAGAAAGTTTAGTCAGTCAGCAGCACAACTAGGCTCGGACCTGCCACTATGCTGATGTTGCTAACATCTGCATCCGGCAGCGAAAGTTCATAAAATGGATAACGGAAAGTTCATAAAAATGGATAACGGTAATGGATAACGGAAAGTTCATAAAAATGGATAACGGTAATGGATAACGGAAAGTTCATTAAAATGGATAACGGTAATGGATAATGGAAAGTTCATAAAAATGGATAACGGTAATGGATAACGGAAAGTTCATTAAAATGGATAACGGTAATGGATAATGGAAAGTTCATAAAAATGGATAACGGTAATGGTGAAAATTATAAGTTGGCCTTATAAGTGCCAACAGATATTCAAGGTATAAGTAGATGAAACGAACATAAAAGGGGTCTTATTTTCAACTAAAGTGTACTGCAGATGTAGGGAGTTGAAACATTTTCTGAATGAGCTAGTTGGCCCCTTTAAATAAACGGGTATCTATTCATACAGTGAGATCGCCAAAGTTTAATAAACTGAAAATGCAATAACTGTAATTTTGAAGTAGATGATGTATAGGACATGTGTCGCTTGTGTCTTGTGACTTATTGTAAAAATGATATAAAGGGTTCAAAATCGCATAGTTACAAATATAATAGTAACTTCATATGATGGGCGGCACGGTGGTGTAGTGGTTAGCGCTGTCGCCTCACAGCAAGAAGGTCCTGGGTTCGAGCCCCGGGGCCAGCGAGGGCCTTTCTGTGTGGAGTTTGCATGTTCTCCCCGTGTCCGCGTGGGTTTCCTCCGGGTGCTCCGGTTTCCCCCACAGTCCAAAGACATGCAGGTTAGGTTAACTGGTGACACTAAATTGACCGTAGGTGTGAATGTGAATGGTTGTCTGTGTCTATGTGTCAGCCCTGTGATGACCTGGCGACTTGTCCAGGGTGTACCCCGCCTTTCGCCCGTGGTCAGCTGGGATGGGCTCCGGCTTGCCTGCGACCCTGTAGGGCAGGATAAAGCGGCTAGAGATAATGAGATGAGATGAGACTTCATATGATAATATTAACCACTGGTTATTTCAGAGAGGAAAAAAATGGGGACACTATTGCTTCCATTCGGGACAATACAACACAGAATTCGGGACCACTGGGGGACACAAAGAAAAAAAGTTAATTTCGAGCCCTGTCCCCCTCCCAACTACTACAAAGAGATCCACTCATCAATCTCTCAATTCATTTGGAATGGTAAGCGCCCCAGAATAAGGTTGACAACATTACAGCGACCCAAGTTATTGGAGGGTCTTGCCTTACCGAATTTCCAGTTTTATCATTGGGCCTTTCAGATAAGAGCGCTACATATCTGGATGGACCCCAGCTCAAAAGTCCCCTGGAGATCTATAGAGGATGCCATGGTTAAGCCCCATAGGTTACAAGATTTGCTTTTCGCTGGACTTGGAAGATCTAACCCCAATCTTAAAGGAACAGTCCACCGTATTTCCATAATGAAATATGCTCTTATCTGAATTGAGACGAGCTGCTCCGTACCTATCCGAGCTTTGCGTGACCTCCCAGTCAGTCAGACGCAGTCAGACGTGCTGTCACTGCTGTTAGCAATGTAGCTAGGCTCAGCATGGCCAACGGTATTTTTTGGGGCTGTAGTTAGATGCGACCAAACTCTTCCGCGTTTTTCCTGTTTACATAGGTTTATATGACCAGTGATATGAAACAAGTTCAGTTACACAAATTGAAACGTAGCGATTTTCTATGCTATGGAAAGTCCGCACTATAATGACAGGCGTACTAACACCTTCTGCGCGCTTCGGCAGCGCATTGATATCTGAGCTCCGTATCAATGCGCTGCCGAAGCGCGCAGAAGGTGTTAGTACGCCTGTCATTATAGTGCGGACTTTCCATAGCATAGAAAATCGCTACGTTTCAATTTGTGCAACTGAACTTGTTTCATATCACTGGTCATATAAACCTATGTAAACAGGAAAAACGCGGAAGAGTTTGGTTGCATCTAACTACAGCCCCAAAAAATACCATTGGCCATACTGAGCCTAGCTACATTGCTAACAGGAGTGACAGCGCGTCTGACTGCGTCTGACTGACTGGGAGGTCGCGCAAAGCTCGGAGAGGTACGGAGCAGCTCGTCTCAATTCAGATAAGAGCATATTTCATTATGGAAATACGGTGGACTGTTCCTTTAAACTTGGTTGTATAATTGCACACTCCTTAAAAGTTTGGAAAGAGGCAGAGAAATGCATGGGTGTCCAGCTCCATACAGGTGTGTTAACTCCTCTCTGGCATAACAGCCGATTTCTGATTGGTGGCAAGTCATTCCACAACTCGCACTGGTCTTCACAGGGCATAAATGTTGTAAATGACATGTTTGACACGGATGGCCTGCATTCATTTCAGAATCTTAAAATCACATTTAATCTACCTGCTTCATCATACTTTGTCTACCTCCAGCTATGTTCTGCTCTTAGAGCATATGGCGTGCCATGGGACCGTCCACCTATAATTCATCCACTGTTAAAATGGGTTCAACCCTCTGATAACTTAAGAGGCAGAGTCTCTCTGGTTTACAACAATTTACTACACAAGTCTGCTGGTGAACTAGCCATAGAGAAAATATGGGACAGAGAACTCTCCACATACAATCAAGAACTGGATTGGGATGAAATATGGCTCAATCTCTCTCAAAGTTCAAAGAATCTAGCTCACCAGCTAATTCATTACAAAACTATCCATAGAGCGTATGCAACCCCTTACAGGAAGTTCCAGATGAACCGTGCCCCAAGCCCTATCTGTAACATTTGTAATGCTCTACCTGGCACGTTTTTACATAGGTTCTGGGAGTGTCCCATAATTGCAGATCTGTGGTCTAGTGTAATAAAGGACCTCTCAAAACTGCTGGGCATCAGTATCCCAAAAACACCACACATTTGTCTTCTGAACGACATCACTGATCTAGACTATGCCCTTCAGTTCAGTTGGTCGGGTTCAATGCCCGAACTGATGATCACATCATCAGTTTTTCTTTGGCTAATCAGACACAAGGTACGCCACCACTCTTGCCGGAGCGGTTGGGGGTTAGGTGCCTTGCTCAAGGGCACTTAAGTCAATCCTGCTAGTCTGGGGAATCGAACCAGCAACCTTTTGGTCCCAAAGCTGTTTCTCTAACCATTAGGCCATGACTTCCCCCTATGCCCTTATCCAACAGAGAATGTTGATGACAGGCTTTACAGCCGCCAAAAAAGTAATTTTGCAATTATGGATTAACCCCCAGGTTCCACCTCGTAAACTTTGGATTAACTACCTGGACAATATTGTTAATTTAGAATATCACACAGCTAGACTAAACAAGGCCATGCCTTCCACTTTACAGAAATGGCAATCATTCCTAGGTAGAATTCAAGATTTAAGTAAATCACCTCTTCAGTGAGTGTACCTACAGTATGTCTACATAATTTTAATTTGTATTACTACCATTATTGTGTTTTGTTTTTGGCTGAGTGCTTTTTTCTTCTTATGTTTTTACTTATCTGTTTTTCTCTTTCCTTGTAATGCCCTTGTGGGCCATACCCTGGTATATGGACTGAAAGGACTATATGGACTGTATGCATCTATCCATGTGTACCAGAAGGTTTCTTTTTAATGAATGTATTGTGTAACCGTCTGCCCCCCCCCAAGAAAAAACAATAAAAAAGTTGATCACAAAAAAAGAAGAAAACCATTCCTGCGTCCTAGCCACAAAATTCAGCATCTGAAGTTTGCAAATGAACATCTAAATAATCCTGATGCATTTTGGAAACAAGTCCTGTGGACTGATGAAATCAAACTAGAACTTTTTGGCCACAATGTGCAAAGGTATGTTTGGAGAAAAAAGGGTGCCAAATTCCAGGAGAAGAACACCTCTCCAACTCTGAAGCATGGGTGTGGATGGATCATGCTTTGGGGTTGTGTTGCAGCCAGTGGCACAGGGCACATTTCACTGGTCGAGGGAAGCATGGATTCGAATAAATACCAGCAAACTCTGGAAGCAAACATCACACCATCTGTAAAAAAAGTCGAAGTTAAAAGAGGACGGGTCCTACAATAAGACGATGATCCAAAACACACCTCAAAATCTACAATGGAATACCTCAAGAGGCCCAAGCTGAAGGTTTTGCCCTGGCCCTCACAGTCTCCTGACCTAAACATCACTGAAAATCTGTGGATAGATCTCAAAAGAGCAGTGCATGCAAGACAGCCCAAGAAACTTGTAGAACTGGAAGCCTTTTGCAAGGATGAATGTGTGAAAATCCCCCAGGTAAGAACTGAAAGATTATTAGCTGGCAACAAAAAGTGTTTACAAGCTGTGATACTTACCAAAGTGGGTGTTACTAGGTACTAACCATGCAGGGTGCCCAAACTTTTGCTTCGGGCCTTTTTTCCTTTTTTGTCATTTTAAAAATGTAAAAGATGATAAATAAATTGTTTTTGCTTAAAATATAAAGGGAATGAGTCATCTTTAACTTTCTGCCTTTTGGAGATCATTTCATCTTCAACTTGCTTAACTGTTCACAATAACAGCAGTTTTGACCAGGGGTGCCCAAACTTTTGCATACCACTGTATTTAATCAGCATATTAGTTGAAAAATTCAAGCCAGACTGTTCTCATTGAATTCAGAATTGAATGCTGCGCAACATACTTTTTTACAGAATTAAAATGTTTATTGAGATATTACAAATCAAAGATTGAAGAAATGGCTTAATTTTTAGAAAACTGACGTAATATTATGTATTAGGATAAAATGGGCCTCATTAATGAATGAGATCAAAGGTTTTTTTCTTAACTTTTTTTCAAGATATTTACATGGAAATTGGCAGGCAAATAGATGACTGTATACTGAATACAAAGTTTGAAAAATTAGTTAAAACCAATGATGCAAATTAGTATTTAATTAGCATGAAGAATGAATGCATCCCAGTCAGGAATGTCCTTCACATCGACCATTCTCTATCACAATAAAAAAACTAACAAAAGATTATTTCTAATACCGGGGCGGCACGGTGGTGTAGTGGTTAGCGCTGTCGCCTCACAGCAAGAAGGTCCGGGTTTGAGCCCCGTGGCCGGCGAGGGCCTTTCTGTGCGGAGTTTGCATGTTCTCCCCGTGTCCGCGTGGGTTTCCTCCGGGTGCTCCGGTTTCCCCCACAGTCCAAAGACATGCAGGTTAGGTTAACTGGTGACACTAAATTGACCGTAGGTGTGAATGTGAATGGTTGTCTGTGTCTATGTGTCAGCCCTGTGATGACCTGGCGACTTGTCCAGGGTGTACCCCGCCTTTCGCCCGTGGTCAGCTGGGATGGGCTCCGGCTTGCCTGCGACCCTGTAGGGCAGGATAAAGCGGCTAGAGATAATGAGATGAGATGAGACTTCATATGATAATATTAACCACTGGTTATTTCAGAGAGGAAAAAAATGGGGACACTATTGCTTCCATTCGGGACAATACAACACAGAATTCGGGACCACTGGGGGACACAAAGAAAAAAAGTTAATTTCGAGCCCTGTCCCCCTCCCAACTACTACAAAGAGATCCACTCATCAATCTCTCAATTCATTTGGAATGGTAAGCGCCCCAGAATAAGGTTGACAACATTACAGCGACCCAAGTTATTGGAGGGTCTTGCCTTACCGAATTTCCAGTTTTATCATTGGGCCTTTCAGATAAGAGCGCTACATATCTGGATGGACCCCAGCTCAAAAGTCCCCTGGAGATCTATAGAGGATGCCATGGTTAAGCCCCATAGGTTACAAGATTTGCTTTTCGCTGGACTTGGAAGATCTAACCCCAATCTTAAAGGAACAGTCCACCGTATTTCCATAATGAAATATGCTCTTATCTGAATTGAGACGAGCTGCTCCGTACCTATCCGAGCTTTGCGTGACCTCCCAGTCAGTCAGACGCAGTCAGACGTGCTGTCACTGCTGTTAGCAATGTAGCTAGGCTCAGCATGGCCAACGGTATTTTTTGGGGCTGTAGTTAGATGCGACCAAACTCTTCCGCGTTTTTCCTGTTTACATAGGTTTATATGACCAGTGATATGAAACAAGTTCAGTTACACAAATTGAAACGTAGCGATTTTCTATGCTATGGAAAGTCCGCACTATAATGACAGGCGTACTAACACCTTCTGCGCGCTTCGGCAGCGCATTGATATCTGAGCTCCGTATCAATGCGCTGCCGAAGCGCGCAGAAGGTGTTAGTACGCCTGTCATTATAGTGCGGACTTTCCATAGCATAGAAAATCGCTACGTTTCAATTTGTGCAACTGAACTTGTTTCATATCACTGGTCATATAAACCTATGTAAACAGGAAAAACGCGGAAGAGTTTGGTTGCATCTAACTACAGCCCCAAAAAATACCATTGGCCATACTGAGCCTAGCTACATTGCTAACAGGAGTGACAGCGCGTCTGACTGCGTCTGACTGACTGGGAGGTCGCGCAAAGCTCGGAGAGGTACGGAGCAGCTCGTCTCAATTCAGATAAGAGCATATTTCATTATGGAAATACGGTGGACTGTTCCTTTAAACTTGGTTGTATAATTGCACACTCCTTAAAAGTTTGGAAAGAGGCAGAGAAATGCATGGGTGTCCAGCTCCATACAGGTGTGTTAACTCCTCTCTGGCATAACAGCCGATTTCTGATTGGTGGCAAGTCATTCCACAACTCGCACTGGTCTTCACAGGGCATAAATGTTGTAAATGACATGTTTGACACGGATGGCCTGCATTCATTTCAGAATCTTAAAATCACATTTAATCTACCTGCTTCATCATACTTTGTCTACCTCCAGCTATGTTCTGCTCTTAGAGCATATGGCGTGCCATGGGACCGTCCACCTATAATTCATCCACTGTTAAAATGGGTTCAACCCTCTGATAACTTAAGAGGCAGAGTCTCTCTGGTTTACAACAATTTACTACACAAGTCTGCTGGTGAACTAGCCATAGAGAAAATATGGGACAGAGAACTCTCCACATACAATCAAGAACTGGATTGGGATGAAATATGGCTCAATCTCTCTCAAAGTTCAAAGAATCTAGCTCACCAGCTAATTCATTACAAAACTATCCATAGAGCGTATGCAACCCCTTACAGGAAGTTCCAGATGAACCGTGCCCCAAGCCCTATCTGTAACATTTGTAATGCTCTACCTGGCACGTTTTTACATAGGTTCTGGGAGTGTCCCATAATTGCAGATCTGTGGTCTAGTGTAATAAAGGACCTCTCAAAACTGCTGGGCATCAGTATCCCAAAAACACCACACATTTGTCTTCTGAACGACATCACTGATCTAGACTATGCCCTTCAGTTCAGTTGGTCGGGTTCAATGCCCGAACTGATGATCACATCATCAGTTTTTCTTTGGCTAATCAGACACAAGGTACGCCACCACTCTTGCCGGAGCGGTTGGGGGTTAGGTGCCTTGCTCAAGGGCACTTAAGTCAATCCTGCTAGTCTGGGGAATCGAACCAGCAACCTTTTGGTCCCAAAGCTGTTTCTCTAACCATTAGGCCATGACTTCCCCCTATGCCCTTATCCAACAGAGAATGTTGATGACAGGCTTTACAGCCGCCAAAAAAGTAATTTTGCAATTATGGATTAACCCCCAGGTTCCACCTCGTAAACTTTGGATTAACTACCTGGACAATATTGTTAATTTAGAATATCACACAGCTAGACTAAACAAGGCCATGCCTTCCACTTTACAGAAATGGCAATCATTCCTAGGTAGAATTCAAGATTTAAGTAAATCACCTCTTCAGTGAGTGTACCTACAGTATGTCTACATAATTTTAATTTGTATTACTACCATTATTGTGTTTTGTTTTTGGCTGAGTGCTTTTTTCTTCTTATGTTTTTACTTATCTGTTTTTCTCTTTCCTTGTAATGCCCTTGTGGGCCATACCCTGGTATATGGACTGAAAGGACTATATGGACTGTATGCATCTATCCATGTGTACCAGAAGGTTTCTTTTTAATGAATGTATTGTGTAACCGTCTGCCCCCCCCCCCCCCCCCCCCCAAGAAAAAACAATAAAAAAGTTGATCACAAAAAAAGAAGAAAACCATTCCTGCGTCCTAGCCACAAAATTCAGCATCTGAAGTTTGCAAATGAACATCTAAATAATCCTGATGCATTTTGGAAACAAGTCCTGTGGACTGATGAAATCAAACTAGAACTTTTTGGCCACAATGTGCAAAGGTATGTTTGGAGAAAAAAGGGTGCCAAATTCCAGGAGAAGAACACCTCTCCAACTCTGAAGCATGGGTGTGGATGGATCATGCTTTGGGGTTGTGTTGCAGCCAGTGGCACAGGGCACATTTCACTGGTCGAGGGAAGCATGGATTCGAATAAATACCAGCAAACTCTGGAAGCAAACATCACACCATCTGTAAAAAAAGTCGAAGTTAAAAGAGGACGGGTCCTACAATAAGACGATGATCCAAAACACACCTCAAAATCTACAATGGAATACCTCAAGAGGCCCAAGCTGAAGGTTTTGCCCTGGCCCTCACAGTCTCCTGACCTAAACATCACTGAAAATCTGTGGATAGATCTCAAAAGAGCAGTGCATGCAAGACAGCCCAAGAAACTTGTAGAACTGGAAGCCTTTTGCAAGGATGAATGTGTGAAAATCCCCCAGGTAAGAACTGAAAGATTATTAGCTGGCAACAAAAAGTGTTTACAAGCTGTGATACTTACCAAAGTGGGTGTTACTAGGTACTAACCATGCAGGGTGCCCAAACTTTTGCTTCGGGCCTTTTTTCCTTTTTTGTCATTTTAAAAATGTAAAAGATGATAAATAAATTGTTTTTGCTTAAAATATAAAGGGAATGAGTCATCTTTAACTTTCTGCCTTTTGGAGATCATTTCATCTTCAACTTGCTTAACTGTTCACAATAACAGCAGTTTTGACCAGGGGTGCCCAAACTTTTGCATACCACTGTATTTAATCAGCATATTAGTTGAAAAATTCAAGCCAGACTGTTCTCATTGAATTCAGAATTGAATGCTGCGCAACATACTTTTTTACAGAATTAAAATGTTTATTGAGATATTACAAATCAAAGATTGAAGAAATGGCTTAATTTTTAGAAAACTGACGTAATATTATGTATTAGGATAAAATGGGCCTCATTAATGAATGAGATCAAAGGTTTTTTTCTTAACTTTTTTTCAAGATATTTACATGGAAATTGGCAGGCAAATAGATGACTGTATACTGAATACAAAGTTTGAAAAATTAGTTAAAACCAATGATGCAAATTAGTATTTAATTAGCATGAAGAATGAATGCATCCCAGTCAGGAATGTCCTTCACATCGACCATTCTCTATCACAATAAAAAAACTAACAAAAGATTATTTCTAATACCGGGGCGGCACGGTGGTGTAGTGGTTAGCGCTGTCGCCTCACAGCAAGAAGGTCCGGGTTTGAGCCCCGTGGCCGGCGAGGGCCTTTCTGTGCGGAGTTTGCATGTTCTCCCCGTGTCCGCGTGGGTTTCCTCCGGGTGCTCCGGTTTCCCCCACAGTCCAAAGACATGCAGGTTAGGTTAACTGGTGACTCTAAATTGACCGTAGGTGTGAATGTGAGTGTGAATGGTTGTCTGTGTCTATGTGTCAGCCCTGTGATGACCTGGCGACTTGTCCAGGGTGTACCCCGCCTTTCGCCTGTAGTCAGCTGGGATAGGCTCCAGCTTGCCTGCGACCCTGTAGAAGGATAAAGCGGCTAGAGATAATGAGATGAGATGAGACTTCATCAGAAACGGTGAGTATAACACTTTTTGGATTAGGATGTTGGTTTTTGAGCTTTTTCTCTCCCCGTGTTCAGGGTTTTCAGAGATAACGTCATCATGACCGAGACCTACACTACCGTTCAAAAGTTTGGGGTCACCCAGACAATTTTGTGTTTTCCATGAAAAGTCACACTTTTATTTCCCACCATAAGTTGTAAAATGAATAGAAAATATAGTCAAGACATTTTTTTTGGCCATTTTGAGCATTTAATCGACCCCACAAATGTGATGCTCCAGAAACCCAATCTGCTCAAAGGAAGGTCAGTTTTATAGCTTCTCTAAAGAGCTCAACTGTTTTCAGCTGTGCTAACATGATTGTACAAGGGTTTTCTAATCATCCATTAGCCTTCTGAGGCAATGAGCAAACACATTGTACCATTAGAACACTGGAGTGAGAGTTGCTGGAAATGGGCCTCTATACACCTATGGAGATATTGCACCAAAAACCAGACATTTGCAGCTAGAATAGTCATTTACCACATTAGCAATGTATAGAGTGGATTTCTGATTAGTTTAAAGTGATCTTCATTGAAAAAAACAGTGCTTTTCTTTCAAAAATAAGGACATTTCAAAGTGACCCCAAACTTTTGAACGGTAGTGTAACTGCCATATTCCAGTAGTCTCAAACTGAGAATATTTTGACTTTTGGTCTTTTTTTTTTTTTTCTCCTTCCATCACATATAGTCCTTCCAAAGTGCACAGTGTTTTACTGTTTGTACTGCCTTAACCCATGAACTTCATTATTTAATCATTAAAGAAGCCATGTGAGGTTTAATCTCGACACCAACTGTTGTACTATGTCCTAGCCCCGTATCTATTAACACTTCCTTTCCTGATTCCTCATGTTCTTCTTCAAACTGGTGTTAAAATGTCTAGTTTTATGTTCTGTGCAGATGTGGTGAGGTGTAGACCGGTTCCGTTATTAAGAGCCACACCTTGTCGTGCTTTAATCGATGAGCTGATCACTCTGAAGGCACATCATCTGCCACGAAACTCCCCCGTGACCATGAGAGCTCGGATGACATGTGAGGATGGACATTTGTGGCAGTCAGTCGCTCACTACCACGCTGATGAGGATGGAGTCGTAGACTGTGAGCGATTTTATTTATTGCTCAAAAAAAAAGCGTTAATTTTTTCCTTGTAGAAAGAGGATGGAAGGTAAATAAACTTTAGTCTTCCTCTGTAACAGTGACAAAACACCCCTCGGTTGGTGGTTCATATGTTGGCTGTGAACCAATGGGCCTGTTTTGGAGTCTACAGCCTGCACTTGGTGACAAACAAGATCTGAGGTAGGGGGAAATGATGTCATGTGGGGTTAGTTCAGTTGATAGAGTGAACCATGACACGAGTTGAACCATATATCCATGCATATAAAGCCATGACCTTTGTACAGTGGTGAACCATTACTATTAGAGCTGGGACTTGAGCTCAGCCAAAACTTAACCGGATACACTAAAACAACCAAAAGGGCAAAGGATTTTGCAAGGGATTATCGGCAGGTTGCCAGGTCGCTCTGTTATGTGTAGCTGTCATTGCTGATTTTAAAAGTCACTCAGTAAATTACACAGGGAAATGAAGAGAACTGAAGGCAAATTTTTTAAATCAAAATTCTATTTATCTCATTTTATTAAATATCGGGCGGCACGGTGGTGTAGTGGTTAGCGCTGTCGCCTCACAGCAAGAAGGTCCTGGGTTCGAGCCCCGGGGCCGGCGAGGGCCTTTCTGTGTGGAGTTTGCATGTTCTCCCCGTGTCCGCGTGGGTTTCCTCCGGGTGCTCCGGTTTCCCCCACAGTCCAAAGACATGCAGGTTAGGTTAACTGGTGACTCTAAATTGACCGTAGGTGTGAATGTGAGTGTGAATGGTTGTCTGTGTCTATGTGTCAGCCCTGTGATGACCTGGCGACTTGTCCAGGGTGTACCCCGCCTTTCGCCCATAGTCAGCCGGGATAGGCTCCAGCTTGCCTGCGACCCTGTAGAAGGATAAAGCGGCTAGAGATAATGAGATGAGATGAGATATTTAATATCGGAATGCATTTTTGATCGCTATTTCGTCGCTGCTATAACAAGTTATGAGTGTCTGAAATATGATCTGTAATACATCAGTCCATATGTCAAAGCAATGGCCGTAAACGAGATTCGTTGAGACCTGTCCGAGACATCGTAGGACGGAAGTAAAACGTACAGCGGAAATCAAACACTACGTTCAGACTGCAACCTGAAACGACCCATATCCGATAAGTTGTGAAATCCGATTTTTTTGTTAGGCCGTTCACATTACCAATTATATGAGACTTGTATGCGATCTCCAATATGAACAGAAAACGACCCAAAAGTGTCCCGCATGCGCAAATTGACACGTAATAAGCACATCTACGTAATACGTAAACAAAAAAAAAAAGCGCACTCTTCAAGTTTAATGATTTTTTGTTTGTTTGTTTAATTATCTGGTTAGTGTTAAAGTGTGAGGTCTCGTGTGTGTTTTTGTTTCTGAACTGAAATGAAAACGTGTAGCCTGGTAACGAGGGTTGACTCCTAAACGTCTCTCTAATTTCTATATAAGTGCACCACATGTTACGAGGAAGTAATGGATTTTTAAACTCTCTATAGTGCACTCGAGCTTCAGTAGGCAGTCATTTGGGATACGGCCGCTGTATTACCAAACTCTTAATTCAGGCTTAATAATTTGCACATATTTATTTCGTCATATTAATAAACTTTTTCTACATTTTTATAAATATTTATTTAGATTGTTTATAGCCAGCTGAATTCTGCAACTTCTCTCAGCGCTGGTTCAAGGTGCAGAAACACCAGTGCAGTTTGCTATGGAGATGAGGCGAGACCTGGCGATGTGGTTTTTGTGGCGGCGGCGGAACTCGCACAATAATCTGATTAATGTGGGCAGCAGACTAATGAGACCGAAGGTGTCAAATTACTGGAAATTTCCAGAACAATCTTATAATCTTGTAATACAGGATGGTTTAAGTTATAAATCAGTTATAGAAACTGTTTTATTTAATCAGGCTAACAGATCAACATCCAGGTCCCTACCAAATCCACCATTAGCTTGATCAATTCTATAAAAGTCTATTTAAATTCTGAAAACTGTACAAATGTTGTTGTTTTCCACCAAAGAGGCGGGATTAGCCAACGCAGAATAGTGACGTTTGTCTCTTGTTGATGACGTGTGGGTCGCATGAATGTGACCTGTCCGGTCAGACTGCAGTCGCATGTGAAAATAACGGATATGCATCGGAATTAGGACCACATATCCAAGCGGCCTGGGTCGCATGTGAAAAAATCGGATCTGTGTCGTTCAGATTGTCAATAACAAATCGGATACAGGTCGCATATGGGCAAAAAAATCGGATATGGGTCGTTTCAGGGTGCAGTCTGAACGTAGTCTAAGTGACCAACGCTGGGTCTGAAATCGCTCACTTGTCCACTACTTCCTACTGCATGCACAGGTAGTTGTCGATTTACGACTGCGTTTGGTTACGACTGACTGGTCGTAAACCAATCTGGTCGTAAGTCAGCCGATGTTAAATGAATGCAAGTGTAATGATATTGTAATCATCTTAAAGTCTTATTTTATCAACATTTTCTTATTTCATTGCCTTGGCTCATTATTTGGTTTAAGTCAAACACTGCAATACTACACTGCGTACAGTACAATTTGTTTAATATGTGCAAAACAAAAAATACGAAATACAGGTGTGAAAAATAGAAAACATTTTAGTTTATGATATACCAAAATACAAATGTAAAACATAGCAAAATACAAAATTTAGTGACCGCTGGCATCACTGGTGCTTGGCTGTGGGTCGTCTACATCATCATCAGCTGTTGCAGCGCTCGGGCTGGCGGGAGCATTTGCTCGTTTCATAAACCAGGAGCTGGGGCGGAAACTGTATGACGGAGTGCGAGAGAGACTGCGCATGTGCCTGGAGCTGGGGCGGAAACTGTTGTACGCGGTGAGAGGCTGCCAGGAGCTGGGGCGGAAACTGTCGTACGCTCAGCTAGCTCAGCTGGGAAACACTTGCCAGTCATACACTACCGTTCAAAAGTTTGGGGTCACCCAGACAATTTTGTGTTTTCCATGAAAAGTCACACTTTTATTTCCCACCATAAGTTGTAAAATGAATAGAAAATATAGTCAAGACGTTTTTCTGGCCATTTTGAGCATTTAATCGACCCCACAAATGTGATGCTCCAGAAACTCAATCTGCTCAAAGGAAAGTCAGTTTTATAGCTTCTCTAAAGAGCTCAACTGTTTTCAGCTGTGCTAACATGATTGTACAAGGGTTTTCTAATCATCCATTAGCCTTCTGAGGCAATGAGCAAACACATTGTACCATTAGAACACTGGAGTGATAGTTGCTGGAAATGGGCCTCTATACACCTATGGAGATATTGCACCAAAAACCAGACATTTGCAGCTAGAATAGTCATTTAGCACATTAGCAATGTATAGAGTGGATTTCTGATTAGTTTAAAGTGATCTTCATTGAAAAGAATAGTGCTTTTCTTTCAAAAATAAGGACATTTCAAAGTGACCCCAAACTTTTGAACGGTAGTGTAACCAGACGGTCGTAAAGTCGATCGGTCGTAAGTCGCATAGGTCGTAAGTCTACGACTACCTGTATAGGGATAGTGAGCTCGTTGGTAAAATGAAAAAACGCTTTCGGACACTACTCTGTCGCGCTGGTAGTTACGTCATTACTGTCGCACAATTAAAACGTGCCACATCAGCCGGCTGGTGGGTTTTCAAAATAATAAATACATGCGTGTGTTTTTGTGATAAATCCATATTATACTGAGCGCATTTCATCTCATCTCATCTCATTATCTGTAGCCGCTTTATCCTGTTCTACAGGGTCGCAGGCAAGCTGGAGCCTATCCCAGCTGACTACGGGCGAAAGGCGGGGTACACCCTGGACAAGTCGCCAGGTCATCACAGGGCTGACACATAGACACAGACAACCATTCACACTCACATTCACACCTACGCTCAATTTAGAGTCACCAGTTAACCTAACCTGCATGTCTTTGGACTGTGGGGAAAACCGGAGCCACTGAGCGCATTTCCCACATTAATCACTACAAAGTACCTGCATCTTTCAGTTCTTTAAATCAAGGCTGAATACTTTCTTCTTTGCCGCTGCCTTTTATTAAATCAAATTTCAAACTTTTAATTTGATTTCTTTCAGCGCAACTGCAATGCATGATGGGATATATTGCTTGGTTAGTGACCATCATTGTACACTACTTTTCGTGATGCATTGTGGGATACTTTGAGTGCACTATATAGGGTGTAAATAATCCTCACTATCATTTTGGACAGCACTACAAAATGGCGTCCTCACTATATAGTGCCCTATATAGTGAGTAGGGAGCAATTTCGGACACGGAAAAATCTGCCAACGTTGTCAAAAGACGTGCGCGCCCTCTTTCGAATGCTGATGTAATCAAGCCGGAAGTTTTGTTTGTTTTGATAGCAATCAGGAAAGTTTGAAAAAAGTAGGCAGTAATCGTCATTTAAACTCGTTTTTGTGCGATGTTTCGTTTGGAAAACAGTTTTCAAAATGGCGGCACGGACACCTGGCTGACACTTGACGTTTCGAAGTCTCGCACAAGTCTCGTGAAGATCGCGCGGATAAGCGACGCCTGCCGTGGACCAAACGAACTAAATTCAACACGGCTAAAAACCGAATAGGCCGATAAGTATAATATTTAATTGCGATTATTTGCCAATACGAGTCACGATATAAGGTTACTAAAACCGAAAACGTAATTGAATAACACGCTAATTAAGAAATAAAGCAAGTTTAAAAATGACTTCAGTTCACCTTTAAGTCTGAGTGAAAAATACTGTAGTGAGCGTGCAGCGTGGAAGAAGAGTCTGGAGACAGAAATCTTAGTTTCTCGGCATACCTGTCAACTTTGAGGTTTGAAAAAAAGGGATATTTCCCAGATTTTTAACTCAAAATAAGGGAAAATTTCGGAAAGTCATACCCTTCACCAAAAGTGGGTGTGTAGTTGAATGGGGGGCAATTTTCTATCTAGTATTTGTGATTTCCTGTACTCTGGTGCATGTTGGTGATAGCCAAGACCCAAACTCAATATGCTTATGGTTTATAGAGTGCATTTGTGAATAAACTATACATTTATTTTTATTTGCTTTCAGTAGTACCAGTTATTTCCCAAATTAAGGGCTAAAATACGCATCTTATGTTAAAATAAGAAAGGTCATTATATAACCAGTCAATAAATTCAATTCCATTGCAATTTATTATGGTTTTACCATAGTCATGGCCTCGGAACACTAGCTAGATAGATAGAGAGATAGAGTAATAAAGAGTAATATAAGATATTAAACCAAGAGTGATTTAAAATGGGTAAGTTTCAGATAGAAAATAAAATAGACAATGAGTGGATAAAACAGTTAATACACCAATTAGTTTACACTAGGTTATTTATGAGGTCTTAGCCAGGACATACTTAATGTAAACATGTGTAGCTTACCTTTGATTATTTGGGAGGCTTTCGTTTTCCCCATGGAAAATTTATTTGCGATGGAAGAGTCTGGGAACATTCCAGTCACGCACTTGTTGAAATCATCAAAGAAAGAGAGGCTCATGTTTTTCTTAGCTATTAGCATCGCCATCTTCACCTCAGACCTAATCAGTGTTGCCAGATACTGCTGATGTTTTCCATCCCAAAATATGTTCAAAACCCGCCAAAATGCACTTGAAACCGCCCAACTTGGGCGGGAAACCGCCCAATCTGGCAACACTGGACCTAATCACTTGTTCAGCCTCGCCTCCGGACGTAGTTCTGTGATTACTGATGCCTGAGAGGGCGGGGACGTGAATTCATGGCCTGACTTCCTGCTGTAAACTCCTGTCAGAGGCGCGTCATGAATTCTGGACCTACCGACTTTTTTATATTGTGAAAATACGGGACTTTTATATAATGCGAAAATACGGGATATTTTCAGGAAAATAAAAAAACGGGAAGACAGCGGGAAATAAGTCAAAATAAGGGATTTCCCGGGAAAAACGGGAGGGTTGACAGGTATGTTTCTCGGTCGTTAGCCTGTACTACTTGCTCTCAATAGTACTGGCTTGACCGCTTTATTAGCATTCGCTAACACTACTGATGAACGCTACACTGGGTGGAAGGTGACTTTGCTGCCGCACTGACTCGCAGTTAAGCTCGCGTTGGCCTTCGGGAAGACCGAGGGTGATAAAATTTTTGGTCCCTCCCACTATAAATCAAAATCTGATTGGTTAATTAATCTGTCACTTCCTACGGTACATAAACATACACTGCCATGGCCGTCTGTCCTGGCAATGAAGTCCTAACCAATGAGTGAGCAGCTCGAAACTCTTCTCAGCCTGGAGATGACAAACAAACAAAAAATCTCATTGGATAACTCGATTGTCATGTTTTCAGGACAGTAACCCGTTACATTTCTGAAGCAAGTTTGATAGAAAATGAGGCCAAATTAGAAGATAATAATTACAGTTAATTATGAAATAATTAAATAAATTAAATCTAATATTTGAAATGCTGGGCGGCACGGTGGTGTAGTGGTTAGCGCTGTCACCTCACAGCAAGAAGGTCCTGGGTTCGAGCCCCGGGGCCGGCGAGGGCCTTTCTGTGCGGAGTTTGCATGTTCTCCCCGTGTCCGCGTGGGTTTCCTCCGGGTGCTCCGGTTTCCCCCACAGTCCAAAGACATGCAGGTTAGGTTAACTGGTGACTCTAAATTGACCGTAGGTGTGAATGTGAGTGTGAATGGTTGTCTGTGTCTATGTGTCAGCCCTGTGATGACCTGGCGACTTGTCCAGGGTGTACCCCGCCTTTCGCCCGTAGTCAGCTGGGATGGGCTCCAGCTTGCCTGCGACCCTGTAGAAGGATGGAGCGGCTGGAGATACTGTAATGAGATGAGATTTGAAATGCTGAAACGAAATGTTTGGATCTTCTCTGGAGGCCTGGAAGACGCTGATGGTTCCTCTCTGCCTTTGTACATCACATCTCTGTAACATCTGAAGTTCAGTAATGTTTAAATAAATCTGGTTGTGTGTCACTGTTTTACTTCATATTTTTTTATGCCTCCGCCACTGTAAGGTACAGGAGGCGTTATGTTTTCGGGTTGTCCATCCATCCATCCATCCGTGCGTGCGTCCGTCCCGAAACCTTGTGAACGCGATATCTCAAAGGCTAATGAAAGGAATTTCACCAAACTTTCACCATTTGTGCGCTTTGAGACAAACATGAACTGATGACCTTTTGATCTCAAAATCTATAAGGTCAAGGTCACTGTGAGGTCAAATGTCTGTCCGCAAATCTTGTGAACGCGATATCTCCAAGGCAGGTGAAAGGAATTTCACCAAACTTTCACCATTTGTGCATTTGGGGACAAAGATAAACTGATTAGATTTTGAGATCAAAAGGTCTAAGGTCAAGGTCACTGTGAGGTCAAATGTCTGTCCGAAAACCTTGCGAACACAATATCTCCAAGGCTGATACGAGTAATTTCACCAGGTCAAGATTACTGTGAGGTCAAATGTCCATCCCCAAATCACAACTTAATAAGGCGTGTAGTCTACCGGGCGGAGGCATCCCCATCAACGCCATTGGCGTCGAGTTCTATCTAGTTTCCGTTTCTTTTTTATAACTTGCAATCAGCAGCTCACCTTCAGTATAATTTCCTGAGATTTAAATAAATGAAATGCAGAATGTGTGATTATCCTTTTTCTATTCCTTGCTTTCAGGTTGAGAAAGAAAAATGTCGAGACGCCATTCACAGTGGACGTGTCTGTGCTGGAAGGCCATGTTTCCTCCAAGGACGAGCAGATTAACGGAGTGCGTGAGCTGGTTACTGTCACACTTCAGCGCTCGTACATGGCGCCGGGTGTGAGGAGGATCGAAATACGGCAAAACGGAGTGGTGGGGACTCTATTCCTCCCTCCAGGTTAGTCTGATGATTTGGTCTGACAAGCCCGGAATGACATAGCCTGGCAAGCCAGACTAAATGTGAATATTTAGTCTGGTCTCGCTCGTAGACATTTCCGAAGGGTGTGGGAGGAACAACCCGCTGTCTTTCAAACTGTCTCTGTGCGTATAGGCCAACGCTCTGACCAATCAGCGCAACAGTGACTGTGATGTAGTCAGAGCGACAGAAAGCAGTGGGGGAGGCCTTGAAATAAATAATTTTTCAAAATGCGTATTAATTAATAAACAGGTTCTAGATATTAAGAAGTTTGGAGATAATGACCACAAGTTTGGAGTCTGTACCACATACTTGACTCTTTTTTTTTTTTCAAGTGTTTTTCAAGGGTTTGCTAAAACTGATTTTGAGCTTTTATTTTTATTTAGTGGTGTTTGGTGAAATAATTTCCCTTAAATTTAAAATAACGGGAAAATAAGAAACAATCAAAAAGTAATGTTTCAAAGCTGTTTATTAATTCTTCGTACTGCACAAACTAGCCCCATCCTTTTGGCTACGAGCGGAGCCAGCTGGTAGATCAGACTTTTGCTATAGACCCCTTTCACTGACGTCACCCGAAACCGGAAGTAAACAGACCCTGCGCCATTTTGGAAGACCAACAAACTCGTGATAAGGGGATAATAACGGCAGCGGTATGTGAACCCACGAGAATCAAGTGGAGTGGCAAACGACTTAAACAAATCTGAGCTGTTTTATTTATGATTTATTGGCCCAACAGTAGACTTGAAAGAAACCTGTGTGAGACTTGGCAAAAAACTGTGGATATAATGGATAAGTCTGTGCATGATCTGCGGACACTTTGAGGTAAGCAAACGCAAGAAATTCAGATTTAAAACATGCTAAATTGGCCCCAAGTTGATAACTGTATGAGGAGCAAGCCTCCCAGACTTCTACAATTTAATAATAATAATAATAATTTAGGATGGTTTGGGGCTTGCTCGCTGCTGCCAGGTTGGTTGTTGAGTAGCCTGACTGTTTTTTTTTTTTCTTGCGTGTGGTATCATTGTTGACGCGAGGTTGTTTTTTGAACATGCCAATGCGGACACGATTTCCCCTAATGAGTTATGACTTCAGACGCAATGCGTGTGTGGAGGTGTGGAGTCCGCGTGATATGTGCGTAAGATAGACTTCTCATGTGTTTGGAGATCCGCGCTCCGAGACAAGCGCAAGCACACACACCCCCAAGGGAAAAAAGGGGTCCCCTGAAAATATCGGCATAGTTCGAACACTGAGTGTAGGCACTGGGTGTAAACAACAAATAGTTTACAATGTCTGGGTAGCAAACAGACGGCAGAATTGGTGTCCGGTCCTCCTTATGTTTCCATTCTCCAATGCCCCGAGTCTTATCATATGGGTCAAACCCATCAATCACAGCCAGTTTCTCCACATACCGTGCCCTTTCTGCAGCTGGTAATGTACTCACATAACCAGAATTATCATCCATCGTGTCACTTTACTCTCGCTCGTACTTTGTTTTATATTGTGAGTGCATGTACTTGGTCTTCCAATATGGCGCCTAACAAAATCTCGCGGCGCGGTGACGTCATGTGAAAGGGGTCTATAGCCGGTCGGCAAAACAGCGAAAACGTCCTTCTTGAAAAGGAATGAGCGGAGAGCCTCTTCCTGCTCATGTTTCAACGAAAACTCCAAGTCTAATTCTTCTAAAACTGATTCCAAAGCGGAGTCAAACTAGCGCTGTTCACTAGCCGTAGCCATCTTTCCTGCTGTACTTTCTCCAGCGTCGCGCAGCTTTGTCGTCACTCCTGCAAAAGCCCACCCAAAGAATCCAAACAAAAACCTTGCGTTGTGATTGACGGGCACGATTTGATGCCCGGGGTCTTTTGTTTATATGGTGCGAGGCTAGACCCACTCGTAGGCAAAAATATTTTTGGCCGCTAGGCGGGTGGGTCTAGTTTACTAGGCTAGGAATGACATGCACAAGAACCCCACCTCTTTCACCAAGACTTCATAAGGACAACTCTGAACAAAAAATTGTTACAGGTCAGAATTGGAGGTCTAACCCAGGTTAGAATCTTTAACCCAGTTCATAATTTGCTACTTGTATTCGGGAGACTCACTATAGCTAGGGTTCGGTTTAGGGTTAGGATTTGGGAAGACTTTGTGTTTTAAATGACTTGATGATGTCATAAGACTGGACTCATTCATAATAGATCACTCCTTCCATCACAATCGTCTCTGATCTAGTGGTTAAGGTGTTGGGTTAAGAATCAGAAGGTTCCAAGTTTGAATCCTAGTTAAGTATGAAAAAGATATGTTTTTTTTTTTTAATGCTAATTAGGTAGAAAGGAATTGCTGGGTTTCATGTGACGTCACATCCACCTTATTAGTTATTTGAAACTTTAGCTGGTGGTCTACCAAAGCTCAGTTGACAAAGCGTTTGTACGGAGAAGGTGCATTGCTCGCATGAAAAATGCCTTACGCTTGCATTGCTTTAGGTTGTTCGAATCGATCAAACCATGAAACTGATAAAAGTTTCTTCAGGGTTCCCCGTGAACTAATAAAAAAGGGTGAACGAACACAGGATTTCACAAAAAGACGTGGAGAAAGGTGGCTTTTGAACCTCTCAGTGAAATCGAAGGGAGCCGAGTCGAAGCCTGCTCGAGTTTGCAGTGATCACTTGGTGAAAGGTTTGTATTTCCCTCTCAGCTCTGTCCTTAGGGTTTTCCAAGTACTTTTCTTGCTATGTGTCATTATTTTACGGTACTTTTTTATTCACAAAGTGCTAAAGTCCCCAGCTGTTTCTTTGTTTGCTCCTCACAAAGTCCATATGCATGAAGGTCGCGACAAAATCCTTCCCCAGCCGTACAGTTACAATGCGCCGTGATCACTTCTTCTCCGTCTTGTTTAACTAAGATCCAGGTCTTTAAAGGGGTTTCTGATGATCTTTGTGAATGATTTAGCTGAGAGATAAGAGCCAACGCAAGTGAGAATCAAGCCAACTGTTGTTTGTTTGCGCTTTGTTGTAAAGACGCGAACGAAAAGCTTTTAAAAAAAAAAAACACCATACTTACACGGGCAAAAACAATACAGGATTCATTGGGCAGCAACTTGATAGCGAGGTCCTTTACCCAGCCACATACAAAAAAGTCGTAAGCCTCCATACTCTTCCACGCTTTCATCTGTTTTGCGGTGTAGAAGGACGTCTGCAACACCAGATAGTTCGAGATGTCGGGGAACTCGACTGAAGCATAGTTTTCGAGATCGTATGACAAATCCTTCTTTCCCAGACTGTAGGAGTCGATTCCATTGCACAGAGCAATCTTCTGAATATATCTAAAGCCAGCAGTGGCTTCTAGATTACGAGCGTACTCTGATAAGTTATCGCTAGTTGTTTGCACTACAGCAGCCGTTTAGACCACCAGGTATTTCACTTCCAGTAAAACCGCCAAGAAAAGTCACATGACTGAAACCCAGCAATAGGTAGACAGACGAGAGGAAATACTAGGTCGGTATAGACGGAGAGGAAGTGGATGGAAGAAAGAGAGTCAAAAGAAGTGATGGAAAATCCCTTTTAAGACTCTTAGATGATCCAGAATTTTATCGAAATTGGAAATTATGATCTCGGTCAGTGTTTCTCAAACTTTTGCAGACCAAGGACCACTTTATCCATTAAAAAAAAAAAAAATTCACGGACCACCTAACCCCCTAAATATCCCGAACAAAAAACAACACTTCAACAGTATATTACAAATTACACACTAATGGAATAGTACAGCCAACTCATTGTTGTCCTTCTATTAATGGGAAGACTGGTGCTGCTTATTCTGATACATCACTGAAGTAATGTCTGGCTCCAAACTGGAGAGTTTTAATCTCGTATCGGGGGCCACATTGATCTGGTTGCGCTGCTTTGCTTTCTTAAACAAAGAATCATCACGTCTTTGCACTTCGTCCTTGCTCATGTCTGGTGTTTCTTGTGCTTTTCTTTTGACCGGCCCAGTCTTCAGCCGCCGATCCGTTATCTTTGACAGTTTGATGCTGAGTGAGTCTAATGTGGTTACTGTAGGGTGACCAGATTTCCCTAGTCTGAAACCGGGACACTTTTGCACGCGACCATGCTCGTGCACGCACACCTTTTTTTTACATAAACGTGACACTCGGAGAGGTGCTCTTATCATTTTGTTGAAGCTCACATTTATCAACATCTCACATGAAATAAAACAAACCAGCATTTTGTTATCTAGTAGCATAGTGGTATACAGATCAGTTAAATTATGGTCAGACAACAGATTTTGTAATGGCTGAGAATAGGCCAGGCTACGTCCATAGGCCAAATTTAAACTGATTTATTTCACCTGTTTGTGAGAACACCAAGAAGAATGCATATGCACATGTAGGCTATATCTCTAAAATTGTATGCACTATAGCATGAACTTAAAAAGTAGATATGTGACCTCAACATAGCCTAGGTCAGAATCAACCTTACTAACCATTCCCCACAACTGAATGAATAAAGCAAGAAGATGTGTACAAAAGTGAACACTTTAATGGAAGGTGCAACAAGCTGTTCAACACAGCAATATGGCCAAACTGTCAGAATGGTATGTTAAACAGAAACAAAAAAAGAGACAAGTGATTTGAGAATATATACTCAAACAAAACAGCAGTAAAGGAGGAGAGGGGCGACAGCCCGAGGAAAGCCCACACAGGAGCGCACAGCATTTGCAACATAGGCTACCCAACTCAGTACAAGAACAAAACACTTAGTGTGTGCAGTAGGCTTCGTGCGCATTGTTCTGCACCTCTCGGAGGAAGGGGTAGGTGCCCTGTAAATCTTTGGAAAAGGTACATTTTCTTTTCGGCATAATTGCTGCGGCATTACTGCTGCTAGCCAAAGAACATTCGCGCCAGTTAATGTTTATTTTATTGTTGCATGGCAACACGTTCTGTTGTCTGGAATAATGTGGCTAAATAAACACCCATGCCACAGGGCCAGGGGGCAGTAACCAGGAAAGTTTGCAATTCCTGTCAATTCATGAAAATGGTAAATGCAGACATTTCTCCGCTAATGATTCCCATGCTGCTCAGTCACAAACGTCGCGAGTGGCGAAAACCGGGACGTATCCGTGTCCCGACAGACTTTTGTCGGGACTCGGGACACACAACCCCAAATCGGGACTGTCCCGGTAAAACCGGGACGTCTGGTCACCCTTGGTTACTGGTAGTTTCTCAACATTCCTTCCACATTCAGAGGTGACGTTGATTTGATTTGAACGTGTAACCTAAACTGATGTAGCTATAGGCGGTGTCGAAAAACTGTTGGCTTGCTTCACGTTCGACAAATTAAAATAATCAGCTACTGTTTGAATTTACATAGGATTTTATTCAATATAGAAAACAACTCTTCTGTGCTACTCAGAACTTTGCTTTTGGAGTCACGTAGGTGATTTGAGAAACAATGATTGATAAAATGTGATATTTTACGACATCGGCTCGTGACCCACCGGGGTCGCTCACGGACCACACTTTGGAAAACGATGATCTAGGTTAAAAATTTTAACCCAGGTCTCAGGAAAAAATAAATAAATCACCGAGGTTGAAATTTTTTGACCTGTAACCAAGCTGTTCACTCATTCACTGGAACTGACTGCCAATGATGTAACACTTCTTTCACTGAGGCCGTGCTTTCTTCATGGCAACCAACACCCACAATGGTCACACCTTCTATTGGATCGACACCCACCGAGGCCATGCCTTTCTTCATTGGGAGTGGTGTAGTGTCTGAAATTTCAACCTACTCACTATGCCCTACAAAAGTTCCTTCTTTGGGGTGTTTGGCACTCCCTGGGTCACACTGTGTGATGATAACCTACTGCAGCGCATTGTGGGATTTCAGGAGTGACCCAAATATTTTACAGCATACTTCGAGACATGATTATAGCATGGCAAAACTCCTGATCTCCTTCACAATATAATGAATAGGGTGTTGAGACTTGATTTCACGATATAAAAACCAGGAAGTAACACTGTTAGTACAACCCTGATTCCAAAAAAGTTGGGACAAAGTACAAATTGTAAATAAAAACGGAATGCAATGATGCGGAAGTTTCAAAATTCCATATTTTATTCAGAATAGAACATAGATGACATATCAAATGTTTAAACTGAGAAAATGTATCATTTAAAGAGGAAAAAATTAGGTGATTTTAAATTTCATGACAACAACACATCTCAAAAAAGTTGGGACAAGGCCATGTTTCCCACTGTGAGACATCCCCTTTTCTCTTTACAACAGTCTGTAAACGTCTGGGGACTGAGGAGACAAGTTGCTCAAGTTTAGGGATAGGAATGTTAACCCATTCTTGTCTAATGTAAGATTCTAGTTGCTCAACTGTCTTAGGTCTTTTTTGTCATATCTTCCGTTTTATGATGCGCCAAATGTTTTCTATGGGTGAAAGATCTGGACTGCAGGCTGGCCAGTTCAGTACCCGGACCCTTCTTCTACGCAGCCATGATGCTGTAATTGATGCAGTATGTGGTTTGGCATTGTCATGTTGGAAAATGCAAGGTCTTCCCTGAAAGAGACGTCGTCTGGATGGGAGCATATGTTGCTCTAGAACCTGGATATACCTTTCAGCATTGATGGTGTCTTTCCAGATGTGTAAGCTGCCCATGCCACACAAACTAATGCAACCCCATACCATCAGAGATGCAGGCTTCTGAACTGAGCGCTGATAACAACTTGGGTCGTCCTTCTCCTCTTTAGTCCGAATGACACGGCGTCCCTGATTTCCATAAAGAACTTCACATTTTGATTCGTCTAACCACAGAACAGTTTTCCACTTTGCCACAGTCCATTTTAAATGAGCCTTGGCCCAGAGAAGACGTCTGCGCTCCTGGATCATGTTTAGATACGGCTTCTTCTTTGAACTATAGAGTTTTAGCTGGCAACGGCAGATGGCACGGTGAATTGTGTTCACAGATAATGTTCTCTGGAAATATTGCTGAGCCCATTTTGTGATTTCCAATACAGAAGCATGCCTGTATGTGATGCAGTGCCGTCTAAGGGCCCAAAGATCATGGGCACCCAGTATGGTTTTCCAGCCTTGACAATTACGCAAAGAGATTCTTCCAGATTCTCTGAATCTTTTGATGATATTATGCACTGTAGATGATATGTTCAAACTCTTTGCAATTTTACACAGTCGAACTCCTTTCTGATATTGTTCCACTATTTATCGGCGCAGAATTAGGGGGATTGGTGATCCTCTTCCCATCTTTACTTCTGAGATCCGCTGCCACTCCAAGATGCTCTTTTTATACCCAGTCATGTTAATGACCTATTGCCAATTGACCTAATGAGTTGCAATTTGGTCCTCCAGCTGTTCCTTTTTTGTACGTTTTAACTTTTCCAGCCTCTTATTGCCCCGTCCCAACTTTTTTGAGATGTGTTGCTGTCATGAAATTTCAAATGAGCCAATATTTGGCATGAAATTTCAAAATGTCTCAGTTTCAACATTTGATATGTTGTCTATGTTCTATTGTGAATACAATATCAGTTTTTGAGATTTGCAAATTATTGCATTCCATTTTTATTTACAATTTGTACTTTGTCCCAACTTTTTGGGAATCAGGGTTGTAATATTCCATACGAAATAGAATGTTTGAGAGATTTCCTTGGAGAAGAACATCATCTCTCAAATGCCTTGCATGTTGTTCCACCACTTTTCCTCCAGGTCCAGGTCCGTTTCCTGCAGTTTTAGATCTGTGGGGTTTGGGTCGAGGCCTCGTGGAGTATCGGGCTGCTCTGTTTGCCTCACACGGCCTGGCGAGCATGACTTTAGCCTACTTCGATCATAAAGATCTTCCTGGACCCCCAAAACGTGTCAATGTGGGAGGCTCCTACTTCAAGGTAGGATTATTCTTACCGTACCTTCCAAATTCCTTACCGTCCAACAGGACGTTACATGATGTGGGCATAAAAGTGGTTGTATTCAAGCGCATATGTTCTGTATATTGGTGTATTAACAATTATAGTAGAGGTATATGAAGGGCATAAGCATTCCTGACCCTTGCATGGGAATTTGAACCAATCGTGCCTACTTCTGCAGAAAGTTTCATCAGTTCCACCCAATCCCGCTGTTATTATTGCTCACGATACTTTAGCACAATCTTACTTGGTGCTATGTGCCAAAATATAAACACATTAGTGATTTAAACAAACGTGACCTGCAATAGAATGAAGGAATGGAAGCTGTATCCACAAAAATCTTCATGTAGTCAGTAGCGTTTCTTCTACGTTGCAATAAAGTGAGGATATTTTGTTATCAATTTCGGATGCAGACTCTGAGCCACTAAGCTATTTTGATTAAATGACATTTCAAAACAGCTAATAATTGCTCGTCTTGATGCAGTATGGTAATGGTTTGCATCCTACCAAGAGGGATGGTCATATCAGGTGACATGGAGCAGATCCACATCTGTTCCGTGCAGACTTTCTACAGGTGTCCTACAAGGTACAGTGCTGGGTCGTCTTCTGTTCTTCATTTATACCTGCCCTGTTGGCGAGATCATATCCTTACCTGGCTTGTCATACCACTGCTACGGTGATGACACTCAACTCCTCCTCACTCTGACACCCATGTTCGTAGTAAACATCTCCTCATCAGCCGAAACTTCATCCCACAAAACTGAGCCAAAGACTCATCCCCATGTCAAGATCTTGTGATCTCAGATCTCCTTGGGGTGTAACCAGAGACGTTCTTGCTTCACATCGCCTCTTGTCATTTACAACATTAGAAGGATTTGTCCATTTCTGTCCACAGAGGCAACTCAGGTTCTTGTTCAGTTCCTTGTCATTTCGAGTCTGGATTACTGCATCTCCGTTTTAAAACGCTGACGCTTGCCTACAAAGCCAAAAGTAGACCTGGACCTGCCAACCTTAAAGCACTTCTCACACTCCACTCTGCACCATGCTCCCACAGAACCTCTTGCACTGCTCAATTGGACCCATAATCCCACAGGGTACAAGAAAGACATGAGTGCATTACCACTCGTCCTTGTCAGTGCACTCAAGTGGTGGGGAAAAAAAAAACTTCCCCTAACTGGCTGAAACAATGACTAAACCATATCACTTCACCAAGTACTTAAATTAGCACTTTGTTATTAAATAATCCTTCGTGTTTTTTCATACTGTACAAACTTCCATAACAGGGAGTTGGACTGATGGTACTCTTAATCCCCTGACCTTTTTTGATAAAGACTACAAAGCACTTCTGTCATTCACTTTCACTCAGGACGTCTTCCAGATCCTGTATGAGTGTGTGTGTGTGTGTTCCCTAGGCGGCGTGGCAGGTTCTGCGTGATCACCCACAGGTGTGTGAGGACCGGATTGCCATCATTGGGATTTCATTTGGCGTCTTCGTAGCTCTATGGATCGCTACGGCCCTTTCAGTTAATGTAAGATACGGTGACTTTAGACACGAAACAATTAATCACATCCCTGCACTTCTGTAAGAATACTAGCATGGTCTTGACTTCTATTGTACATAAACACACAACGCTAGCACTTGGAGACAGCAATACCGAGCATAACACCGTATTCTAGGAATCTACATTAAAAACTAAATTCACGAGGTATCTTCTGATAGATACACTACCGTTCAAAAGTTTGGGGTCACTTTGAAATGTCCTTATTTTTGAAGAAAAGCACTGTTCTTTTCAATGAAGATCACTTTAAACTAATCAGAAATCCACTCTATACATTGCTAATGTGGTAAATGACTATTCTAGCTGCAAATGTCTGGTTTTTGGTGCAATATCTCCATAGGTGTATAGAGGCCCATTTCCAGCAACTATCACTCCAGTGTTCTAATTAGGGATCGACCGATATGTTTTTTTCAGGGCCGATACCGATACCGATTATTATGGAATTGGGATGCCGATAACCGATATGTGCAACCGATAAATGTAAACATTATAATTCACATGAAATTAAACATAGCACGCACTGACACAGACCTTCATATCCATGAAATGTATGTTTAATTGTAAAATTGAACATGAAATTTTGTGCAGGGAGATGCCAGCAGCATTTGTACAATAAAGTCAAACATTAGTTAGAATAAAATGAGAAATAAAATAATAATAAAATAAATATTCACCAATAAAAAAAATAAATCACTCCCTACTATATTACAGCTCACCATTTTCAGTGGAAAATAAATGAAAATACAGTCTGGATTCTTTTACACGAAGAACTAAGTAAGACTTACCAACTTCAAGTAGTTTTTAAATAACAAATCAAGTGTAGGGAGCTGCCTGCAGCATTTTTAAAAAAGTAAAATCAAACATAAAGTAGGCGATCACTCCCTATTATGTAACAACTTAACAAGTAACCATCTACGTTCTAATGCTTTTAATGCCCAAGCCTAATATTCCTGATTTAGGAGGATTATATTGTAGTGAAGGAAGCATTACATGTAGTTTCAGCGAGACTAGTTGGTTGTAGGCTAATTCAAGTGCTTCCTTCCGTAAGCTAAGTTTGCCTGGCTACACAGATGCAAATGGACAATTTTAACGAGTAGTAGATGAAGAGTGTAAACATATAATGATGTTGTGCTTTTGCAACTTGTGTGTTTGTAACTTATTGCGGCAAAAGCAGCGTGTCCTTACCTTGAAGTGGGATCTGCTTCTGCCCGAGTGCCCGTACGGCCGCCTTGAAACAGTTCACAGCATTTAGCTACGTGTATTGATTGGCTGTATCCCTTGTGCCGCTTCTGCCCGAGTGCCCGTACGGCTGCCTTGAAACAGTTCACAGCGTTTAGCTACACGTGTCGATTGGCTATATCGCTTGTGCCAAACAAATCAGATGTTGTGGTGGGCGGGACCGTGTTCTTGAACTCAGAGAGGCGAGTGCAGGAAAGTACGTGCAGTGACAGTCGCATTAGGAACGAAATGGCTGCAAAAAGGCATGTTATCGGCATATCGGTGGAAATTATGGCCGATACCGATAACCCTAAAAATGCAGAATATCGGCCCGATATATCGGCTAGGCCGATTATCGGTCGACCCCTAGTTCTAATGGTATAATGTGTTTGCTCATTGCCTCAGAAGGCTAATGGATGATTAGAAAACCCTTGTACAATCATGTTAGCACAGCTGAAAACAGTTGAGCTCTTTAGAGAAGCTATAAAACTGACCTTCCTTTGAGCAGATTGAGTTTCTGGAGCATCACATTTGTGGGGTCGATTAAATGCTCAAAATGGCCAGAAAAATGTCTTGACTATATTTTCTATTCATTTTACAACTTATGGTGGGAAATAAAAGTGTGACTTTTCATGGAAAACACAAAATTGTCTGGGTGACCCCAAACTTTTGAACAGTAGTGTAGGTGTCTTTTCAGTGCATTTTATTCTGCATGATGCAAAGGAGAGTTAAAGTGCATATCACGGGTAAATTCAGGAGCAAGATCAATGTAATTCTCCTATTTTATATTAAACTTTGGTCAAATATCTGTCACATTTTTGCGTTTTGTGCAATTTTTTACCTTGCGCAATACCAGAAAAATTCAGTTGAATTCAAGCCATTTGAGGCGAATTGGTCCGCCTCTGAAAAAACTTGGCATTTGGATTTCCCGCCAAACACTGATTTTCGTGACGTCGCGTGCAGGACGCCTCCTTCTGAATCCTACGTCAGCGCTGGTTTGTTTATGAGAAAACGACCTGGTGGTTTTCTGCAAATTTCTTCAACGTTATCACGTAATTATTAAAATGGTTAACAGATGTATCGTAGGAGGGTGTAGCAACACCAATCTTGATGGGATTAGTACTCATCATTTTCTAAAAGACGACAGTGAGAGAGAAATGGGAGCGCTTGGTCTACACAGGCTGTGCACTGAAACCGCGAAAGCTCTCGCAGCCTGCTGGCGCTTCCGCAGGTAACGTCACGATTCTGGCTCCGGACTCCCTTGGGATTTTTCCAGACGCGTTTTGTTATTTAATCTTTTTTCTGCTGTAGACAGATGGCCTTGTACAAAATTACCCTTCTGAATGAGTGTGTAAAGGGACATACTTTCATATTAAAAAAAAAAAAGAATTTGGTCCAGGATATGCACTTTAAGGAGATTAGGAAAGGGCTTAATAATAATGGTTTTGCAGTTCAGAACAAAGAAAGCAAAGCTAAAGGGGACAGTTAACAGCTGAGAGCATGTGAGACGAAGGGGAGAGGGCGGGGCTTCCAGGCAGTGTCATTTAATATCGAAGAGTATAAAACATCTGCACAGATCACTCCAGATCGATGCTGATTTGCTCATCTGCTGTTTTTATTGGGGAGCAAAAAACATACACTGACTGGCCACTTTAATAGGATTAAAAGATCCCTGTTCTCGGCTGCAGGAGCGGAACCCAATGTGGTCTTCTTTCTGCTGTTGCATGCTGAGATGCTTTTCTGCTCACCACGGTTGCAAAGAGTGATTATATAAGTTGCTATCTCCTTCCTGGCAGCTCAAACCAATCTGGCCATTTTCTTCTGACCCTCTCATCAACAAGGCGTTTGTTTGCATCCACAGAACTGTCGCTCACTCGATGTTTTTTGTTTTTCGCACCCTTCTGTGTAAACTCTCGAGACTGTTGTGCGTGTAAATTCCAGATCAGCAGTTTCTGAAATACTCAAACCAGTCCATCTGGCTCAAACCAACACCCATGCTACAGGGAAAGAAAGTCACACTTTGAGATCGTAATTTTTCCCGTTGTGATGTTTGAATGAAGTGTACATTAACTGAAGCTCTTGATTTGTATCTGCATGATCTGATGCATCATGCTGCTGTCAAGGGATCGGCTGATTAGAGAACCGTATCGAACAGCATACGTGCCTACAGTGGACCTCATAAAGTGGCCAGTGAGTGTATTTTTGAGTGCTAATTTGTTCTCGAGTAGTCCGAGGTTAAACTGCGACACAAAATGTGTAAAGTCTAGGCTGAAAACATATCTGTTTAGTCAAGCCTTTTGTTAATGGTGTTTGTGAGGTAAAGGAGTAGATCTGGAGGGTCCTCAGACATAGAGTGTTTTGGTAAACTGGGATGTATGGATGCTGTCAGTCCCCACTCGCTTGCTCACTCGAGTTTGTTGACGGTGTAGTGGCTGCTGCTTTATGTCCCGGGGCTCCCTCATGCCTGTGTTACCTTCTGGCTCTCTCCTTTTAGTTATGCTGTCATAGTTAGTTGCCGGAGTCCCTGCTTGTACTCGGTGCAATATGTATACTGTTCCTACTTATTCAGGTGACATTGGGCATACCTAACCACCTGTGTTTTCTTTCTCTCCCCCCCACCCCAAATCTGTCCCTCTGAGTTACATGGAGTCAACAGGAAATCTTTTGGTGGAGACGGTGGGGACCTCGACTGGCTATCGTAGCCTGCAGGGAATCGGCCGTCAGACATTCTGTCGCATGTCCCAGACCCGGTGAAATGTAACTGAACTGTCTTGGCCAGCCCTAAGGGTCCCATCTGCATCTCATCATTGCTGAGGAGTGTGCTCCCATCACCCAATCAAGCATCCAGCCAGAGCAGGTCATGATATATTTTTTACCATATTAACATGCCATTGTGTGTCATGCCTGATGTAAAGACTCTCGTCTCTGCGAGCCTACCACACAGATTTAATACTTGTCATTTTTAGGGCATACCTAACAATGTGTTTTCTTTCTCTCTCTCTTCCCCCCCCCCATCTGTCCCTCTGAGTTACATGTTGATCCTGGGATTGAGATGCTGGCCTCTTCTGCCCCACGGACCTGCTTGATCCATCCTGGTGCCCTGTGTCTGGTCGGAGTTTTATCGCCCCACTCCTGTGAAGGACGGCCCCATGAGGACAGTTGAGGGTTATACCTGTTAAAACTGTTAATATTATAGTCAGGCTGTCTGTTGTTGCCCAAATGAGGATGGGTTCCCTTTTGAGTCTGGTTCCTCTCGAGGTTTCTTCCTCATGTCGTCTGAGGGAGTTTTTCCTTGCCACCGTCGCTACAGGCTTGCTCATTGGGGATAGATTAGGGATAAAATTAGCTCATGTTTTAAGTCGTTCAAATTCTGTAAAGTTGCTTTGCGACAATGTTTATTGTTAAAAGCGCTGTACAAATAAACTTGATTTGATTTGATTTAAAGGTTTGCAGGTCGGGTAATATAATCAGGGATAAACGTTAATGCATATTGTGGCTATGTAATATCATGTAGGGATGATCGAATTATTATATCGTCTAAATCTATAACAAACAGCTTTGTTTCCTGTCCAGCCAAGGTGTGTGATTTGCATCAGTGGACCATTCTGCAGCACCAACAAGTTATTTGCGGAAAATGGGCAGAATGTTGATGAGTGAGTAAGAGTTAGAACTGTTCTAGTGTGATTATTTTATTGTTCATTTGCTATTCAAGGATTGTCTAGGAAACGTATGGGAAAGCCAGCTTCCCTATGGCACTAACACACATCTGGTGTGGACTCTGCTGTACTATGCAGTACGGTATGTATTTGAGTATGAGGACTTTGTGCTTTGCAGATACAGAATGAGCTGGTTGTTTAGGATTTTGGGTTGTTATTGGACCTCAAGGTAAGGCCATAATTAAAAAATGTTCTGTTTCCGGTCCACCGGCCGGGTGAGTGCCGTTTGTGCGGTTGAAATTTTTTTTTTAACGCTGGCTTTTCGACATTTTTTTTCTGGTTCGTAAATCTAAAATCGAACTTGACATTTCCGCATTCCCAGAGCTTTCCACTAAGGCTCATACTAGCCAGCCATGACAAATAAGTAGCCAGCCGGGGGGAGTAAACACAAAATAAACTCCTGTGCATGCAGTTCCCAGGATTAAATGTATTTTCCACAGACCATTTATTTATTCACTTTACTCAAATACAAAGTAAAATGGCAGTAAATCTTCTTTCTTTTCTTGCGTATTGCATCATGAGGCGTTCCTGGCTTGTAAATCTCTTATTTTCGGTGCATGAGACATTCACGCAGCTGAGCATGCTATGAATTAACAACGACAACGGTCTGCAGTGGTGGCTACACAATTACACACTCAGCAAACATTTCTCCATTTGTGTATGCAAATACACTCCAACCACTCAGTTTGGTTTCATTTACAACCAACGGTGTCTTTTGATGCCAGCACGTAATTGAACGAGAGAAGACTGGTTTACCGGAGACTAAATAAGCGTTATCTCTGCTTCTGTTCCCTCCAACACACTACTGCCTCCGCCGAGTGCGCGCGCACTCTGAACTGAATCAGCTCTGCGCATGCGCCGTGCGGCACAAAAAACTGGCAGCCACCATGAAGGAAGCAGATCCGGAGTTTTCAAACATTTGTTTAAGTGTGAAATCGCAAAATGGTATTCTAGCCAACAACAAAATAGTAAAGATTCAGAAAAACAAATCATTCAGTGATCATTTTAATAGTGTAATTTCATCCGAACTCGGCCTAACGGTCGATTTAGAACTACAAAAAGTCCATGTGTCGGACATTTTAAGTACCTTTGTAAAAGTTTTGCAAATGTTGCAGTCAGCATTTAAAATGCTAACTTAAAGTTCTTGTACAAGTTTCAGTTGATTAAACTGTCATTTTATTAAATGTGTCTGCTTTTGTAATAAAGTACTGAAAGAAAAAGCAAACACAGCATTGCGATTTCTTATCCATCCATATATATATATATAAATAATAATATAATTAAAAAAATCCCTCCCTCCCGACTGAAAATTTTTTTGCTCACCCGGTGGACAGGAAATGGATTTTTTTTTTTTTTTTAAGGATGGCCTAACCATCCCTGTGTCCGAAATTGCTCACTCCCTATATAGGGAATTACTATATAGAGGACTATATAGTGAGCTCATTGGTAAAATGAAGAAAGAGGAAAAAAACGCTTTCGGACACTACTCCGTCCCACTGGTAGTTACATCATTACTGTCGCACAATTAAAACGTGCCAGATCAGTCGGCTGGTGGGTTTTCAAAAAGGTACATACATGTTCGTAAGCAATGTATAAAGGGTACAAATAAGTACCTTCGAGGGTACTGCTAAAGGTCCAAAAATGTACTTTATTTTTCTGAGAGTGTGTTAAAATCAAGAGGGATCAGGACAGTTCGTCCAGTAGTTAAGACATTTCGTCCAAAGCCTTTTTCGTACGCACTATCAATTATTTTGTATGTGGTGATGACAATATGTGCGACAAGATCGAGATATAAACAAACCATACTTCATTTCATGGAGTGCTTTAAGCAGGTTTATGACTTTGTAATAAATGGAAATAAGCAATTTTTGTAAAGCAAACGAGTGCTATAGTACGAGTGCTTCGACACAAAAGAGAGGTGTAAGGGGCGTAAACAACAAGTAGACCCTGACCACTACGGACTGCTCTCCGAGCTTTGAGTCCAGTGAAGCCATTTAATTAATCCTATAGCCAGTCTTAATAAAGCCAACACGGCCTTAATCAGTAAAATGTTTCAATAAATATTTTAATCATTTAAGGATGTGCATTAAGCAGGTTTATGACTGCGTCTCTTCGTAATAAATGGAAACATACACCTAATGATAGTGAAGTGACAATATGTGCGACAAATGGCTGTAGAGTGGGGGAAAATTCAGTTTTTCTCCAAGTTGAAATGAACCATGTGTTTAGTTTTAATCATAGTTTTTGACAACAGTGACATGAACAATAATGCCACCTAAAGTTTGCCGAAAGTTAATACTTAATTTTTTTTTTTTTTTAACAAAAACAAACATTGTGCCAAGGAGGCCTTTTACCCCCCCAGTGGGGTAAAAGACCCCCTGAGGTGGGGCAATAGGCCCCCTCACTCAAAAAAAGCTGTTTGGATAGCAAAAGTGTTTACTTAAGCCTATAATGTGAAAGAAACAAGAAAATATCCCTGAATTCATGAATAGATGCATTATTTTATTTCGCATTTTAATTTCAATTTTTTTTTTATTTCAATTATTTTTAATATTAAGTTCAAATTACTTGCTTTACTCAACCAGGTAAGCGAGATGTTATTAAAAACTATGTATCTGCTATTCAGAAATGTATGAAATACAGTAATTATGATAAAAGGAAACGATGCCCCCTGGGGGCCATTTACCCCACCATTAAGGGGGCGCTTTACCCCACAGACTACACTTTTACAAAAAAGGGTCTTACTTTCAAAATGTGATTCAACTTTTTATACCTAATGTATTTTTTTTTAACGTCCTGACTTGTCTACTCATACCACATACACAGCTGTGATATCTGACGAAATAGCAGCTATCTAAATACAGTTTTACTGATATCTGAAAATTATATCACTTACCATGAAATTTGATTTCTCTCCGCTGCGTTGCTGATATGCGATCCACAGTGGATATTTGTATATCCCCGTTGTCAAGCCAGTCCATAGCAACAATAGAAATGTAACTTTGCGCCATCTGGTGGTTATTTTGGGTAAAACAGGCCGGGGGCGTATTACCCCACTCTACTCTATATTTTTAAACCAATCCTAAAGAAGAATTCTCAATAGAATTTGACTGAAGCGGAAAACATTTTTTGCAATGCAAACGAGCGACCCTTACCATTACAGGCTGCTCTCCGAGCTTTGAGTCCAGTGAAGCCGTTTCATTAATCATATTGCCAGTCTTAATAAGGCGCGCGCCCGAGAGTCCTGCACAAGGAAGGAGTTTTTATCGAATGTTTCTTGGATTGCACATGAATACTAGGTCGGAGCCCATTGTTTTGAGCACACTTGCCGAGAAAGGCGAGTCTGGGGTGATCTTTACTCGCCATTAGATTTCACAACTCGCGTTTGGCGAGTGGTTAAACTACACGCCGCAAAAATGTGTTTTGCTTCAGTCAAATTCCATTGAGAATTCCTTCTTTTTTCGAACAAACAAACGCCTGAAATCTAAAATAATGGATCGTATGTATGAAAAAAGGCTTTGGACAAAATGTCTTAACTAATAGACGAAATGGTCGTTGGACAAAGTGTCCTGTATCCAAATCAAGAGGGAAAAGAGAGGCTATTTATCACTGCCATCGTTTAAAGCAGCGTTTCGCAACCTTTTTTCAGTCACGGCACCCTTCAGAAGTATGCAAATTCTCAAGGCACCCCCATATAAAATATACGCAGTCACACTGACCATACGCTGACCCCGGCAGTGACGTTGTGACATGGGAAAGGGGGCCGTGAGACAAATTTTGATGATGCATGAGGCGGCGATGATCTGCATTTTGGAATTTTAATTCATTTTATTTATTTCAATGTTAGAATATATAATTTTTTGACGGCACCCCTAACGAAGCCAGACGGCACCCCGGTTGAGAAAGGCTGGTTTAAAGTATAACTGGAACCAACTTGTTTTGTGAAAGTTATATTAAACATAAATATACACGGATAGCTAAAGTACAACCCCAATTCCAAAAAAGTTGGGACAAAGTACAAATTGTAAATAAAAACGGAATGCAATGATGTGGAAGTTTCAAAATTCCATATTTTATTCAGAATAGAACATAGATGACATATCAAATGTTTAAACTGAGAAAATGTATCATTTAAAGAGAAAAATGAGGTGATTTTAAATTTCATGACAACAACACATCTCAAAAAAGTTGGGACAAGGCCATGTTTACCACTGTGAGACATCCCCTTTTCTCTTTACAACAGTCTGTAAACGTCTGGGGACTGAGGAGACAAGTTGCTCAAGTTTAGGGATAGGAATGTTAACCCATTCTTGTCTAATGTAGGATTCTAGTTGCTCAACTGTCTTAGGTCTTTTTTGTCGTATCTTCCGTTTTATGATGCGCCAAATGTTTTCTATGGGTGAAAGATCTGGACTGCAGGCTGGCCAGCTCAGTACCCGGACCCTTCTTCTACGCAGCCATGATGCTGTAATTGATGCAGTATGTGGTTTGGCATTGTCATGTTGGAAAATGCAAGGTCTTCCCTGAAAGAGACGTCGTCTGGATGGGAGCATATGTTGCTCTAGAACCTGGATATACCTTTCAGCATTGATTGTGTCTTTCCAGATGTGTAAGCTGCCCATGCCACAGGCACTAATGCAACCCCATACCATCAGAGAAGCAGGCTTCTGAACTGAGCGCTGATAACAACTTGGGTCATCCTTCTCCTCTTTAGTCCGAATGACATGGCGTCCCTGATTTCCATAAAGAACTTCACATTTTGATTCGTCTGACCACAGAACAGTTTTCCACTTTGCCACAGTCCATTTTAAATGAGCCTTGGCCCAGAGAAGACGTCTGCGCTTCTGGATCATGTTTAGATACGGCTTCTTCTTTGAGCTATAGAGTTGTAGCTGGCAACGGTGGATGGCACGGTGAATTGTGTTCACAGATAACGTTCTCTGGAAATATTCCTGAGCCCATTTTGTGATTTCCAATACAGCAGCATGCCTGTATGTGATGCAGTGCCGTCTAAGGGCCCGAAGATCACGGGCACCCAGTATGGTTTTCTGGCCTTGACCCTTACGCACAGAGATTCTTCCAGATTCTCTGAATCTTTTGATGATATTATGCACTGTAGATGATGATATGTTCAAACTCTTTGCAATTTTACACTGTCGAACTCCTTTCTGATATTGCTCCACTATTTGTCGGCGCAGAATTAGGGGGATTGGTGATCCTCTTCCCATCTTTACTTCTGAGAGCCGCTGCCACTCCAAGATGCTCTTTTTATACCCAGTCATGTTAATGACTTATTGCCAATTGACCTAATGAGTTGCAATTTGGTCCTCCAGCTGTTCCTTTTTTGTGCCTTTAACTTTTCCAGCCTCTTATTGCCCCTGTCCCAACTTTTTTGAGATGTGTTGCTGTCATGAAATTTCAAATGAGCCAATATTTGGCATGAAATTTCAAAATGTCTCACTTTCGACATTTGATATGTTGTCTATGTTCTATTGTGAATACAATATCAGTTTTTGAGATTTGTAAATTATTGCATTCCGTTTTTATTTACAATTTGTACTTTGTCCCAACTTTTTTGGAATCGGGGTTGTACGATGTCTTGTTTTTGATTAAATTGTCAAACTCCTGTAGTATAAAAGAAAAAAAAAGGCACTTCAAAACATGCTGTTATAGGAAAATAATCACTTCACGTCACATCGGGTCACGTCGCGTCACACCACCCTGTTGTTAATTGATTATTTTTCGACCACAGCTTGCCCTGTCATTTTTATTATTATAATAAATAACATTGAGAAACTGTCAGAGTTTTGAAACGGCATTAAACTTGCCCAGGACCCTCCTGACTCGAACTGTTCGGATGTGCGTCATGAAAAACAATGACCTAACGCTAACAAGCCTATAGCTGAGCTCTTAGAAATTAGTGTTCTCATAGTGGCAGTGGGACGATCAGAAAGTGCTTATAAAGTGAAACATGAATTTCATCAAAGGATGAACAGACAGATTTTCCAGGCCTTGGATTGAGAAGTAAACCGCCACGCTATATTACACCAGCAGGGAGAGCCATTTTATTATACTGGTGAGGCATCAAAAATGAAAATAAAATGTGTCCTACATTAACATGGCTTATACAGTGAAGCAGGGTATGTATACAGCATGTTGTTGTTGTTGTTGTTTTCTCCAGTAAGAAATGTGTTGAAACAGTTATTTTCTGTTTTATCTTTCCAGAGAGCAAAAGCACTGGCACATTGATGATCAAGGCTACGTCAGTTTCGGGGTGTCCTCTTTACCCTGTAACATTCCACCGGAAAACTTTATTCAGGTAAATAAGCATAGGGTTACAGGATTCACAGTTGTTTTTCTTCCTATATTACAGAGACTGGAATAAAAGGTTTAGGTACGTCCTGCGTGGATCCGAGCAGTTGGAGCAGTGTACACTGTGTGCGTGTGTGTGTGTTTTAGTACGGACCAAAGGTTGTTACGATCGGCAAAATTTATATTTGTAGAAAATGATTGGCTCAATCTGGAATTACAGAAACAATCATGCTTAGTTGTAGTGGTGTAGTGGTCAACACTGTCACCTCACAGCAAGAAGGTCTGGGTTCGAGCCCCGTGGCCGGCGAGGGCCTTTCTGTGCGGAGTTTGCATGTTCTCCCCGTGTCCGCATGGGTTTCCTCCGGGTGCTCCGGTTTCCCCCACAGTCCAAAGACATGCAGGTTAGGCTATTCTGGACCAATTTCGTTTTTTTTATATGAAAGTATGTCCCTTTACACACTCATCCAGAAGGGTAATTTTGCATAAGGCCATCTGTCTACAGTAGAAAAAAATAAAATAACAAAACGCGTCTGGAAAAATCCCAAGGGAGTCCAGAGCCAGAATCGTGACGTTACCTGCAGAAGCGCCAGCAGGCTGAGAGAGCTTTCGCGGTTTCAGTGCACAGCCTGTGTAGACCAAGCGCTCCCATTTCTCTCTCACTGTCGTCTTTTAGAAAACGATGAGTACTAATCCCATCATGATTGGTGTTGCTACACCCTCCTACGATACATCTGTTAACCATTTTAATAATTACGCGATAACATTGAAGAAATTTGCAGAAAACCACCAGGTCATTTTCTCATAAACAAACCAGCGCTGAAGTAGGATTCAGAAGGAGGCGTTCTGCAGATGACGCCACGAAAATCAATGTTTGCCGGGAAATCCAAATGCCAAGTTTTTTCAGAGGCGGACCAATTCGCCTCAAATGGCTTGGTTTCAACTGAATTTTTCTGGTATTGCGCAAGGTAAAAAAAAATTGCAGAGAATGCAGAATGTTCCAGATATTTGACAAAAGTTTAATATAAAATAGGAGAATTACACTGATCTTGCTCCTGAATCGACCCGTGATGTGCACTTTAACTCATTTGGCCATAAGGCCGATGATCCATCGCCATGGCGTGACGTGACGTGACGTGGCGTCCGATCATCATCCACAATTTAGTTAAATCGTATCTTCTCCGTCAGTTCTCCACAGATTTCCATTCTGATTGTTTTGTTTGAAAGAACTCATCACTTCGCACAAAACTTGGTTGTTGATTTGTCAATTTTTTTTTGGTAACGAGTTACTAATTAGGCCAAATTTTCCAGGCCTCTCAGGAGAATTATATCTCATTTCTCATCCGATTTCAGTTCTGATCGATGTTTTGGGTCGATCTTCCCTCGAGGAACAAAACTTGGTCATTTGTTTGTGGATTTTTCTGTTGTAAACAATTTGTTTACAACTTTGTTTGTTATCAGTTAAATTGTGTCTCCTCCCTCAGTTCTCAATGGATTTCAGTTCTGATTGTTTTATTTGAAAGAGCTAGAGCTTCTGCACAACACTTGGTCGCTGTTTTGTCAAGTTTTTGTGAACAAATTAGTAATCAGGTCAACTTAACACATTTTCTTTTGACTAGAATTGTATCTCCTCTCATTTATTATGCGAATTCAGTTCTGATCGATGTTTTGGGTCGATCCAGTGTAGTTGAGTCATTAAAGAGTCCAGTCTCAAGTCCCCAGTGTTCAAGTCCAAGTCCTTAAAAAGATTTAAAGTCGAGTCCACTATTGAGCCGAGTTGAGTCCGGTGCACCATTTGACGGTGTCTGTTTCAGCGCCATTAACATTAGTTTGTTCCTGAACGTGACGTATGAACAGGTGAATGTGCTTCTCTTTGTCAGGGAGTGTGAAGTATTCTGTCAGGGATGGTTGGGAGACGGATGTAAGTGCAGAAGGTGTGTTTATTAATTCAAGTGAAGACGGTAAACAATCCAGAACGGCAGGCAAAATCGTAAAACGGTGAAACAGGCAATAGGTCGAGCGAGGCACAGACAGGCTATCGTAGACTCGGCAGAACCAAAGACGAGAAACAGGAAATCAGGAAACCAAACAAGGAAATAAGGCTCGGTAATGTGTCAGCAACACGACTCAATACTTCGCAAAGTAAGTGTGCTTTGACAGTTTTTATACAGGCACGCTGATTGCGCCTTAATCCTGTGCAGGTCCGAGTCATTTACAGCATGTGCACTGTCCAGAGCGCCCGAGAGAGTCTCTGATGCACGTGCCAAGGCACACAGGTGTGACACTCTTGCACAAAATTAGTACAAAATTAATGTAGATATAAATATCTTGGGGCGGCACGGTGGTGTAGTGATTAGCGCTGTCGCCTCACAGCAAGAAGGTCCGGGTTCGAGCCCCGTGGCCGGCGAGGGCCTTTCTGTGCGGAGTTTGCATGTTCTCCCCGTGTCCGCGTGGGTTTCCTCCGGGTGCTCCGGTTTCCCCCACAGTCCAAAGACATGCAGGTTAGGTTAACTGGTGACTCTAAATTGACCGTAGGTGTGAGTGGTTTTCTGTGTGTCAGCCCTGTGATGACCTGGCGACTTGTCCAGGGTGTACCCCGCCTTTCACCCGTAGTCAGCTGGGATAGGCTCCAGCTTGCCTGCGACCCTGTAGAACAGGATAAAGCGGCTACAGATAATGAGATGAAATAAATATCTTATGCCAAATTATTGTGGCATGTTGCAAAAAATAAAGAAAAAAATCCAAGTCCTTGTCTCCAGTTTACGAGTCCGAGTCATCAGTGCTCAAGTCGAGTCATGAATCCTTCACATTAGGGCACGAGTCGGATTCGAGTACTACAAGCCTGGGTCGATCTTCCCTCGGGGAACAAAATTTAGTCCTTTGTTGAGTTTCCTGTTGTAAACAGTTTGTGGTGGAGGTTGGTCCTCTCTCACATTGTCACATTTCAGTTCTCTTTGGTGTTTTGGTCGTCACGGTTGTTTTGATGGCAGGCCAGATGAGCGACTGAGTTCTGGTTTGTAGTCAAAATATTCAATTCAGTTCCATTCAAAAATACTTTATTAATCCCCAAAGGGGCAATTCAAGGCAAGCAGGTAAGCAAAGTGCACAGAAATGTCATCTCCACACACGCACACAAAAACAAGACGAAAACGCTGATGATGTAAAAAATACAAACTCAGAAATTCAAAACAAAATTACAGGTACACTACCGTTCAAAAGTTTAGGTTCACTTTGAAATGTCCTTATTTTTGAAAGAAAAGCACTGTTCTTTTCAATGAAGATCACTTTAAACTAATCAGAAATCCACTCTATACATTGCTAATGTGGTAAATGACTATTCTAGCTGCAAATGTCTGGTTTTTGGTGCAATATCTCCATAGGTGTATAGAGGCCCATTTCCAGCGACTCTCACTCCAGTGTTCTAATGGTACAATGTGTTTGCTCATTGCCTCAGAAGGCTAATGGATGATTAGAAAACCCTTGTACAATCATGTTAGCACAGCTGAAAACAGTTGAGCTCTTTAGAGAAGCTATAAAACTGACCTTCCTTTGAGCAGATTGAGTTTCTGGAGCATCACATTTGTGGGGTCGATTAAATGCTCAAAATGGCCAGAAAAACGTCTTGACTATATTTTCTATTCATTTTACAACTTATGGTGGGAAATAAAAGTGTGACTTTTCATGGAAAACACAAAATTGTCTGGGTGACCCCAAACTTTTGAAGGGTAGTGTATGTCACATCAGAAGAGATCGGATAAAATTAAGTTAAATTAGCATTTCAAGTTAAGTTAGCATATTTATTTTTTATTAAATCATCCTTTAAAGTTCTGTTTATTTCAAGTTTGTTTAAGAACAGCTGTTTACTGAAATCTGGCTTTAAATTCTGCCAAAAATCTCCACATCTTAATGGGACCTGATTATGTTGCTATGGCGACACACTGTATTTGTGGTCCACAGATTGAGAAACTGCTCTGCCCTCTGCTGTTCATCATCGGGGAGGATGATTTATGCTGTCCGTCTACAGAGAATGCAGATGAGGTAAGGAAAACATCCAGCAGACCCAAACTGATGTTTCGGTGATGTTTAGATTGTGCAGGAATAACTTTTCGAAGATATGGAAGTTGAAAGTCGATGAAACGGAATTAAATGTAAAGCTTTGTAACCAGATCACATAATCATGTCATTATTATTCGGTTCACAAAGCTGTCATAAATAACACGGATGAGGAAAAACGTCTTCTGCGACGATTGAGCTTTTAGATCTCTTTTTTTTCTCTCTCTCTGTCTACTTCGGAAATCTCAGAAATACAGCAGTACTGAACGCGTCAACATTTTTCTCAGTAAATATACGAAAAAAATATATTTCTGACGGGGATACTGACGTGAAATTTTCACCGGATGTCGGTAACAACCCAAGTAATTCACACGTACAAAAAAATCAAATTGTATATGTCCGTAAATTAGGTGGAATAAAGTGGAATGACACAGGGAATAAGTATTGAACACTTGAAGAAAAGGAGCATATCTGTGAAGAATCTGTCATCCAGGTACATAGTAATCTGTGGTTGGTAGAAGAGAGCAACTGGACTTGCTTGAAGATTCTTGAAAACGTTTCACCTCTCATCCGAAAGGCTTCCTCCTTTTCTTCAATCTGTGATTGGTAGAAGAGAGCAACTGGACTTGCTTGAAGATTCAAGAATCTTCAAGCAAGTCCAGTTGCTCTCTTCTACCAATCACAGATTGAAGAAAAGGAGGTGCAAAAAGGCATAAAAAGCCAAGAAACCAGCGGAAATCTGTCAGTATTTAGAAAGCGATCCTGCCCCCGATCAGTGCAAATTAATATCTACTGGTTTAGTCCTAACTGATGGCCTATAGAGATCTTGCAGTCACGTGACCAGAAAGTACACAACCGCCATCTTGTCGGTCAAAAACACCGCTGAATACTGCTGCACTCGTGTACAGAATGGATCAATTTCAACCGACAGACTACACGGCTCATTTTTTCTAATGAACTGATAACTAGATATATGTCTAAAATAAACGATATACAGATTTATGACCCTTATGGCTTACCGGACGGAGTTTTCACGACCTGATTTTGAACTGCCAGAGGTGGAATACCCAGATGTGTATAATTACCTCATTAACTTTCCCTCGCTGTTCAGTGGTGAAGCACTGCATGCTTATAAATCTCTGGACAGTTATCTTTACAGAAATTCAGGATTTGTCAGCGACTCAGATGTGGCATCTTGTAAACAAGAATCCTCATTGGATGGGTAAGTCACTTAAGTATTGAGTATAGCACTGACCAGCCGATTATAGAATAGAATAAGGTAATTCCAAATCGTCCGTCTTGTTTACATGGATCTGGCGTTGGAGAGGTAGAGGCTTGGCAGTGGAGATTTGAGTGGCTGTTTTCTGAGCTTAGTCAACAGGCCGGCTCTGCCTGTAGCCTCACTTTTGCTTCCGCTCCCGGCGCCGCCTCCTTCGCTTTGCTTCCAATAACAATCCACGGAGACCCCGCTGGTCTCGCTATCTCGTCCGGAATGTTGTGCATGCGATGGAAATCGCTACAAACCGTCATTTTCTGCTGGAAACCAATGTCCAGTAAGTCCATACGGTTGTAGTGGATATTGAAGTCCGGTACAGACGAACAACACGCAAAAATACACACAAAAAACATAAAAAACGTGCACAGGTAGGGAGAGCTTGTAGCCGCAGCCGTTGTAGTAGAATTGTATATACAGTAGTAGGGTTTTCCAGAAGAAAAGGTAGAAGCAGAAGTAGAACCAGAAGTAGAATTAGAAGGCGGAATATGGCGTTTGACCGACAAGATGGCGTCTGTCACAATCTGGATCGGCTGTGACGTCACATGCAAGTGCTCCATAAAAAGGTTTCTCATTACCAAGGTGTCACACAAGAAGCATCTCATGATGGGTACAGTAAAAGCAAAGAGCTCTTTCAAGACCTTCACAACCTTATTGTTGCACAACATACTGATGGCATTGGTTACAGACGTACAGTGCCTTGCAAAAGTATTCACACCCCCTACCTTGGTGTTTGTCCTGTTTTGTCGTATTACAAGCTGGAATTAAAATGGATTTTTGGAGGGGTAGCACCATTTGATTTACACAACATGCCTACAACTTTAAAGGTGAAAATTGTTTTATTGTGACACAAACAATAATTAAGATGAAAAAACAGAAATCTGGAGTGTGCATAGTTATCCCCCCCCCCCAAAGTCAATACTTTGTAGACTGCCACCTTTTGCTGCAATTACAGCTGCAAGACTCTTGGGGTATGTCTCTATTAGCTTAGCACATCTAGCCACTGGGATTTTTGCCCATTCCTCAAGGCGAAACTGCTCCAACTCCTTCAAGTTAGATGGGTTGCGTTGGTGTACAGCAGTCTTCAAGGAATGGTGTTCTCAGGGTGTTGGGTTTACGCCACACATGGCGTTTCCCATGATGGCCAAAAAGATCAATTTTAGTCTCATTTAACCAGAGAATCTTCTTCCATGTGTTTGGGGAGTCTGCCATATACTGTTGGGCAAACTCTAAATGTGTTTTCTTAAGCAAGGACTTTTTTCTGGTCACTCTTCCATAAAGCCCCACCCACTCTGTGGAGTGTACGGCTTAAAGTGGTCCTATGGACAGATACTCCCATCTCCACTGTGGATCTTTGCAGCTCCTTCAGTGGTGTCTTTGTTGCATCTCTGATCTTTGTTGCCCTCCTTGCCCGGTCTGTGAGTTTCGGTGGGCGGCCTTCTCTTATCAGGTTTCTAGTGGTGCCATTTTCTTTCCATTTTGCTATAATGGATTTAATGGAGCTCCGTGGGATATTCAAAGTTTGGGATATTTTTTTATGACCCAACCCTGATCTATACTTCTCCACAACTTTGTCTCTGACCTGTTTGGAGGCTCCTTGGTTTTCATGTTGCTTGCTTAGTAGTGTTGCAGAGTCAGGGTCCTTCCATAACAGGTTGATTTATACAGACATCATGTGATAGATCATGTGACACTGTGATTGCACACAGGTGGATCTTAATCAACTAATTATGTGACTTATGAAGTGAATTGGTTGGACCAGCTCTTATTTAGCATGGATTAAAGTTTTCCGTCGCTACGACGGATTTCCGTCAACTGGGAGCGCTAAAGGTCAATAATGAGAGTGATGCAGATCCGAGGGAAAAAAAGGGGGGGTAGGCCCATAGGTCTGACACCGATTTGATTTAGAACTTCACCAAGCTGCTGTGATTGCCTGTTGTTGAACCCTTTCTTGTGCTGTGTTTGAGTATATGTAAAGGAATAAGTTGTTGTGCTAGATAGACATAAATAAATAAATAAATAAATAAATATAGCCTCCGCTACTGTCTAGTCCCGGGGAGGCTCAGCGTAGGCCACTGATGAAACTATTTGGCTGTCGTACTACTAGGCAACTAGGTTACTTGTCTACTACTAATACTAGGCCTTTTGTAGTAGTAGTAATAATGATATTTGCCGACTGAAAGGTGATCAGGTGAAAAGTTGAAGCTGCAGCAAGACCTTTGCTATTAAGCCTTTTGTAGGTTAAACAGGCTTTGGCAGACAACGTTCTGGAAAGGCTGTGTTTTTCTTTGGTTTGATTAGCCTACGATTTAATCTTTAAACATTATGGTTTCAGCAGTTCGCTTAAACATTGGAGGCTACAGAGTCGGGCTGCAAGATTTCCCGACACTTGTTTAAGATGCCAAACTTCACAGTAAGGAGAAAATAGTTCCACAGTATTTAGTGCTTCGTCAGTCTCAAAAATTAATAGTGAAGGAGCAACGCGAATTAAGTCCCAAAAAAACATCTCGTAGGCCTATATTTTACATTTTCAAAAAAGTCCGGAATTGGAAGTCGGTCAGTGGAGTGTAATGAAGTGTCTCATTCACTAAGCACAAAAGGTCAGAAAACAGTGGAGAAAACAGCGATTGCTTAAATAGGCTACTAATGGTTTACATTAGTAATTTAATGTATGTGACAAATAAATTAATTGATTAAATAGATAAAGAAGCCAATACTCCAAAGCTCAAAATTCAGGAAAGTGGCTCCGGTGTCACAAGTGCACAAGAACAGGTATTTGAACGTTAATCTAATGAATTTGTGCGTGCGCGTGCGATTTCATGAAGAACCGGGACAATTGGCATTCGGTGAAAGATTCACACCTATGACTCATTATATTCGCGCGCGCCCTCTCGCCCACTGCTGCTTCGTTTTCCCGATTTACACGAGTGTCTGAAGATGGAGTTTTCAGAAATCTCCACTCTGCCCAGAGTTTGCAAAAGTAGCTCTTTTCAGTGACTGAAACCTCCGTATAGGTGTGAATGAGAGGTGCAACCGAATAAATAAATATGCGTCTTTTTTATCCGGCTACATGTAGGCTGTCACTGCGCAAAGCCTCTAATGTTGAAATGGTAGTAATATATGTTAAAATAATAGTAGGCTAATTTCCACATTAATTGGTAAAATGGCACAAGGGATGTGATGGGGGGGGGGGATGGCCGTTTTATAAGGGGAATGATTTGAGATTTTTATTTCAGAAGGGGGATGCCTCCCCCTACATCCCCCCCCCAACTCGAGTACTGCGTATAAGGCCATATTTCACCGGACGTAGGCCCTTCGATTTCCATCACTAGAGCGCGTCAAATTACTTTCGGTTTTGCCAGCATGGACGCGCTTCTTTTAAATGAAGGCACAGATGTGTCAGACATCGACAAAACGGTAAAGAATAAGTGGAGATGGGCTTGGCTAAATGAAATGGGCGATAATGGCAAGCCATTTAGTTCATGATGCAAAAAGATGAAAATGGCAGGTGTGCGCTTTTGTGTAGTTTGCCATAAAAAAAAGTCTATGGAAGCAATGGCAAAAAACTAGATGCCTTTGGCTTCACTGCGAAGAAGCAGAAAAAGTGAACTTTCACTTTACTTTTCTTGCAAGTTCTTTCTGTTCCACTCTTTTGAAAGCATGGTTCAAGTTCAACTGCACTTGCACTTTTTGAAATTGTTGAAATAAATTTGCACTTTGCGCTGAAAACTTGATGTTTCATCATTTATAGCCAGTAATGACAATGGTCAAGTCTTGCCTTAGCTTTAGTCATTGTTAAAATTATGTAAATGTACTATAAGTAGGGGCCGAGGGGATAATGGACAACACGGCGTTTAAAATTTGACGCATCGCTGATGTGGTAGGGGCCAACGACATGGAACCTTTTTTTTCAGTCAGATGATTTTTTTTTTGCTTTAATCCATGATTTAGGGGTTTCATATGAAAGGGGGTGAAGACCTATGCACACTCCAGATTTCTGGGGGGGTTCATCTTAATTATTGTTTGTGTCAAAATAAAACAACAATTTGCACCTTTAAAGTTGTAGGCACGTTGTGTAAATCAAATGGTGCTACCCCTCCAAAAATCCATTTTAATTCTATGGATAAACACCAAGGGGAATGAATACTTTTGCAAGACACTGTATTTCTAAACTTGAATGTTCCAGTGAGCACCGTTGGCGCCATTATCTGGGAGTGGAAAGAACATCGTTTCATAACAAACCGGCCTTGACCAGGTGCTCCTCGCAAAGTTTCTGACAGATGAGTCAAAAGAATAATCAGAAGAGTTGTCCAAGAGCCAAGGAGCACTCGTGGAGAGCTTCAGAAAGATCTGGAATTAGCAGGTCCAGTTGTTTCAAAGAACACAATAAGTAATGCACTCAAGCGCCATGGCCTCGATGCACGCTCACAGCGCAAGACTCCATTGCTGAAGAAAAAGCATGTTGAAGCTTGTTTAGAGTTTGCTGCACAACATTTGGACGAGCCTGTGAAATACCGGGAGAATATAGTTTGGTCAGGTGAGACCAAAATTGAACTCTTTGGATGTCCACCATGTTTGGACGAGAAATGGCATGCACATCACCCCAAAAACACCATACCAACAGTGATGTTTGGAGGTGGGAACATCATGGTGTTGGGGCTGTTTTTCAGCATATGGTACTGGCAGACTTTATATAATTGAAGGAAGGATAACTGAAGAAATGTACCGAGATAAGATTCTTGAGAAGAATCTGCTGGATGCTGAAGATGAAACGAGGGTGGACATTTCAGCAAGACAGTGATCCCAAACGCACAGCCAAGGAAACTCTGAATTGGTTTCAGAGAGAGAAAATAAAGCTGCTAGAACGGGCCAGTCAGTCACCAGACTTGAATCCGATTGAAAATCTATGGAAAGAACTCCCGAAGATCAGAGTTCATAGAAGAGAATCTTCAAGATTTGAAGACAGTTTGTGTTTAAGAATGGGCCAAAATCACACCCGAGCACGGGCGATTGCTCTAAGGTGGTGTTTACATTACACCGTATCAGCGGATCATCAGATTAACGTTTTTAAAACGATTAGCGTGCACACAGCAACGCCAATACACGATTCGCGTGCACACAGCAACGCCAATACACGGATACGCTAATCACATGACTAATTAGACGGCACGTCACATGATCCCAGTGCATATCGGGCATGCGCAAGTCACTCACCACTTGCAAGTGGAAGGATGGCAAGCGAACACCTTCTCCAGCAGATAAACACACCTGGCTGTGATGTTCATGTTCTCACTGAGTTTAAGCACCTGAAGGAGGTAAATAAGTTGAAATGTGTAAATAAACCTCAGTGCGGCTCAGCGCTTCCTCCTGCGCTCCAAATCACTCCGCCCTGAACAGCGAGTGCCCTCTGGAGGGTGCGCACTCCGGCCCTGCGCAGCTCACAGAGCGCACGAGTGAAGCGCATGAGCAGTGATTCGGGACTGAGCCGCTGTATGTGTGATCCCAACGCCAGCGAATCAGGAAGGTGGATGTCACAGTGACGTTGTCCAATGACGACGTCAGCTAGAGCTCAGCACAGCGTTTCCTCGTTCCTCAATGTTTACACAGCACTGGATCAGATACGAACTGGGTTGAATACGTGGGCCCTGGCGGATTCAAGTTGTTCCGCCTGTGGAGTTGTTTCCCGGTGTTTTAATGTGCACGGACAGTGCATCCACGACGAAAACGAGACGGATACGGTCTAATGTAAACACCACCTAAGACAACGAGGGAGGCTCAGCCTCCTCTAAAAATGACGAACATCGTGTAGGATGAATTGCACTAGGCTTATGTTATAGCCGACCTTATAACATTGCTATTTCAGATCCAGAATCATAGAAATATATGTGCTCAACCCACTACAGTGCGAAATCATTCCGTTATAACTTTCCCCAGTTCGCCTAATGTGTGCGTGAGTTTTTTTTCCCCCCTCGTGACAACGTGATGCAGCCCAGCCTCAGTGCACTTCAATGGCATTTGGGAGCTCTGCGCTTTTCAATATCAAAATGCAAGACGGTTATTGGACAAATACTGCGAAAACGCCCACCCCACGGACTCCCAGCCTCACAGTGGGAGGGATATGGCAGTTTCCGTGAGGAGACTGGTGATTGGTGAAAGCGGCCGGATATTTTCTTTGATTGACAGCTCGTTTCAAATATAGACAGGCAGCGGTGAATGTTCAGTCCCATGCGGATTCGCAAGTGCTGTGGTGTATTGTAAGAGATCAGCTTACATTTCGATTTCATTCATTACATACGGTTTCTACCAGCTTTTTTAGTTTGTATATATTTTCATTGTAAATAAAGTGTAAATATAGTGTCAAGTTTGCTATCTTAGTTCCAGAAATTTCGTTTATTTGAGTGACTGAACTTGAACTTGAGGGGGCTAGTCAGCTAGCAAGAAAGCTGCGCACGGATGCCAAGCATTGCTGATTTAATTTTGGCAAAGCCATTTGCCAGTCTTCCTTTCGAGGAAAAAATTAAAATTAAAGAGCAGGGTAGACCAACGACTTGGTGAAAAAGGTAGGGAATAATACTCGTTCCTTTCAGCTCTCCTGGTATGAGAAAGTGAATTGGCTAACAGCAAGTGACCCACATCAACAACAGTAAATAGGCTACTTTAGTAATATGTCATGGATGGACCAAAAATATAGAATCTATTTAAAATGTTTATGCTGAGTATATTATATTGGAATATATATTTCTCTGGATATGAATTAAACACAGCTACAATTTGGAAAACATTTTTAAACAAAAACACAGCCGAGAACATTTCACACTACAGACCTGGATTAAAAGTGAAGGGTTATCAAAATTGTCAATAAAACATTTCCCAGTCAAAATAAGTAAAAAATAGGGAAAGTGTCATTGAATGAAATGTGTGGCACCCAGCTCTATGTTTGGCTCCCCAAGGTCAGTGCTTGTGCCTATTCCAGAACACTCTGCTGTTACTGCTGAGGTTCCTGACAAAGAGCTGCTTTCAATAATGATCAGTTTTTAAACAACATGCCACAATTTTAAAATATAAAATGTTAAAATATACCCCCCCCCCCCCCCCCCAACACCACCATCATGTATATTGGACAGTAGGCTAATGGGCCAAAAGAACCTGTTATTTCACAGTTTGTGACCCTGCCAACAATCAGCCAGATCAGAGGCAAGAGTATGGGCAAAATTGATGTTTTTTTTTTTCTTTTAAAATCTGGAAATATCGTAACCGACCAGCCTCCCCTGTTTGAAAGACTACCAGCCGCCACTGCACCTGAGCAATGCATGTGACTAGTTTCTCCATACAGGAGGCATCTTGAAGCTGGCATTACTGACAAATACTTTTTTACGAAATATTAAATAAGTTTCAGTAAGCGTGTTCAATACTTAATCCCTGTGTCATTCCACTTTATACTTAATTTATGGACTTGTATGTCTTTGTATGTGTGAATTACTTGGGTTGTTAGTGACATCTGGTGAAAATTCCATGTCAGTAGGCCCATCAGAAATCTATTTACTGAGAAAAATGTTGACGCATTCAATACTCATTTTCCCCGCTGTATAAAATACCTGATGTGTAAAATGTGGTTCTGTGCCGTACCACAGACAAATGCAAAAGGAGCAGGAAATAAATCTTCAGTCATGACTCACACTGATCTTTCTCAGATTGAAAGACGACTCCACGCAGCAGGTAAATCGCACCTGTTTAGTCGCGTGTCATACCCTGGAGCTGGTCACCTGATCGAGCCACCGTACACACCCACTTGCCACACTTCCATCTGGGCCAGTCAACCCAGTCAATGTGAGTGTGATTCAGTTATTGAGTTAAATCCATGCTGTTTTGCACACTCTGCTCATTTTATTGTTTGTGTGTTATTCAGCGATGATTCAGTGGGGAGGAAACCTGGAGCAACACGCAGCCGCTCAGGAGGACTCATGGCCACGCATCCTGACGTTTCTGGAAAGTAACTTCAGAAGGAAGGACAACGCTTAATGTCGAACACACCCTTTTCGCCTCTGCCTTAGTTGTGTCCTGAGAGAGTTGCTCATCTCAGGAGTCGTTTACGTTATCCGCTGAAGTGAAATGCATCGGATGATCATTAGATACGGGTGGTGTCGATATCAAGGCGTGGACATCCGAAGCACTTACCCAGAAGATGTTTGGATAAGGGAGTCTGCTAAATTCTGTCAGTGTCCTTAGATTACAAGTAGTTTATGCATTTACAAGTATTTTATATAAATCAAATCAAATGGATTCATGATGCAAATTTGATAAATAACATCTTTATACAAAACGTCCGACAGAATCATTGCTGCTTAGAATGGAAACAAACCGACGAAATGACAGGAGCAATTTGTGAAAATATAAGAATAATTCTTGAAAAATAAAAAAAAGATACGTTCTTACCATGAAATACTTTCATCCCATATTTTGGTACTTTTTTTTTTTTTTTTGAGGTTTTGTTTTCAAATAGACCCTGTGTCCAAAATCACTCACTCGTTCACTACTCCCTACTCCCTATACAGTGGGGCAAAAAAGTATTTATTCAGTCACCAATTGTGCAAGTTCTCCCACTTAAAAAGATGAGAGAGGCCTGTAATTTTCATCATAGGCACACTTCAACTATGAGAGACAGAATGAGAAAAAAAAATCCAGAAAATCACATTGTCTGATTTTTAAAGAATTTATTTGCAAATTATGGTGGAAAATAAGTATTTGGTCAATAACAAAAGTTCATCTCAATACTTTGTTATATACCCTTTGTTGGCAATGACAGAGGTCAAACGTTTTCTGTAAGTCTTCACAAGGTTTTCACACACTGTTGCTGGTATTTTGGCCCATTCCTCCATGCAGATCTCCTCTAGAGCAGTGATGTTTTGGGGCTGTCGCTGGGCAACACGGACTTTCAACTCCCTCCAAAGATTTTCTATGGGGTTGAGATCTGGAGACTGGCTAGGCCACTCCAGGACCTTGAAATGCTTCTTACAAAGCCACTCCTTCGTTGCCCGGGCGGTGTGTTTGGGATCATTGTCATGCTGAAAGACCCAGCCACGTTTCATCTTCAATGCCCTTGCTGATGGAAGGAGATTTTCACTCAAAATCTCACGATACATGGCCCCATTCATTCTTTCCTTTACACGGATCAGTCGTCCTGGTCCCTTTGCAGAAAAACAGCCCCAAAGCATGATGTTTCCACCCCCATGCTTCACAGTAGGTATGGTCTTCTTTGGATGCAACTCAGCATTCTTTCTCCTCCAAACACGACAAGTTGAGTTTTTACCAAAAAGTTATATTTTGGTTTCATCTGACCATATGACATTCTCCCAATCCTCTTCTGGATCATCCAAATGCTCTCTAGCAAACTTCAGATGGGCCTGGACATGTACTGGCTTAAGCAGGGGGACACGTCTGGCACTGCAGGATTTGAGTCCCTGGCGGCGTAGTGCGTTACTGATGGTAGCCTTTGTTACTTTGGTCCCAGCTCTCTGCAGTAGAGCCCTGCACTCACGCGGGAGTCCTGCAGGACTCGCGGGACCCGCCGCAAAGCAGTGCAGCGCGGGACAAATTTTGAAAGCTCATTGCGGGCGGGACCGGAAGTGCACATATGCGCGGGCGGGAGCGGACATATGCGGCGCGGGCGGGAGCGGTGATAAGCTGCAGTCCCGCTAACGAAAAACCTGTTTGAAATAAAATTTATAAATTATTAATTTATGTCTATCATATATAATTTGTGCTGGATATTTTATTTGGCATTAATAAAAACATTTTAAGATGCCTAAATTTGCAGAGAGAGTCAGATTGCCAGATTGAGTGAGGAATGGCATCTTAAATTTGCCATTGATCACCCTAACGGGAAATCCTTTGATCACTCTAATGACTCGCAGTTCACACCCAGCTAGCAAGAGAACCATGAGTGAAGTGATTTACTGCTTGCGTTAGTCTACAACTCTAATCAGAGAGACAGGTTACACAGTGACGGTAGGCTTGACTCAATGCTATCCCAGAAATCCTTCCTGTAATATGCAAATTTGGCTGTCCAATCAGAGGCGGCCAAATTTGCATATTACAGGAAGGATTTCTGGGATAGCATTGAGTCAAGCCTACCGTCACTGTGTAACCTGTCTCTCTGATTAGAGTTGTAGACTAACTCAAGCAGTAAATCAATTCACTTCTCTTACTAGCTCTGCTTTGCAATAAAAAAAAAAAAACACCATTGGTACAAAGCAAGCCCATTCACTTTTTTATGCTGATCAGAGAATTACAATGGTTTCTCATGTGATAAAAATGTGCGATTCACGATTAAATATTTTAATCACTTGACAGCACTAATTATTATTATTATTAGAGACACTACATGCTGAATTCAGAAACAAGGTAAATAATAACAAACATGAGCTGTAGATATTTATGCTCAAATACAAAGTAGGGGGCGGGGCACCATCACGCTGTGTCAAGACAAGAACTTTCCTGAGAAATAACGCGAACGTCTGCATCATGCGGGATTTGCGGACGGGAGCGGGACAAAATATGGCAGGCTCAGGCGGGAGCGGGACTGAAAATCATAATTTTTTTGTGGGCGCGGGCGGGAGCGGGACTGAAAATCATAATTCTTTGCGGGCGGGAGCGGGACTGCACAATGCGGGCGTGGGCGGGAGCGGGACTGAAAAATCCGACCCGCGCAGACCTCTACTCTGCAGGTCATTCACTAGGTCCCCCCGTGTGGTTCTGGGATTTTTGCTCACCGTTCGTGATCATTTTGACTCCACGGGGTGAGATCTTGCGTGGAGCCCCAGATCGAGGGAGATTATCAGTGGTCTTGTATGTCTTCCGTTTTCTAATAATTGCTCCCACAGTTGATTTCTTCACACCAAGCTGCTTACCTATTGCAGATTCAGTCTTCCCAGCCTGGTGCAGGTCTACAATTTTGTTTCTGGTGTCCTTTGACAGCTCTTTGGTCTTGGCCATAATGGAGTTTGGAGTGTGACTGTTTGAGGTTGTGGACAGGTGTCTTTTATACTGATAATGAGTTCAAACAGGTGCCATTAATACAGGTAACGAGTGGAGGACAGAGGAGCCTCTTAAAGAAGAAGTTACAGGTCTGTGAGAGCCAGAAATCTTGCTTGTTTGTAGGTGACCAAATACTTATTTTACCGAGGAATTTACCAATTAATTCATTAAAAACCCTACAATGTGATTTCCTGGATTCTTTCCCCCCATTCTGTCTCTCATAGTTGAAGTGTACCTATGATGAAAATTACAGGCCTCTCTCATCTTTTTAAGTGGGAGAACTTGCACAATTGGTGGCTGACTAAATACTTTTTTGCCCCACTGTATAGGGAATTACTATATAGAGGACTATATATTGAGCTCATTGGTAAAATGAAAAAACGCTTTCGGACACTACTCCGTCGCGCTGGTATTTACGTCATTACTGTCGCACAATTAAAACGGGCCAGCTCAGTCGGCTGGTGGGTTTCAAAATAATAAATACATGCATGTGTTTTTGTGATAAATCCATATTACACTGAGCGCATTTCCCACATTAATCAATACAAAGTACCTGCATCTTTCAGTTCTTTTAAATCAAGGCTGAATACTTTCTTCTTTGCCGCTGCCTTTTATTAAATCAAGTTTGAGACTTTTAATTTGATTCCTTTCAGCGTGACCACAATGCATGATGGGATATATATTGCTTGGTTAGTGATCATCGTTGTACACTACTTTTCGTGATGCATTGTGGGATACTTTAAGTGCACTATATAGGGTGTAAATAATCCTCACTATCGTTTCAGACAGCGCTACAAAATGGCGTCCTCGCTATATAGTGCCCTGTATAGTGAGTCGGGAGCGATTTCGGACACAGGGAGAGTTTTTATTTCATCCTCGTGCTCCGCCATTTTGTTTTTCTCTACTCACAGTATATGAGCTGATATCCTAGTAGTAGAACAGCAAATCAGAGAGCACGATTGCTCCAGTGAATGTGGATAGAATAATCCATGTTTAAGCATTACCATTTATATCATGGGGGGAAAAAATCTGAGTTTCTTCATAACTGATGTTAGAAATAAGGGTTGCCAGATTGGTGTGATTGTTTCCAAATGAAACTCTTGACTGTTCATTATCTCTAACAGGCCAAACGATATCTTTAAAAGGTGATTTGTTTCAAGACGAGTGTTTTATTATGTAATATTACAGCTTGTGACACATGATCTGGCAATTGTTTGCTTGTTTGTTTGTTTGTTTCCTACCAGCCAGCTCTCCAACATCATACAACAACTACCATCTAGAGAATGTCAAGGCTAACACATACTTTCTCAGAGAGTACATGAAACCATCCAGAAGGTAGCTTTTCACATTGTTGCTCATGCTGTGACACAGCACAGCATAACACACTCTGAGGAGAGTGCTATCCGCCCACTTCTGCATACATGAGCTAACGGACATAGACACAACCTCATAGATGCACACGTGTTCATACTGTTGCTATGATTGACAAGGGAAAGAGACGGTGTTGATTTTAGTTCTTTGACTGCTTGTAGCATCGTCAGGGTTCCGAACTCGCAACCTTCTGAAAATATGAAAAGCAATTCTGTTGCACCGTTTGAACGTTCCATGTTGGCTCGCTCGTAATACAACATGAAATAAACACAACGAAACTGTTTAGTGCAAAAATATTCATGCAGTAAAAGTCTGAACTTCACAAAAAGCACAAGGTTTATTACAGATAGTGTTTATTTTGATAGCTAGTTATTTCAATGATCGTGCTCCATCATGAACAGATCGTGACATGCTGAGGTCACCATGGCGATGAGAGGAATAAACTCCTGGAAGTCGATCTCTCGATCACCGTTCTCATCCAGATCATAAAATAGCATGTCAAGGGTATCCTTGTCCTGAATTTTCTGTGGGGGGGAGAAGGAAATAAACAGTCGTTATCATTGTGATGAATTGTCGTTATCGTCAAGCATTTTATCAATTTTATCCCCCGCTGGCCAAAAGGCCCAAAGGGGGATTATGTCATGGCGATTTCCGTTCGTCCTGGGAAGGGTGCTCACCTTCTGAAATCAACTCGCAGTTTTTGGAGGAATTTCACAAAACTTGGCAGGATTTTTTTTTTTTATATGTCGGTAATACACACATTGCAATTTCGTTAAATTGGGTCACATTTTACCGGAGTTACAGCCCTTGATTAACAAAATTATACTTTGACAATTTCATGAGAGTGTTTTCCTTCTGAAATCAACTCCTTTCACAATTTTTGGAGGAATTTCAGCAAACTTGGCAAAAGGCATTGTTATATGTCGGTAGTACGCATATTGTCATTTTGTTCAATTCGGTCGCATTTTACCAGAGTTACAGCCCTTGATGAACAACCTTGTACTTTAACAATTTCATGAAGGTGTGCTCGCCGTCTGACATCAACTCCTCTCACGATTTGTGGACGAATTTCTCGAAGCTTGGCAAAAGGCCTTGTTATATGACGGTAATACGCAGATTGCGATTTAATTTCGTTTGTGAAAATTTTCCCAGAGTTTTGAGCCTTGATTAAATAACTTGTACTTTGACAATTTCATGAGGGTGGACGTTCTTCTGAAATCAACTCCTCTCACAATTTGTGGAGGAATTTCATCAAACTTGGTAGAAGGTTTTGTTATATGACAGTTATATGCAGACTGAAATTTTGTTGAATTTGGGCAAATTTTTCCAGAGTTATGCCCTTGATTATTAACAAACTTGTACTTTGGCAATTTCATCAAGGTGTGCTTGCTTTCTGAAATCAACTTCCCTGACCATTTTTATCCCCCGCTGGCCGAAAGGCCCGAAGGGGGACTATGTCGTGTCGATGTCCGTCCGTCCGTCCGTCCGTCCCGGGAAGGGTCCTCACCTTCTGAAATCAACTCCTCTCTCAATTTTTGGAGGAATTTCATGAAACTTGACAGGATTCTTTGTGTCGGTAATGCACATATTGCAATTTCATTCAATTCGGTCACATTTTACCAGAATTGTGGCCGAGTTGCCAGCAGGGGATATTGTGCTCTCAGAGCACTCTTGTTATAACTGGCTGTGAAGAGATAAATTATATAATTGTCCGTGCTGTAATTGTTACAAATCCAGGACAAAAATCTTTCAATCCATAGAGTCCCCTATTGGTGCTTTTTTGTTTTTTCTCTTTTTTTTACTTAATTTATTTATTTTTAATTCAGAAATTTTTATCAAAATTGCATTGTGTATTATGAAGTGATGTGATATCTTGCTGTATGGCCCATTTCTACTCTGCACTAGCAGTAATGTGTATAATCATACATGTGTACGATGTGATCAGATACATATTGTTCTACTTGTTGGATATGATTAGCTCATTTGGCCATAATGCCGATGATCCATCACCGTGGCGTGGCATCCGTTCACGTCATCCACAATTCAGTTAAATCGTATCTCCTCCGTCAGTTCTCCACGGATTTCTGTTCCGATTGTTTTGTTTGAAAGAACTCATCACTCCGCACAAAACTTGGTTGTTGTTTTGTCAAATTTTTTTTTTTGCTGACGAGTTACTAATTAGGCCAAATTAATGAATTTTCCAGGCCTCTCATTAGAATTTTATCTCATTTCTCATCCAATTTCAGTTCTGATCGAGGTTTTGGGTCAATCTTTCTTTGTGGAACAAAACTTGGTTGATTTTCCTGCTGTAAACAATTTGTTTACATCTTTGTTTATTTTCAGTTAAATTGTATCTCATCCCTCAGTTCTCAATGGATTTCAGTTCTGATTTGTTTTATTTGAAAGAGCTCAACCTTCTGCACAAAATGTGGTCGTTGTATTGTCAATTTTTTGCAAACAAATTAGTAATTAGGTCAAGTTCATGAAATTGTCTTCTGACTAGAATTGGATCTCCAGTTCTGATTTGATGTTTTGGGTCGATCTTCCATCAGGGAACAAAATTTAGTCCTTTTGTTGAGTTTCCTGTTGTAAACAGTTTGTGGTGGAGGTTGGTCCTCTCTCACATTGTCACATTTCAGTTCTGTTTGTTGTTTTGGTTGTCATGGTTGTTTTGATGGCAGGCCAGATGAGCTCCTACATCCTTGATGTTCTGAAAACAGAATAAGATGAACCATATGTCTCTTTTTTTTTTTTTTTTAGACTTTGTTATAGGGGCGGCACGGTGGTGTAGTGGTTAGCGCTGTCGCCTCACAGCAAGAAGGTCCGGGTTTGAGCCCCGTGGCCGGCGAGGGCCTTTCTGTGCGGAGTTTGCATGTTCTCCCTGTGTCCGCGTGGGTTTCCTCCGGGTGCTCCGGTTTCCCCCACAGTCCAAAGACATGCAGGTTAGGTTAACTGGTGACTCTAAATTGACCGTAGGTGTGAATGTGAGTGTGAATGGTTGTCTGTGTCTATGTGTCAGCCCTGTGATGACCTGGCGACTTGTCCAGGGTGTACCCCGCCTTTCGCCCGTAGTCAGCTGGGATAGGCTCCAGCTTGCCTGCGACCTTGTAGAAGGATAAAGCGGCTAGAGATAATGAGATGAGATGAAATTAGTAATTAGGTCAAGTTCATGAAATTGTCTTCTGACTAGAATTGGATCTCCAGTTCTGATTTGATGTTTTGGGTCGATCTTCCATCAGGGAACAAAATTTAGTCCTTTTGTTGAGTTTCCTGTTGTAAACAGTTTGTGGTGGAGGTTGGTCCTCTCTCACATTGTCACATTTCAGTTCTGTTTGTTGTTTTGGTCGTCATGGTTGTTTTGATGGCAGGCCAGATGAGCTCCTACATCCTTGATGTTCTGAAAACAGAATAAGATGAACCATATGTCTCTTTTTTTTTTTTTTTTAGACTTTGTTATAGGGGCGGCACGGTGGTGTAGTGGTTAGCGCTGTCGCCTCACAGCAAGAAGGTCCGGGTTTGAGCCCCGTGGCCGGCGAGGGCCTTTCTGTGTGGAGTTTGCATGTTCTCCCCGTGTCCGCGTGGGTTTCCTCCGGGTGCTCCGGTTTCCCCCACAGTCCAAAGACATGCAGGTTAGGTTAACTGGTGACTCTAAATTGACCGTAGGTGTGAATGTGAGTGTGAATGGTTGTCTGTGTCTATGTGTCAGCCCTGTGATGACCTGGCGACTTGTCCAGGGTGTACCCCGCCTTTCGCCCGTAGTCAGCTGGGATAGGCTCCAGCTTGCCTGCGACCCTGTAGAACAGGATAAAGCGGCTAGAGATAATGAGATGAGATGAGATGTCCGGGCAGCATGGTGGTGTAGTGGTTAGCACGGTCACCCTGTCACCTCAAAGCAAGAAGGTTCCTAGTTCAAGCCCAGTGGCCGACAGGGGCCTTTCTGTGTGGAGTTTGCATGTTCTCCCCGTGTCTGCATGGGTTTCCTCCAGGTGCTCCAGTTTCCTCCACAGTCCAAAGCCATGCAGGTTAGGTTAACTGGCTACTCTAAACTGTCCATTGTGATGGGTTCTGCCAAGTTTAAAATGCCCTAGACGCACTAACGATGGACTGTTAAAATGTCATCAGTGGTGCCCTTGCTGGCAAAAGGACAAAGAAGAAGAAACTATTGTGTCTATTACAGCTGTGGTTCTTGAAGCAGGATTTGATTTGTCTTTTTTTAATTCAGTGGGTTTAAAATTATGCCTGTTACATGAACGCCTAATGAGTCACGAAAGTATAGAGCATCATATTTTCATAGCACAAAAATGAAAGTGAAGTCCATTTTTGTGTGAAAATCAAATGTATTTTTTATCGTTTCATTATGATGCACATTTTGTTACTTGTGTTCATGAATGAACATCTAGTTTAAATTTCCATCCATTATCCGTAACCGCTTATCCTGTGCAGGGTCGCGGGCAAGCTCGAGTTTCATGTCAATCCTGAGATCGAGATGCTGACCTCTTCTGCTCCTCAGACTTGCCTGATCCATCCTGATGCCCTACGTCTGGCTGGAGTCTCATCATATCGCTCCTGTGGAGGACGGCCCCCATATGGGCAGTTGAAAGTCACACTTGGAAGAAGCTCTGGACTCTTACAGTAATGCTTTTATGGCTGAGGACTACAGTTGACTTGCTAACTTTTTAGGACTGCAGTTGTCATGAACAGTTTTGCACTCAAGTCTCCATCAATGAAGAGTTATAACATCAACGAAACTGACTTCATGTCAAAAATGTTATAATCACGTTGCCTGTTATCACCCAAATGAGGATGGGTTCCCTTTTGAGTCTGGTTCCTCTTGAGGTTTCTTCCTCATGTCGTTTGAGGGAGTTTTTCCTCGCCACCGTCTCCACAGGCTTGCTCATTGGGGATAGATTAGGGATAAAATTAGCTCATGGTTAAAGTCATTCAAATTCTGTAAAGCTGCTGGTCAAAAATAAAATAATGTCTACTGGTAAAAATAAACTTGGGGGGGGGGAATATCCCAGCTGACTATGGGCGAGAGGCGGGGTACACCCTGGACACGTCGCCAGATCACTGCAGTGCTGACACATAGAGACAAATAACCATTCACACTCACCGACGGTCAATTTAGAGCCACCAATACAGGGATGTGATTTTTCCGCGAATTCGCGGAATCCCGCTTTTTTCACCTCAAAACTTGAAAAAAAAATGTTTCCGATTTTTCCCTCAAATCCACATTCGTATCCTATTCGTTCCGACTTTGTTTGAAAGATGGCAGCCTCGGACTTGCATCTTTATGCCTCGATCACGGAGGCTGCCATCTTTCAACTCTTTGTTTGAAGCGAGCGCGTTCATTGGTTGTTACAGAGCGATGGGCCAATCACGTACCTCGTTTCATCTCATTGACGTAATTACGTCATTTACGCAATTACGTCATTGAGATGAAACGAGGTACGTGATTGGCCCATCGCTCTGTAACAACCAATGAACGCGCTTGTTAGCTGCACGTAAGCTCGCTTCAAACAAAGAGTTGAAAGATGGCAGCCTCCGTGATCGAGCGTAAAGATGCAAATCGAGTTAAAGAAATCGACAGAATAGTGAAAAACAAGTTCCACTGGGAATGGTTGGAGAAAGAGGTTGCTACAGACGTTGGACATAAGACTGTGAGACATTTGTTCAGCGATTTCGTTCTTTGGGGAGAGGGCAGAGGTCTCTGGCTGTCAAGTTTGGGGATGCTGGGACCTCCCCTGCCCGAGCTACGAGCGTGCAAAGTCGGGCTGGAGCCCGGGATAGAAACGAAACCTAAGCGGAGCGCCGCGGCTCGCCTCAGGGCGAATTACGTCCCAAGGCGTGGGGCTAGCGGGCCCTGCTTGCGCTGGTTCTTTGGGGGGGGGGGAGTGAGAGTGTGTGTGTGTGTGAGAGAGAGTGTGAGAGAGAGTGAGCGTGTGTGTCAGAGTTGCATGTTGACCATTAAATTGGCTTGAATTTGTTAATCATGACAAGTTTTTTCTTGTGTGTTTTGCTTGCCATTTTAGTACAATTTTTAAGTCAGAAAACCCCAAAACCCAGGAGCTTCGGGGGGCTTCCCCCCTTGTCCCCCCACCAGGGCGCTGCCCTGGACCAGCTGGGGGCCTGCGGCCCCCAGACCCCCGCCTAAAATTTTCAGATAATTTCACCAGCCCCAAATCACATCCCTGCAATTAGCTGAACCTGCAGGTCTTTGAGCTGTGGAGGAAACCCACGCAGACATGGGGAGAACATGCAAACTCCACACAGAAAGGCTCGAACCCAGAACCTTCGTGCTGTGAGGCGACAGTGCTAACCACTACACCACTGTACCGCCCTGGTTGAAATTTGCTTTTGATTATTTAAACAAGATGGTACGTATACTTTTGAACTCAATCAGATCATCTTTCATTCTAAGCACTGTGAATAGGCCAGATTAAACGAGTACGCTATTAGTATGGACGGCATCCTGTTGCTGAAACAATTGTGTGTTGTGTTGTAATTCACTGTTGATTAAATACAATGTTTTGTTCTGAAAATAATGGCGTATTTAAAATGGATTTGTCCATTTTTTAAAATAAAAATATATTCGTTTAGGGCGTGTCGTCATGTTCGACTTTGCTGTTTAGAAAGCTCGTTTCCGAGACCGATTGCCTCATGCTTCACTTACATAATATTTGATAGTAAAAATCTGTGTCCATAAACCACAACTGGAAAATCTCAGCGATTTGAATGACGGATGAGTCACTCCTTTTACACCCGTACCACAGGTTCATAGCACGATCCTAAATCTGATCTCACTCACCAAGATAAACTGGCTCATCTCGTTATTCATAAGATCCTTCAGGTCGACCTTTTTCAGCTTGCACTTGTTCCCGGAGTACTTGTGGAAGATCTTTACGATGGTTATCATTGCATTCTCGAGATCCGATGACATGATTCTGAAACAATCAGAAAGAAAAGAGGTTATGATCAGATACAGTACTTTAGTGCATATTTCATTTATATAGCTGTCATAATGACTTATTGAATGATGGAATACCAAATACTGTTATTCAGTCTTAAAGATTTAAAAAAGCCAAAATGGTCTGAGGTACAGTACATGGTGCAGTCCTTTCAGAATATAGAGCTCATCTTAGGAATAATATTGCACTGTTTTTGTTCTATTTCGAATAAAATTACCGTCAGTAGAATGTCCGGGTTGTTGCTCCGAGTGTAAAACGTCCTTCCCTGATGGACACACGACTCCTTGTGAATATGATGTCTTGACAGAGATGGAGCTGAGTGTGTGTGTACTTCAAATCCATATTGATTTTTCATCCTTGAAAGGACAAAATGCGGTGACTAATAACAGCAACCATGAGCACAGAACAGAAAGCTTTTAGGAGAAATGGAAACCATTAAAAGTCATTAATGCAGAAGTTGGGCTGCCTGTTTCACATTTTTATTCATCATGCTAAACAACACTGTTCTCGAAACGAAGGCGTGTTGACGCATTACTATAGTCAATAAAAATTCACTAATCAATTCCTTCGTTTCCTCAAATTAAACTTTTTTTATTTCATTAACAGTAAATGCCATTAACACTGAATTATCATTATCTGTTAAAGGACATTGGGACGTGGATTTTTTTCTGGGTATAATTATGTATAAAGGACATAAGAAATGCCATCTAAATCACTGCAGGGCGTCAAAAATGTGAAAATCATCACATTATTCAACTTTTTTATACATCAGCGTAAAACAATGATTCGTTAATTAGCTAGGTGGTCACGTGACCCGTGACGTCACAAAAACTTTCCAAGGAGCCAGCGCTTGGGTATCTAATGTAAACAGGTTACCGAAATGGACACCATCGACAGTGACATTCCCGATGTTTCACAGAGATGTGAAGTTAGACCCTATCAATTCGAACCGATAGCTGGAAATTCACATGAACATAGATCTTGTCTTTACTCTCACGGGTCAGATGATTCTGAGAGTGAGAGTTCATTCAATCCCCATGAAACTGAAAGCGGTCGGCTGGATAACACTTCCTGGTAAGTTAAAAACAATTCTGCTCAAAGGCTAATGATCTGTTGAAAGAAGTATTATTTTTGTATCATACACTGAAAGTTCATCATAGATCTAGCTAAAGTCCGTTGCAAGCTAGTTTTTTTTTTTTTTGCTGATATTTTTCGAGATTGATTGAGATACAATGCTTCTGGAGTCCGAGATGAAAACATTCAAAATGGCGAAACGAGTCAGAATTATGATAATCAATAATTGATACACCCAAATTTATAATACTAATCCTTACCACATGAGGCCCATGGTAAAACCACGCTTCCAGGAGGGGCTGCCGTCTGCCTCCCAAGCCGGCCGAGAGCGCTCCTCGTCGGGCACGGCCAGGCGGGTGAATGCCCTGGTCCGTCCGCCCTGTCTAAAAAATAATGGTACAACTCCGAGTGAAGGTATCAGTGCGCTGCCGAAGCGCGCAGAAGGTGTTAGTACGCCTGTCATTATAGTGCGGACTTTCCATAGCATAGAAAATCGCCACGTTTTAATTTGTGTAACTGAACTTGTTTCATATCACTGGTCATATAAACCTATGTAAACAGGAAAAACGCGGAAGAGTTTGGTCGCATCTAACTACAGCCCCAAAAAAATACCATTGGCCATACTGAGCCTAGCTACATTGCTAACAGGAGTGACAGCGCGTCTGACTGACTGGGAGGTCGCAATACACCATGATGTTCAATGTACGTTAAACACTCTAAAAACGAAACAATTTTCTTGTCATCCAAGACACAAAAACTATTTTGTCGCATTCGTCATCATCACGATTCACACTTCTCCATATTCATCTACCCGCTTGTGCTGTACCCGAAAGTTTTTGTGACGTATGATCACGTGACAGCGGCTCTTCCGGTTGTAAAATATGCAGATCGGAGCTCGAGCAGAAATGCCATATAATCATCACGAATATAACGATTTTGCTGAATTTAATAGATAATTTTGTATTTGTTGATGCAATTAATTCATATTTTTAATGGAAAGAAACTGATATAGCGTGCATTTATGTTTCATGTCCCATATCCTTTAAGTGTTTTGAGTGTGAACTGCATGCATTTTCATTTTTCAGGGACAAACTTCAACCATCATGTTTATCTCTTTTTAATCATAAAGTTTTACTTTCTAAAATATACTCTTCTATCATCCATATTACACATTTTCTTAGCTGAGATAGATTTTGGGATTCAGCTGGTTAATGGTGGGTTTGTTTGGTTTTTTTCAGCTGTTTTCAAGTTAAATAGCTTTGTGTCAAGCATGAAAACAGTACAATCACACTCATCTCATCTCATCTCATTATCTCTAGCCGCTTTATCCTGTTCTACAGGGTCGCAGGCAAGCTGGAGCCTACCCCAGCTGACTACAGGCGAAAGGCGGGGTACACCCTGGACAAGTCGCCAGGTCATCACAGGGCTGACACATAGACACAGACAACATTCACACTCACATTCACACCTACGGTCAATTTAGAGTCACCAGTTAACCTAACCTGCATGTCTTTGGACTGTGGGGGAAACCGGAGCACCCGGAGGAAACCCACGCGGACACGGGGAGAACATGCAAACTCCGCACAGAAAGGCCCTCGCCGGCCCCGGGGCTCAAACCCAGGACCTTCTTGCTGTGAGGCGACAGCGCTAACCACTACACCACCGTGCCGCCACAATCACACACTAAAAAAATAAAGGTGCTTCAGTGGTTCTTCAAATCTCTGGATCGTTCCATGGAGAGTCAAAACTCTGTGATGAACCATTACATTATGTGAAAGGTTCTTCACATTGGAAATGGTTCTTCAGAGCCTGGCATTCTCTTACCATTTGCTGGTCAATGCACATAGGCTATGTTTACACAAATCTGTCTTCACTGCTCAAACAAATGGGTTAAATGGTTCTTTAAAGAACTGTTGCATGAACGGTTCTTTGAAGCCCTGAAAAAGGTTCTTCTATGGCATCGCCCTGAAGAACCGGTACCGGCCCCATTATTTTTTAGAGTGCATGCAACGTTCTGGGACAAAATAAAAACATATGAACAATTCTGCACACATGGTGGTGTAGGTGTCGGCCTTTGGGTGCAACTTTTGGGAAAGGTATTTGCTTGGTAATTCTCAGGATCTGTTGGTTTGAGATCAGTGTCAAGCGACGAAACTGTGATTTATAGCTTTTAAAGCAGGTATCCAGATTTTAGCAAATACCTGCATTAAAGGTAGACTGCCTTTCAGATTTTTCAAGTGTAGGTCATAAAAAGAATTTTCCCTGACGCCCAATTACTTTTGTTTCATGGAGCAAAACCTACTGAATTCGAATCACAGACTTCCAATTTTATTGTGATTTTTCTAATAGAACAATTAATGAATTTAGGGTCACATGGCCCTAAATTCTCCGCTATTTTTTCCTGCTTCACCATGACCCAATTCAAGATACTACGTCATGCATCACGTGGTGGGCTTTCCCCGTTCGTGCAAGGCATGGTGGGATACAAATTTGAAACAGGAGAGAAAAATGGAGGACGTGAGTGTGCGATTGAAACGTGAAAGACCGACTACAGTAATGGAAAGCAAGAAGAAAAGGCGTTATGTTATCTACGAAGGAAAGGAAACGCAGGACCAAATTAATAAATATCGGCGCTCAGCGAGCACCTCGGTGTGATCAGTTGTTCGTTTAGCGACAAAATAATGGAACGGTCAGTGTACGATCAAAGGTAAACCTGTAGATGGCAGTAATGCAACACTAGATGCCAGCTGCTGTAAAACCCAAAAGATGAAGATGACGACGATAACAACGACTAAAGTAAACCTGTGCATGTGCACACAGACTTCCTCTGTCTGCTTGACTGCGTGAAGTGAGCGATTTCATGCACATTATTTGGCCACAGAATGGCCTGGGTTTTTTTTTTTTTTTGGTTGGTTGGTTGGTTGTTTTTTAGATATTACAGAAATAAACATATATCACAATGACCAAATTTCAGAGGGAACTAAATTTCACTGATTTTATGAAATTGAAAGGCCATCTACTTTTAAAATAATGTGTGCCAAGTCTCAATCAGGAAGAAAAAGTCTAACATATACGTTGTCTTTGGCTGCTTCATTAGGATGCGCAGAAATGCAGATGGGCCGCGAGGCCCGCACCAGAGCGACAGAGTTGCCTGCAGCGGCAGCACAAATGGCCCGGCCAAGCCGCCATGGAATGTCTGGCCTTGTGAGCTCTCGCATACTATTCTCCTCTCCTAATGAAGTGCCTTGCTCAGTAAGGTAAGACAAACGATGACGTACCCCCATCGTATTGTCTCTCTGGACCTCCAGACCTGATGCCAAGTGGTGCACAAAAGTGTCACAGACCTGACAGGTATGGAAGTTGCCCCGCAGTGACAACTGACTTGCCGAGTGATGCCATCCATTGGCCATTTGATTTGCTCTTTCACATGCCATCTGGTGTTGTACCATTGACCCTGTCGGGTTCATCTGCTACATTGCACCGAAAAGCGCCCTGCTGCCAGCGCTTTATCATCACCATCATCCCATATCAGATCATTTCCAAAGATGGTTTAATTCTTGAGTAAGCTAATGTTAAGAAGAGCCATGTTTGGTGGTTTTGGGCTGCTTTGCCCAGTGCTGCATGCATGGGCAATTCAGAGTTGACCTCATCCACATGTCCTTAGACTGAGAGAGGAAATCCACACAGGCACGAGGAGAACATGCAAACACTACACAGAAAGGCCCCGGTCTACAGGCAGGTTTGAACCCGGACACAAACACTTGAATAATGTGAAGACGAAGATGATGATGATGCCTTTATTGTGTGCATGTACACTCAAGCACAGTGAAATTCCTCTGCATTTAACCCATCTGAAGCAGTGAGCACCACACATACCCAGAGCAGTAGGCAGCTACGGTATGCTACAGCGCCCAGGGAGCAGTTTGGGGGTTAGGTGCCTTGCTCAAGGGCACTTAATCTACTCAGGAATCAAACTGGTGACCCTTTGGACCCAAAGCTGTTTCTCTCAATTATTTATTTTATTTTAATTTAAGGGGGTGGCACGGTGGTGTAGTGGTTAGCGCTGTCGCCTCACAGCAAGAAGGTCCGGGTTCGATCCCCGTGGCCGGCGAGGGCCTTTCTGTGCGGAGTTTGCATGTTCTCCCCGTGTCCGCGTGGGTTTCCTCCGGGTGCTCCGGTTTCCCCCACAGTCCAAAGACATGCAGGTTAGGTTAACTGGTGACTCTAAATTGACCGTAGGTGTGAATGTGAGTGTGAATGGTTGTCTGTGTCTATGTGTCAGCCCTGTGATGACCTGGCGACTTGTCCAGGGTGTACCCCGCCTTTCGCCCGTAGTCAGCTGGGATAGGCTCCAGCTTGCCTGCGACCCTGTAGAAGGATAAAGCGGCTAGAGATAATGAGATGAGATTTTAATTTAAGGTTTATTTGACGTAAACAATGCATATTAATAAACATAAAATGTAAATGTACCAGAATTAACCAAAATGGCTATTTTGCATCTGTTGTCCATGGACTGATGCTAAAAGGTCAGATGCACCTAAAAAAAATTACACATAATTGTAAAAGGACACATAACACAAACGAGCAGTATAAATTAGAAGGGAAAAAAAGAGAAAGCATGGCAGGAGTGGCATAAGTAGAACAGACAGCAGACAGAAAAGACCAACAGAGGAGTTAGCAGTGTGATGTTCATCTCATTCTCATTATCTGTAGCTGCTTTATCCTGTTCTACAGGGTCGCAGGCAAGCTGGAGCCTATCCCAGCTGACTACGGGCGAAAGGCGGGGTACACCCTGGACAAGTCGCCAGGTCATCACAGGGCTGACACATAGACACAGACAACCATTCACACTCACATTCACACCTACGGTCAATTTAGAGTCACCAGTTAACCTAACCTGCATGTCTTTGGACTGTGGGGGAAACCGGAGCACCCGGAGGAAACCCACGCGGACACGGGGAGAACATGCAAACTCCACACAGAAAGGCCCTCGCCGGCCACGGGGCTCGAACCCGGACCTTCTTGCTGTGAGGCGACAGCGCTAACCCCTACACCACCGTGCTGCCCTCAGTGTGATGTTATTAATGTTTCGTGTTGACAGGTCTGATTGCTGATTAGCCATTTCTTTAGGTTGGATTTAAATGCAGTGTATGTTTTTATGTCTCTATTATGAGTTGGTAATATGTTCCACTCATGCACCGAACTACAGGCCATGGCTGCCCCCATGGCTCTGGAAACTAATCAGTGAACATTCAGACATGGTTTTAAACATCATTTACAAACTTCTGAGGTGGTGAAGTGGTTGCGAATTGAATATTTCATCTCAAAGAGAAACGAACCCTGAGACTAGCCTACTTTTTGTTTCATTCGACTTCTGCTTTTAGGACTTTATGGCACTCTGGAAGGGACATGGAGGGGGAGAGAGAGATAAGCTTTTGCGAGATCTCACATAAACGGCACTCTTAGAAAAGTTATGTGGGACCTCGCAAAGTTGTATTTATTTATTTTTTCCCAAAATCTTGCAAAATTACATCTTTTATTCTTGCCATGTCCCTTCCAGGGCTAAAGTCCCAAAAGTTTTGGGGTATTTTTTGTTTGTTTGTTTTTAAATCTTGTACACACAACTAATTATCACGTGCTCGTAACATAACGTGTGTACAAGATTTTTTTTAAATCACTTTTCAGAATTTTAGAGGCTCTGTAGGAATTCCTAGGGATTTTCCACAAAACAGGTTGTTTGTGACAAACCTGATACATGAATGAAACAAAAGTGAAAAAGTTAGAGATCAAGAAAAAGAATCCTTCAAGCAAAGAAATTATCCTCTGGGATTATGTGTATACCGTATATCAGTGGTGAACTGTTACTATTTGAGCTGGGACTTGAGCTCAGCCAAAACTTGGCCAGATACACCAAAAAAGAAACAGGGCAAAGGATTTTGCAAGGGCTTAGCGACAGGCTGCCAGGTCACTCTGTTGTGTGTAGTTGTTGATGTTGATTTTAAAAGTAACTCAGTACGGTAAATTACACATGAATGAATACTTATGAATTCACGAAAATGAATACTTAAGTCTGAGTGAAAAATACTACACTATAGTGAGCGTGCAGCATGAAAGAAGAGTCTGGAGACAGAAATCTTAATTTCTCGGTCGTTAGCTTGTGCTACTTGCTCTCGATAGCGCTGGTTTGACTGCTTTATTAGCATTCGCTAACACTACTGATGAACGCTACACCGGCTGGAAGGTGACTTCACTGCTGCACTGACGGCACTGATGCACAATTTATCACCCTAGGCCTTTGAGAAGTCACTTCCTACATAAACATACACTGGCATGGCCTTCTGTCCCGGCAATGAAATCCTAACCAATGAGTGAGCCAGCTCAAAACTCTTCTCAGCCGAGAGACAACAAACAAACAAATCACACTGCATAACTATTTTAATGTTTACAGAAGAAGAAGCCTTTATTTGTCACATGCACACTCAAGCACAGTGAAATTCATCTTCTGCATTGAACCCATCTGAAACAGTGAACACACACACACACACCCAGAGCAGTGGGCAGCCACACTACAGCACCCAGAGAACAGTTAGGCAGTAGGTACCTTGCTCAAGGGCACTTCAGCCCAAGGCTGCCCCACGTTGACCTAACTGCATATCTTTGAACTGTGAGGGAAACCGGAGCAGACACGGGGGGAACATGCAAACTCCACACAGAAAGGCCCCCTGTCAGCCACTGGGCTCGAACCCAGAGCCTTCTAGCTGTGAGGCGACAGTGCTAACCACTACACCACCGTGCCACCCGGTTCAGAACAGTAACCCTTCATTTATGGAGCAAATTTGACAGAAAATCAGGCCAAATTAGAATGAAAAGAGAATAATTATAGTGAAATTATGAAAGAAATTAAATATAACGTGAAATGCTGGGGCAGCACGGTGGTGTAGTGGTTAGCGCTGTCGCCTCACAGCAAGAAGGTCCGGGTTCGAGCCCCGTGGCCGGCGAGGGCCTTTCTGTGCGGAGTTTGCATGTTCTCCCCGTGTCCGCGTGGGTTTCCTCTGGGTGCTCCGGTTTCCCCCACAGTCCAAAGACATGCAGGTTAGGTTAACTGGTGACTCTAAATTGACCGTAGGTGTGAATGTGAGTGTGAATGGTTGTCTGTGTCTATGTGTCAGCCCTGCGATGACCTGGCGACTTGTCCAGGGTGTACCCCGCCTTTCGCCCGTAGTCAGCTGGGATAGGCTCCAGCTTGCCTGCGACCCTGTAGAACAGGATAAAGTGGCTAGAGATAATGAGATGAGATGTGAAATGCTGATATGTTTGAGCCTTCTCTGGAGGTTTAGAAAGCCTTAATGGTTCCACTCTGGTGTATTTAAACAATGTTTACAGAGTGTATAGTAAATACGGGATAAACATGAGATATTTTGTGTTCAAAAGCTGTCAGTTTGAAGTGAAATTTCTCATTTTGGAAATTTTTTTTAGGGTGTGGTATGCTTAATAACATGGAATTGCAACTGAAGTTTGTTGTTGTTGTTTGTTTTATCTGTAACCGCTTATCCTGTGCGGGGTCACAGGGGGCAAGCTGGAGCCTATCCCAGCTGACCATGGGTGAGAGGCAGGGTACACCCTGGACAAGTCACCAGCTCATCACAGGGCTGATACACACAACCATTTACAGTCAATTTAGAGCCACCAATTAGCCTAACCTGCATACTGTATCTTTGGACTGTGGGAGGAAACCCACGCAGACACGGGGAAAACATGTAAACTCCACACAGAAAGGCCTTCATCGGCCGCTGGGGTCGAACCCAGAACCTTCTTGCTGTGAGGCGACAGTGTTAACCATTATACCACTGTGCTGCCCAGTTCAGGACAATAACCCATCATTTCTGGAGGAAATTTGATAGAAAATGAGGCTGAATTATAAGAGCATAATTATAGTGAAATTATGAAAGAAATTAAATATAACGTGAAATGCTGATATGTTTGGGCTTTTTCTGAAAGCTTAGAAAGCTCTAATGGTTCCCATCCATCCATCCATCCATTATCTGTAGTCACTTATTCTGTTCTACAGGGTCACAGGAGCCTATCCCAGCTGACTACGGGCGAAAGGCGGGGTACACCCTGGACAAGTCACCAGATCATCACAGGGCTGACACATAGACGCAAACAACCATTCACACTCACATTCACACCTACGGTCAATTTAGAGTCACCAGTTAACCTAACCTGCATGTCTTTGGACTGTGGGGGAAACCAGAGCACCTGGAGGAAACCCACGCGGACACGGGGAGCACCTTAAAAAACATTTCCAAAATGAGAAATTTCACTTCAAAAAATAAAAATAAAAAACAACTGACAGCTTTTCGACACAAAACATCTCATATTTATCCCCTACTTACTACACACATTGTTTAAATATACCAGTGGGGAACTATTAGGGCTTTCTAAACCTCCAGAGAAGGCTCAAACATATCAGCATTTCACATCTCATCTCATTATCTCTAGCTGCTTTATCCTGTTCTACAGGGTCGCAGGCAAGCTGGAGCCTATCCCAGCTGACTACGGGCGAAAGGCAGGGTACACCCTGGACAAGTCGCCAGGTCATCACAGGGCTGACACATAGACACAGACAACCATTCACACTCACATTCACACCTACGGTCAATTTAGAGTCACCAGTTAACCTAACCTGCATGTCTTTGGACTGTGGGGGAAACCGGAGCACCCTGAGGAAACCCATGCGGACACGGGGAGAACATGCAAACTCCACACAGAAAGGCCCTCATCGGCTGCTGGGCTCGAACCCAGAACCTTCTTGCTGTGAGGCGACAGCGCTAACCACTACACCATCGTGCAAATTTGATAGAAAATCAGGCCAAATTAGAATTAAAAGAGAATAATTACAGTGAAATTATGAAAGAAATTAAACATAACGTATGAAATCCTGGGCGGCACGGTGGTGTAGTGGTTAGCACTGTCGCCTCACAGCAAGAAGGTCCGGGTTCGAGCCCCGTGGTTGGCGAGGGCCTTTCTGTGCGGGGTTTGTTGTCCGCGTGGGTTTCCTCCGGGTGCTCCGGTTTCCCCTACAGTCCAAAGACATGCAGGTTAGGTTAACTGGTGACTCTAAATTGACCGTAGGTGTGAATGTGAGTGTGAATGGTTGTTCACAACCACACCGAGCTGGAGAAAGCCCTAATGGTTCCCCTCTGGTATATTTAAACAATGTGTATAGCACGGGCGCAGATAGAGGGGGGGACGGGGGGATTCGTCCCACCCAGATTTAAATTCAGCTCGTTCGGTCCCCCCCACTTATAGGGAGGAAAAAATGTCTATGCTGTCTTTCTTTGCATAAGGCAAACCTCACGGAAAAATCAAAAGACTAATTACCATTCGGTTTATTGAGGTGCACAGCAGTACAGACATAGTTGCAACTACGCAGACTGCACAGGTTGCGAGCTCGAGCTTGGTTGCTATGGTTACCCACAACAAGTTTGACAGGCATATCGGGGACAGCGCCTCCTAGTTCAGGACCCCAACACGGCATGATGAAGGGTGCCAAAAGGCAGAAAACGATTGCATCGTTTAAAAAAAAAACGACTGTAAGTAAACTGTGCCTTACTTTATCATATCACCTTGCAATTTTTTGATAGTCTGTTCAAAGTAATGTCGTAGTGAAAGTAAAATCGTACGGAGTAGAGATACCTTTCTGGTAGCCTCCTTCTTCCGGTGGTAGCCTGTAGATACAGTGCTCAGAAGGCAGTTTTAATGTTTAATCTGGCGTTCCCTGCCATAATTTCAGCGAGCATATTGTTTCATAAGGAAACTTTGCGAAGAGTTGTTGACTGACTGCTGCTCACGCAACACACAGGCATAGTTAGAAAGTCAGGATGCACTGGTTTACACTTTACACACACGCATAGCCCAGCCTCTCGCTATGTTTAACAGTTGGAATTTAGCGGTTTTAAAACTCATCTCATCTCATTATCTCTAGCCGCTTTATCCTGTTCTACAGGGTCGCAGGCAAGCTGGAGCCTATCCCAGCTGACTACGGGCGAAAGGCGGGGTACACCCTGGACAAGTCGCCAGGTCATCACAGGGCTGACACATAGACACAGACAACCATTCACACTCACATTCACACCTACGGTCAATTTAGAGTCACCAGTTAACCTAACCTGCATGTCTTTGGACTGTGGGGGAAACCGGAGCACCCGGAGGAAACCCACGCGGACACGGGGAGAACATGCAAACTCCGCACAGAAAGGCCCTCGCCGGCCCCAGGGCTCGAACCCAGGACCTTCTTGCTGTGAGGCGACAGCGCTAACCACTACACCACCGTGCCGCCCCGGTTTTAAAACTAGTTTTGCAATTTCTGTGCGTGATGATAATGTGTAAACTTTGGATTTCTATAGGCTATGTTAAAATGTTATCATTGTCCTGGCCTGCAGGTAGTTCCTGGTGATGGCAGTGAGGGAGGTGAAATAACATGTATACACACTACCGTTCAAAAGTTTGGGGTCACCCAGACAATTTTGTGTTTTCCATGAAAAGTCACACTTTTATTTACCACCATAAGTTGTAAAATGAATAGAAAATATAGTCAAGACATCTCATCTCATTATCTCTAGCCGCTTTATCCTTCTACAGGGTCGCAGGCAAGCTGGAGCCTATCCCAGCTGACTACGGGCGAAAGGCGGGGTACACCCTGGACAAGTCGCCAGGTCATCACAGGGCCGACACATAGACACAGACAACCATTCACACTCACACCTACGCTCAATTTAGAGTCACCAGTTAACCTAACCTGCATGTCTTTGGACTGTGGGGGAAACCGGAGCACCCAGAGGAAACCCACGCGGACAACATGCAAACTCCGCACAGAAAGGCCCTCGCCGGCCCCGGGGCTCGAACCCAGGACCTTCTTGCTGTGAGGCGACAGCGCTAACCACTACACCACCGTGCCGCCTAGTCAAGACATTTTTCTGGCCATTTTGAGCATTTAATCGACCCCGCAAATGTGATGCTCCAGAAACTCAATCTGCTCAAAGGAAGGTCAGTTTTATAGCTTCTCTAAAGAGCTCAACTGTTTTCAGCTGTGCTAACATGATTGTACAAGGGTTTTCTAATCATCCATTAGCCTTCTGAGGCAATGAGCAAACACATTGTACCATTAGAACACTGGAGTGAGAGTTGCTGGAAATGGGCCTCTATACACCTACGGAGATATTGCACCAAAAACCAGACATTTGCAGCTAGAATAGTCATTTACCACATTAGCAATGTATAGAGTGGATTTCTGATTAGTTTAAAGTGATCTTCATTGAAAAGAACAGTGCTTTTCTTTCAAAAATAAGGACATTTCAAAGTGACCCCAAACTTTTGAACAGTAGTGTGTGTGTATATACACAAAATGGAATCATTTGCTGACAGCTCAGTCCCCCCCAGTTCAAAAATCCTATCTGCGCCCCTGGTGTATAGTAAATACGGGATAAATATGAGATGTTTTGTCGAAAAGCTGTCAGTTTTTTTTTTAAGTGAAATTTCTCATTTTGGAAATGTTTTTAAGGTGCAGTATGCTTAATAACATGGAATTGTGCCTGAAGTAAAAGGCGATCAGGAACACCTCTGAGACCTAGCTGCAGGCAGACTCACTGTCGACGCAATGCGCATGCGCCAGAATCCGGCGCATGCGCTGTGCAGAGGACGCAGTTGAGCGAGTTTCCAGCAGTGACAGGCGTGTGTAGAGTCAGATGGAGGTTTGGAGAGAGGAAGTGCTGTTTTTCAGATCGCCTCTCCTGCATTGTGTCGATAACAAACCTCGAATGAGTGCCTGACCCTGTCGAGTGTGTGAGTTTAATCCGGAATACACGTTAAGGTTTATTTGAAGGTGAGTATCAGCTTCCTGGTTTGAGTTTTGTTGTTTATATTTGTATTTCTCTGCTCGGTTTGTGGCTGATCCAGATGTGGCTGCTGACATACAGATGTGTGTATGTAGAGTCAGTACTTGACTTGAATCTTTTTTTAAATGTATGCAGTAAACAGCCTGTGTGTTGACATGGCTCAGTCTGTTCAGCATCACTATTCAATATTCATGCAAACTTGCTTTGGATTTTCTGGTACTGTATATGCATACAGTGGCATGCAAAAGTTTAGGCACCCTTGCTGAAAATGTCTGTTACTGTGAATATTTAAGTGAGCAGAAGATGAACAGACCACCAAAAGGCATAAAGGTAAAGATGACACATTACTTTACTTTAAAGCAAGATTTGTGTATATATATATTTTTTGTACAATTGGAGAGCGAAAAAAGAAAAGGAACACCATGTGAAAGTTTGGGCGCCCCAATACATTTGAGTTCGCAGGTAACTTTTACCAAGGTTCCAGACATACCTGTCAACTTTGAGGTTTGAAAAAAGGGATATTTCCCAGATTTTTAACTCAAAATATCTCTCATCTCATCTCATTATCTGTAGCCGCTTTATTCTTCTACAGGGTCGCAGGCAAGCTGGAGCCTATCCCAGCTGACTACGGGCGAAAGGCGGGGTACACCCTGGACAAGTCGCCAGGTCATCACAGGGCTAACTCAAAATATTAAAGGGAAAATTTCGGAAAGTCATACCCTTCACCAAAAGTGGGTGTGTAGTTGAATGGGGGGCAATTTTCTATCTAGTATTTGTGATTTCCTGTACTCTGGTGCATGTTGGTGATAGCCAAGACCCAAACTCAATATGCTTATGGTTTATAGAGTGCATTTGTGAATAAACTATACATTTATTTTTATTTGCTTTCAGTGGTACCAGTTATTTCCCAAATTAAGGGCTAAAATACGTATCTTATATTAAATAAGAAAGGTCATTATATAACCAGTCAAATTCAATTCCATTGCAATTTATTATGGTTTTACCATAATCATGGCCTCGGAACGATAGATAGATAGATAGATAGATAGATAGATAGATAGATAGATAGATAGATAGATAGATAGATAGATAGATAGATAGATATTAAACCAAGAGTGATTTAAAATGGGTAAGTTTCAGATAGAAAATAAAATAGACAATGAGTGGATAAAACAGTTAATACACCAATTAGTTTACACTAGGCTATTTATGAGGTCTTAGCCAGGACATACTTAATGTAAACATGTGTAGCTTACCTTTGATTATTTGGGAGGCTTTCGTTTTCCCCATGGAAAATTTCTTTGCGATGGAAGAGTCTGGGAACATTCCAGCCACGCACTTGTTGAAATCATCAAAGAAAGAGAGGCTAATGTTTTTCTTAGCTATTAGCATCGCCATCTTCACCTCAGACCTAATCAGTGTTGCCAGATACTGCTGATGTTTTCCATCCCAAAATATGTTCAAAACTCTCCAAAATGCACTTGAAACCGCCCAACTTGGGCGGGAAACCGCCCAATCTGGCAACACTGGACCTAATCACTTGTTCAGCCTCGCTTCCGGACGTAGTTATGTAATTACTGATGCCTGAGAGGGCGGGGACGTGAATTCATGGCCCGACTTCCTGCTGTAAACTCCTGTCAGAGGCGCGTCATGAATTCTGGACCTACCGACTTTTTTATATTGTGAAAATACGGGACTTTTATATAATCTGAAAATACAGGATATTTTCGGGAAAATAAAAAAACGGGAAGACAGCGGGAAATAAGTCAAAATAAGGGATTTCCCGGGAAAAACGGGAGGGTTGACAGGTATGGTTCCAGACCTTATAGCTTATTGAGCTGTGGCTTGTTCAAATTCTTCGTTAGGAAAGGTCGCAGATTTCAAAGCTGTACTGTATAAATTCTCTGACTCCTCAAACTTGTTCCTAAAACCAACAGCCATGGGCTCCTCTAAGCAACTCCGTCGCATTCTGAATAAAAAAATAATTGATGCTCACAAAGCAGGAGAAGGCTACAAAGTGTTTTCAGGTAGCTGTTTCCTCAGATCGTGATGTTATTAAGAAATGGCAGTTAACAGAAACAGTGGAGATCAAGGTGAGGTCTGGAAGATGAAGAAAACTTTCTGAAAGAACTGCTCATTGGATTGCTAGAAAGGCAAATAAAAACCCGTGTTTGACTGCAAAAGACCTTCAGAAAGATTTAGCAGACCCTGGAGTGGTGGTGCACTGTTCTACTATGCAGCAACACCTGAACAAATATGACCTTCATGGGAGAGTCATCAGAAGAAAACCGTTCCTGCGTCCTAGCCACAAAATTCAGCGTCTGAAGTTTGCAAATGAACATCTAAGCAAGCCTGATGCATTTTGGAAACAAGTCCTGTGGACTGATGAAATCAAACTAGAACTTTTTGGCCACAATGTGCAAAGGTATGTTTGGAGAAAAAAGGGTGCCAAATTCCAGGAAAAGAACACCTCTCCAACTCTGAAGCATGGGTGTGGATGGATCATGCTTTGGGGTTGTGTTGCAGCCAGTGGCACAGGGCACATTTCACTGGTCGAGGGAAGCATGGATTCGAATAAATACCAGCAAACTCTGGAAGCAAACATCACACCATCTGTAAAAAAGTTGAAGTTAAAAAGAGGACGGGTCCTACAATAAGGCAATGATCCAAAACACACCTCAAAATCTACAATGGAATACCTCAAGAGGCCCAAGCTGAAGGTTTTGCCCTGGCCCTCACAGTCCCCTGACCTAAACATCATTGAAAATCTGTGGATAGATCTTAAAAGAGCAGCGCATGCAAGACAGCCCAAGAAACTTGTAGAACTGGAAGCCTTTTGCAAGGACGAATGTGTGAAAATCCCCCAGGTAAGAACTGAAAGATTATTAGCTGGCAACAAAAAGTGTTTACAAGCTGTGATACTTGCCGAAGGGGGTGTTACTAGGTAATAACCATGCAAGGTGCCCAAACTTTTGCTTCGGGCCTTTTTTATTTTTTGGTATTTTACGCCTGTAAATGATGGAAATAAAAATGTAATCTTGTGGAAAATATTAAAGAAATGTGTCATCTTTACCTTTATGCCTTTTGGTGATCAGTTCATCTTCTGCTCGCTTAACTATTCACAGTAACAGACATTTTCAGCAAGGGTGCCCAAACTTTTTCATGCCACTGTATGTCACTACACACACACCTTAATGTAATCGCACATACAGTAATTTGTTTTATGATGACTGTATTTTGGGGCGGCACAGTGGTGTAGTGGTTAGCGCTGTCGCCTCACAGCAAGAAGGTCCTGGGTTCGAGCCCCGTGGCCGGTGAGGGCCTTTCTGTGTGGAGTTTGCATGTTCTCCCCGTGTCCGCGTGGGTTTCCTCCGGGTGCTCCGGTTTCCCCCACAGTCCAAAGACATGCAGGTTAGGTTAACTGGTGACTCTAAATTGAGCGTAGGTGTGAATGTGAGTGTGAATGGTTGTCTGTGTCTATGTGTCAGCCCTGTGATGACCTGGCGACTTGTCCAGGGTGTACCCCGCCTTTCACCCGTAGTCAGCTGGGATAGGCTGCAGCTTGCCTGCGACCCTGTAGGACAGGATAAAGCAGCTAGAGATAATGAGAGATGAGATGACTGTATTTTGATCCAGTCATGTTGATTTTGACTAAAGAGTAAATGAAGTTGATTATACTTGAAAACAAATTACAAATAGATTGCTGAAAGCATTATATTATTAGAGAACTTTGAATCATGTGTTAAATCAGAATAAAGTCTAGTTTCAATTATTATTTTTTTTTTTTTAAGTTAGCCTTGGAAATATTGGTGGTGCAAAATCTCAACGTATCTTTTTTTTTTTTTTTTTTAAAGACATGAAATCAGTGCCACGCTGGAAATATTGGTGGAAACAAACGTGAAACTTCCAGGGTTTATATGGCCCAGTAGAAAATATTAGTGGAAACGAGGTCTTGTATGGTGAGAACCAATGGGAATTCATTATACTGATCAAACTTTATGTCCGAACACTATAAAAATAGATGCTCTGGGACTTGAAGTCAGATCGCTCAACAAACTGACTCGGCTTTTGTTAATTGATCTAAAAAAGTCTAAACTTTAATGTAAACTCTTTGAATTATTTTTGCTTGGGAGAGTTTCCACGACAATTTGGATTCGGATTTAGGTTTGGACTTGAATTCAGCCCCTGGCTCTACGTAGCTTCAAGAAAGAGTTTGATTGTGGGATTAAAATATTGACTCATTTGAGTTCATTTCTTATAAGCATTATGAATGTACAAGTAGCCAGACTGTAGCATTAAAAGTCTTGTTTTGAACAGTAATGACTGCTATTGACATTGAAACAAATGCTGCACTTTTGTGGAAACCCTGACGTATGGACTCATTTCCTTTTCCTGTAAATCACTAGATCAAACCACTGAATCAAACATTTCGAGACTCTACATTCTCTGTTGAAACATGCCATGCGCTCGTGAACTCTCTAGGTATGTGCTGAAAATCTATTTTAAACCACAGTGCTGTTGAATTCTTGATTATTTGATTAATTGATTGGTCAGAACCTGTTGATCGTCCGTCCATTCCACTGGAGCCAATCCCAGCTGGCTTCAGGTTCACCCTGGACACTCTGGGCAATTCAGAGTAGCCGGTTGATCTAATCCGCAGGTCTTTGAACTGTGGGAGGAAACCCACACGAGTACAAGGAGAACCACCGACCCCAATTCCAAAAAAGTCGGGACGCTGTGTAAACTGTTAATTTAAAAAAAAGAACGTGATAATTTGCGAAAGCCTATATTTTGTTGAAAATAGTACAAAGTCAACATATCAAATGTTGAAACTGAGAAATTGTATTGGATTTGGAAAAATATATGCTCATTTTGAATTTGATGTCAACAGCACATTTCAAAAAAGTTGGGACAGGGGCATGTTTACTACTGTGTTGCTTCACGTCTACTTTTAACAACCCTCTGTAAACGTTTGGGAGCTGAGGAGACCAATTGCTGTAGTTTTGAAAGTGAAGTTTTGTCCTATTCTTGTCCAACAGTTCAGGGTCTCCTTTCTCGTATTTTGCGCTTCAGAATGTGCCGAATATTTTAAGTGGCAGACAGGTTTAGCACCCGGACTCTTAAATTGTTGCACTGTTCGCCCATGCAGTCTTTCACAGCATGGTGACCCCTTCCCCATCTTTACTTCTGAGAGACTCTGCCTCTCTGGGATGCTCTTTTTATACCCAATCATGTTATTGACCTGTTGCCAATTCTACGGAAGCCGCGAGAGGCCCTTCATATAATCTTTTTTTATTCACCTTGTTATCCCGAGATAATGACATAATTAATTTAGGGTCTCGAGAAAACAACACAACTAATTCGAGATCTCGAGAAAACAAAACAATTATTCCATGATCTCGAGAAAACAAGACAATTATTCCGTGATCTCGAAAAAACAAAACAATTATTTCATGATCTCGAGAAAACAGCTGAGATTTCTAGCAGAGCTGCGCCCCCTGTGGGTCAGACAACGAAGACTTGGGCTACGTTCACACTGCAGGCTGAAGTGACTCAAATCCGATCTTTTCGCCCATATGTGACCTGTATCCGATCTTTTATTGACAATATGAACGACACAGATCCGATTTTTTCAAATCCGACCCAGGCCGTTTGGATATGTGGTCCTAATTCCGATTCCGATCCGCTCTTTTCATATGCGACTTCAGTCTGAACCGCCAGGTCGCATTCATCCGCCTTGCACGTCATCAACAAGCCACAAACGTCACTATTCTGCGCTGAAGTAGGCGGCGGGTCTCTCAAAAAAAGTTACAACAACATGGCGCATGACCACGGGCGCAGATAGAGGGTGGGACTCGTCCCACCCAGATTTAAATTCACCTCGCTCGGTCCCCCCCACTTATAGGGAGGAAAAAACGTCTATGCTGTCTTTCTTTGCATAAGGCAAACCTCACGGAAAAATCAAAAGACTAATTACCATTCGGTTTATTGAGGTGCACAGCAGTACAGACATAGTTGCAACAACTCACATAAAACAAAACAAAGACTGATATTCGGTTGGTTGAGCTGCGCAGACTGCACAGGTTGCGAGCTCGAGCTTGGTTGCTATGGTTACTAACAACAAGTTTGACAGGCATATCGGGGTTGGGGTTGGTTTGCTGGCAGCTTTGTCCCCCCCAGTTCAAAAAACGTATCTGCGCCCCTGCGCATGACATCAATGCGAGGGATGCTTCGGGCTGTGAAGGTTCTGAATCTTCTCAATGGAAGGACGCAGAGGTTAGGGAGCTGATTTCCATTTGGGGGGATGCAGCTATTCAAGCTAGATTGGATGGGTCATACCGCAACCGGGCGGTTTTACTTCCGTAAACACTGGCCATGCTCACTGCGTGTGACATCGTCGTATCCTGCAATGCGCATGCGGAACACTTTTAGGTCGCTTTTCGTTCATACTGAGGATCACATACAAGTCGCATATATTTGTTAATGTGAACGACCTCACAAAAAAATCGGATTTCACAAAAAAATCGGAATTGAGCATTAAGCCTTGCAGTGTGAACGTAGCGTTAGGCCCTGTTCACACGGGAACGGATTCAGGTGACTCCGATACAATTGCTTATCGTTTAGGCCTGGCGTCCACACGGTACCGGCGTTTTGGGTGCCCAAAACAGTCTTTTTGAGAACGGGTTCCAGAGTGGAAAGATCTGGCAACGTTGCCGTTGTGAAGTCGTCTGGATGAGTAGAACGGATTTGTTTACGATGAAGTCACAACCACATGACTGTGAGTGCTTCACGCCGGGTAGAAGTGTAACAAACTCGATGCGAGTTGTCAACAAATCCTATAACTTGGTTCATGAAACGCGCTTACAAAATATTTTCACTGTGAATATTTATTGTGTAATGGTGCAAAGTGAGAGAGAGAGAGAAAGAGAGAGAGAGACTCTGCCCTTAGGGCAGAGTCAATCCCGCCAGCAAAAATAGGGAAAAAAAGGAGCGATCTCACCTCTTCAGATGTGAGATTACATTCCTCAAAAAGGACGTAGAAGAACAAATTAATCCATCAACGTGTAGCATTCAATTTATTCCGGACCATTAAAGACGCCGCCTTCCGCGTAGAATCATACGTCATCCTCGCCGCCATATTGGATCGGTCAAAGCGGAGAATAAAGATTAGCTGCGTTTAACTGTACCAACAGGTTTGCTGTCCAAACAAGGTCACATGGGATTACCTTTCACAGGTGAGACTGGAAAAATACTTTTCATTGTATTTGGTCATTATAATGTAATTTTACGAACAGATTTTCCTGACTTTGTGGCTAATATGAAGTCTCGCGCATAATAGTTTATGCGCATGCGTCCTTACTTCTTCTATTGTTCTGGTGTCTCCGAAGGGACCGTCTTACAGTGCCCCTAGAGGTGTGGCATGTGTATTGCATCGTTTTCAGCAAGCGTTGCGTTGCCATATGGACCTGATATTTTACTGATCGTTGCCCATTTGGACGCGATATATTTTTAAATAACATCTCGTTGCCGTTGTCGTGTGGATGTAGCCTTAGAAATTGGCGGACATGTAACAGAGCAGAAATGGCTTTTTATGATGCCTTGAGAGAGGGGGGGGGGCCAGTCTTCTGCGGAGGTGCCGCGGACTAATTTTGAAATTATCCCTTATTAAAAGACTTGATGCAATCTCTCCCTGTGTCAACCCCTGATCAAAATATTGCCTTATTAGGTGATCGATTATTCCAGACATTCTAATGACCAAAGTTGCGTCTATACAGAATGAGAAATAGCCCCAAAGTCAGCATATCACAAGTCTCTTGGCGCTCCTGAATGAACCATTTCTCAGCTGTTTACTCGAGATCATGAAATAATTGTTTTGTTTTCTCGAGATCACGGAATAATTTTGTTTTCTCGAGATCTTAAAATAACGGTTTTGTTTTCTCGAGATCTCGAAATAATGGTTTTGTTTTCTCGAGATCTCGAATTAGTTGTGTTGTTTTCTCGAGGTCCTGAATTAATTATGTCATTATCTCGGAATAACGGTTTTGTTTTCTCGAGATCTCGAATTAGTTGTGTTGATTTCTCGAGATCCTGAAGTAATTATGTCGTTATCTTGGGATAACAAGGTGAATAAAAAAAGGATTATATGAAGGGCCTCTCTCGGCTTCCGTACAATTCACCAAATTAGTTTGTTTTTTTTGTTTGTTTTTTTTCTGAGCATTACACAACTTTTTCAGTCCTTTGTTGCCCCGTCCCAACTTTTCTGAAACGTGTTGCTGACATTAAATTCAAAACGAGCATATATTTAAAAAATAAATAAATAAAATTTCTCAGTTTCAACATTTGATATGTTGTTTTTGTACTATTTTCAATGGAATATAGGGTTTCCATTGATTTGCAAATCTTCACATTCTGTTTTTATTTGTTTTACACACAGCGTCCCAACTTTTTTGGGTACAAACTCCACACAGAAAGGCCCCAGTCGATCCCAGGTTCCAACCCAGAACCTCTTGGTGTGAGGCGACGGTGCTAACTACTGCACCACCCGGTGTCAATTAATTTTCCATAACAGCACTCCTGACAGTCATGCAACTGCAGATCATAGGTTTATATTAATGCAATCATTCAATGGCTTACATGTGTCCTAAAATTCATGGAAGACCAAATTACAATTCTAGGATCTGTTTAAAAAAAAAAAAAACAGTTTAGGTGCAAAAGTTTGTATCCCCATGCTGTGTTTGTTTATCTACCCAAAAGAAGTAAAAAAAAAAGAAAAGTTTATTGGTATTTACGAAAGCCACAAGAAAAAAGTGGGAGATGACTAATAAACTAGTTCACACTAATTAATTGGCAAGGGATCTGAAAAGTCCTTCGAGGCAAGTAGAAAAATGGCACACGTTTTATATTCCATTTGGAAATATGTTTCTTCTTCATTTGTTTCAATAATTAGAAACCCAATACTGTTTGAGTCTTGTTAACTCCAGTGAGGGTGTGCAAACTTCTTGTCCTCAGCTGGAAGTCACATTCGACGTGCACATGTACGTATCTGATGTATTGAAACGCTTCGGCTACAATTTTAGTGTTTTGTCATTTTGAAAACTTAATTTTATGTGCCGTGTGCAACAGTGATAAATGCTGTCTTCGTGAATATTTATCTGCTACAGATCACATGACCAGATATTGACCGTCTCCCTGGGGTTGAAGTACAAGTCAGTTTAAATTCAAATCGCACACATAAGGCTGGAATTGGCCTGTATGAGCATCCATCCATCCGCCCGCCCGCCTCTAGTGTTCTCTCAAAAGACGTCCTCTAATAACCTTTTCTGTCTGTCCCAGTTAGCGTGATATTTTTATGCACTGGGTTTTAAACGGACTGACCCGATTATCCCATTAGAAACCTCCTGGAGCTAAAGGATACAATCAGCAATAAAACTGTAATAATAACAATGATTGTATAATAAGCAATAACCACATACTTACGAAGGCCGAAGGTTGGAGAAGCAGCCTTGGTCCCAAAGGGTTGCCGGTTTGATTCCCTGGCCTAGCAGGAAAAATGTGAGAGGAGTTGAGTGAATGAACAGCGCTTTCCTCTCCTTATGTATCATGGCTAAAGTGCCCTTGGGCAAGGCACCGAACCCCCAACTGCTCCCCTGTAGCATAGCTGCCCACTGCTCTGGGTATGTGTGCGCGCTCATTGCTCACTTGCGTGTGTTCTGTGCTTCAGATGGGTTAAATCCAGAGGAGGAATTTCGCTATGCTTGAGTGTACATGTGACAAAAATAAAGGCTTCTTCTTCCACCGAAAAACGCCAGAATGACTGATATTTGTAATATCAGGTGTACAGATTAATGGCGGTCGGTAATCACTAAGTAACCTGTCGTGCAAAATGATCAAATCTGAATCTCCATATTCAGAACTTCTCTCTCTCTCTCTCTCTCTCTCTTTTTTTTTTTCTCCTGTTTCCAGCAAATGGCGAACATGCTGCGTCTGCTCCTGAGCGTGGCCGAGAAAGCCGCCAACGTGGCGCGGGTGTGCAGGCAGGAGGCGCCGTTGTTTGAGTTGCTGGTGCAGGAGAAAACAGGCGCCGACAAGAACAAAAAGTTTGTCCAGGACTTCAAGACGCTCGCCGACGTCGTGATACAGGAGATGATCCGACATGATGTCTGTGCACAGGTGCTGTAGTAAAATTTGAACCTGATCGTGATGTGCCATCCGGATTCTCACCTGTTGTTGTCTAATGAGAAGTTTGTGTTGCAGTTTCCAGAGTTGAACGGCTTCATTTACGGAGAGGAATCCAACAAGTTTGAGAATGGACTCGGTGAGCGATTGTTAAAGACTAAGATTACAGAAAGAAAGTACAATGTCAACTAGTATACTAGCCAGTTATCGACTATTCGGGTTGGCAGGAAGATAAGCGCGAGTTTCCAAAATTGCGTAATCTTGTAAATTCTCAATCTTCCGATTTTTAACGAGGGGAGAAGTGAAGAGACGTTCAACCATTGACAGCCATTTCTTGGGCTTTAAAATCTATTTTAACAAGTTATTATTTTGCGTAGGATATCGTAATAGTCTTAAAACTTATGTTGACTCTTTTTTGGTGATCAGTTAATGAAATGCAAAAGTCTTGAGACACGCAAAGATCCTTTCAAAAGTACTGAAATTAAAGAGTTCTACGTGCAAAAACACTAGAAAGAGCAGGAAACAGTACTAGATGAATTGCAACCAAACTGTTCTACGTCATGAGCGGCCGCCATGATGGTGGATATACAAAGCAACTAAGATGGCAGCCACTGAAAGCGTGGCTGTAAACAATGCTGCATTTTCTCAGTATTACTACGATTTGAACGATTCGATATGAAGAGAAGATGGATATATGTGGCTTTGACCCGTATTATTTCAAAAAGTCAGACTTTTCTGAAGATAAGACGCTTCTACCGACCTTCGAGTGCGAATACAGGTCATTTCGTCCAATGACCATTTCATCCAAAGCCTTTTTCAGACGCACTATCAGTCATTTTATATTTCAGGTATTTGTTTGTTTAGCCCAGGAGTAATAGGGTTATACCCGGAACAAATTAGTAACAAGCTGAAAATTTCAGAATATGTTCAGAATACCCTTAGGAATAACATACTAAAAGTCCCCGGAAATCCCCCTTGTGCTCTCTGAGAAATTCAAGATGGCGTCCAAAATGGCCACCAAATGGAGATCTGCCCATATCTCAGGCCCAAAACAAAATATTAATGCAATTAAAATGTCAGAATATATGTTTTGTAGGGTAGGAGATTAAATTCCAACATGTGTGTATTAATTACATTGTGTATTAACATTATATAATAACAATGTACACATTATTATAACAGTATATTTGTGTATAATGTGTTCGCTTGCCATGTCTGGTTAGATTGTCATATTTTTGGCACTTCACCAGTTCACATTTATGAATGTGCGCAGTACTATGAATGTGTGTAGGTTTCATCCAGTCCGATCCTTGAATCAAGTATCAATCTTGAAACGCCCTGGCCCATAAATTCACATCCAAGAAGAAATAACAATGACTGTTATGACAAAATAATCGTTATGGTATCATGAAGATATCTCATATGTTTTTGAAATGGCTTCAGTTCTTAATGTTTAGGACTAATAATTACAGACTTATAATTGTAAATCTATACATGTGCTATTTAATGTACACTACCGATTATAGAGTGTGGATCCATTGGTTACTCGTTCACTCCGTATCATCCTATTCTGTTCACAAAACAACCAACACAATTACTAGGGGTTGGAGCACTTATTTTCATTAATATTAATTAAAGTAAATTGGTGGTGTAAAATGAAAAATGGCATGTTAAAAGGTCGTGCTGAGTTCAGTCATTTTTAAAAGGTCATGCTGAGTTTAGTCATTTTTTGTCCGAACACACTGGCGTTGCTAGTAGTAAAGACTGGCGCTAGAAACTCAAAGATTAATTTTTTTCCACCCTTAAACAAGTTTGAATAAATTCCCTACTTCATTGATGGTACAACAAAGGTCCAAGCATTACAACTGAGGCACTGAGAAGTGTTTAAGTCGACTCATTGTTTATAAGCAAGAGCTTTTATTGAGGCAGACCCTTTTTGTCATGAAAGTCGCCGGAATGTTGAAGAAGTGTACTGAAACAGCTTGCCATTGTAGTTTTAGAAGATACGAGTTCTCAAATTTAATTTCCCTTTAATATTTTATCAAAGCTTAAAGATGCACTAAATATTAAGGAAATTGATGTCTAATTGTTGTCTTACGTTATGTTCATGTATGTAGGTAGCCTACTAAGCTAATCTGTCAATCATGTCAACCATCAAATTCCATGTAATTTCCACATTAATGACCTTGTAATCTTGGTTAATTTTAATTTTAACAGTGTGACAATGGTGAATTTGCATTGTTTGTATGAGAGAACATATAATTTAACATTTTAATTGCATTTATATTATGTTTTATCCCTGAGATATTGAAAAATCTCCAATCGGCGGCCATCTTGGACGCCATCTTGAATTTCTCAGAGAGCACAAGGTGGATTCCCGGGGACTTTTAGTATGTTATTCCTAAGGGTATTCTGAACATATTCTGAAAAATTCAGCTTGTTACTAATTTGTTCCGGGTTGGACTCAATTTTGAGCTAATGCTCTTGGGCTAGTTCGAAAAAAGGAGGAACTCTCAGTGGAATCTGACTGAAGCAAAACACATTTTTGTAAAGCAAACAAGTGCCATAGTACGTCCACTTCGACACTAAAGAGGGTACTAAGTGGGTAACTACGTCAGCCCGTGCCACTTGCTGATTCTGGGATGAGTTTAACTCCCTTGTCATTGCAGGCTGCTCGCTTGCGTGTGTGTTCCGGCTGGATCATATTGAATCTTCAGGCGCCGAGCAGCGCTCTCACAAGGGCTTCGTTCGCAGTCCTACCGACCTGAGACCGTGCTCTTTCAAAGAGGGAGGTGCCTGTAAAATTTGGCTTCGCTGTGAGCTCCGTTCGCCAAGTTATTAATTTTTAAAGCTGGCTGGATCATGTTAAATCTTTAGGCGTGGAGCAGCGCTCGCAAACACCCAAACACCTGAAATATGAAATTATTGATAGCGTGTATGAAAAAGGCTTTGGACAAAGTGTCATAACTATTGGACGAAATGGAGGTTGGACGAAGTATCCTGATCTCCTCATCTCCTCTCCATAGTAAGCCTCAGAGTTTCCTCGCCCTCTTTCCGAATCACGGACGGAATTCTAAAAATTTAAAAAAAAAAATTTTTTTTAAGTCGTGCCACAGTCACGAGTACTGTTGTGACCACAACCATATACAGCACAAAGATATGGCAGAGCTAAAAGCAGCGGAAAAACAAAGAGAGTTGCGAACGCGTGACTGTTTTGTATGGAATGTTGCTTGACCCCGCGTTTGTATCTCCACCAACATGGCCGACATCCAGGTTTCTATTTTGCTTTGACGTCACTTGCAAATCATGGATAAACTAAACAAAGTCGATATTTTGGTCTGAGAAGCATGTAGTCTCCGGTCCACTTTTATAAGGAAATCGGCTGAAAAGTAACAAACTGTACACGATACGTTCCCTTTTTTCTCCTTTGCATCTAAAATCTGTATAAGTATTAAAAAGTTTAAAATGAGATTGAACAGGTTTCCGAAATCATCTAAAAGGCCATTCATCGGTTCTCCTGATTGGCTGAAAAATCATATTAAATCAAATACTGCCACCTTTACAGTTACCTAGATTCATTCAAATCAAATCAAAGTCCTTCCCACGCCTTACAGTAGGGTATTAGGCAGAAAAAGAAATTTACCAGTCAAAAATAATATTTTATATAATCCTGATAAGCGCCGCAGGTGCGAAGACGAGCGCTGCAGGCGCGAAGTCCCTCTAGGGGGGTCTGGGGGCATGCCCCCCCAGAAAATTTTTGAAATTTAGACTTCATTTCCTGCATTCTAGGACATTTTCAGGGTGAAATGGCGTGTAATTTTTGATCAGAAATATTGCATATTTTTACTTTGTATTTTTTTCAGTTTCACTCCTGAATGTATCAGATGTATGTATGGTGTTTGATTTGGTAACAAAAGTGAAAAGAAAATAAACAACAATGAATTGTATATAATCTTTTGATCTAGTTACAGTATTTAATAAAAAAAAAAAAAACAACAGTATTCTATTTTACCATACCCCAATGAAACCCCCTTGTTAATCAATGTATCACACATACCTTTTCTGTCTTTTTGTGGAAAAACGAATCAGTTTTTGTCACATTCAATTTGGGGCGTTTGTTGGGATTCATCTTGATCCAGAAGAGTGAGTCAGCAAAAAAAAATGTGGTTCTCCCGCCAAGAAAGAGGAAACTACAACGCAGGGTGTTTGGCAATTTTCGACCAATCAGAATTCGCGATTTATTCAGTCCGCATGTTACAAGATTCAGTGCGGGCCAAAATGGCGGAAACGATGAAATATTCTGATTTTTCATTTCAAGTTTTCAGTATTTTTCGTATTAAACTGTGTTTCTTACGATTTGTAAATGATGGCGGAACCACACACGGACTGGCCATCGGGAGTAGCGGGAGTTTTCCCAGTGGGCCGGTGGTTCAGTGTGGGCCAGCGGAGAAAAAAAAAAAAACAGTTGCGCGCTGGCCTTTAATATGATAAGCAATGTTAACAGTTTCTTTAACAAACTGTTAACATTGCTTATCATATTAAAGGCCAGCGCGCAACTGTAATAAGCAATGTTAACAGTTTGTTAAAGAAACTGTTAACATTGCTTATCATATTAAAGGCCAGCGCGCAACTGTTTTTTTTTTTTTTTTCTCCGCCGGCCCACACTGAACCACCAGCCCACCGGGAAAACTCCCGCTACTCCCGATGGCCAGTCCGTGTGTGGGCGGAACATAACTGGATTTATCGGACGACATGTGGGAGTATTCATGTGCGAAAATTTTCGGCATTATCGTCCGTTTCAGTATCCGTCTGTGTGTATACTTGCCCGTTGAAATCGGCAATCACCCGTCAAATTTACGGGTGGACGGGTCTCTGCCTAATACCTTACCTTACAGTACCTGGTATTCCTGGGCAGTCTCCCACTCAAGTACTAACCAGGCTCAACTCTGATGGTGGCGCATCGGGCGGCGCCGATCTCCGTTTCCGTAGCCCTCGGCCTCTCGCCTATTACATAGCTAGGGTTACAGTGGGGGGCTAGTCCTCTGGTAACCACGAGAGTTTAACTTCCCATGCACATCTGTATTGCAGCATGCCTTGCCAGATGGTAGTAGGTACCATTTTTATGATGGTCTTTGGTATGACCCGACCGTGAATAGAACTCACGATCTCCCGATCGAGAGGTGGACACGCTACCACTAGGCCACTAGTCGGTCACCTAGATTCATTACTAGCTCCTTATTAACCTCGCTTGCTTGGTCTTTACGGGAAAATATCAGACCGAGGCCCGGTCCGTACTGTCAAGACCTCGGTCTGATATTTTCCCGTAAAGACCAAGCAAGCAAGGTTAATAAGGAGTTTATTATCTGGCTTTTTTTATTTCCAAGATTAAAGCAGACAGATTATAATGAGGCGTGAGGCTGTTTTCAGTCACATCGTATTTGTAACGTAGTTGAGTCACGCATGCAGAATAAACGGCCGGAAGTTTCAAAACTGAACTTCTGTTTGCGGTTTCTGAACGCTCTTCGTTGCTCATTTCGTGAATAATTCGGGGACTCTTGCTTGTTCTTTTGCGTTTTGGCCGTTTTTGATTCCATTTTGATTTCTAATTAATCTTTTTTTTTTGTCGTTTTGTTTTTTGCAACATTGAAAGCCGTCGCCTTGGAAAGAAAGCCCGTAATCGCGCATGGGCATTATGGGAAAATACTGCCTGCAAAAGAACCAATCAGAGTGCACGATTTTACCGGAAGTAGCTCATACCATATAATTAAGAGTAATTTAGCACCGAGTCAGCTATAATCCATGTACGACAAGATTGTGTGGAATAACTGTTTTATTCTATTAGACTGGTACCAAAATTCAAAAAAGTGCTTATTTAAGGAGTTAAAGGCATTTTTGAGACAAAGTCGGCAAACAGTCTTATTTTGTCAATTTGGGTGTGCCGAATTCAAATCTGCAATATGCCGAGCTCTATCTGACCTCTGTTGACCTCTAGAGGTCATTGAACTTTGGGCCTGTAAACGTCTCAGCTGAACCCAGTTTCTCAGCTTTCTAAGGAATGAAATGTACTAAAATGATTAATGAAGTTAGCAAATGGCCTTGTTTGTTAAATGTTTGGGTGCTGAATTCAGTTTTCATTTGTAAAACGACATATGACCTCTGATAACCTCAAGGTCATTAAACTTGGCCTATAGGCCTACGCATTTAACGGCATTTTTAAACTGACTTTACTCCCCCAAAAAGAATATGAACAGACAAAAAACAAATAGAAAGGAACAAATACAGCATTAAATGCCAGTCCATGTACATGTGACTTACTTTTCACAATGAGAATGCCTCGGCGATCACCTTACATAACATTGCATTACATTTAGCGGTTATTGTTTATACAAAGCTACTGAAAAAAGGGCAGATTCAGCAGCATACAAAATGTGGGGGCATACAGGGTATACAGGTTAATAAGGGTTAGTATATATGAGAGTTTTTTTCTTTGTTGTTTGTTTTTTGTAAAGGCTTTACCCCGTTTAAAACAAAACAAACAGCAAAGAAAAAAACTCTCATATATACTAACCCTGATTAACCTGTATACCCTGTATGCCCCCACATTTTGTATGCTGCTGTAACAGATTTTAGCTGTTGATTCCACTTGACACAGTGACAAGCAATCAGATTTGCTGTTACATACAATATGTATCATGGACACTCACTGGTTGCCATGGCTCCCCTCAGCATATAAATACTGGCTGTGACGTCACCTCAGTACCAGTACGTGAGGATTGAGCCCACGGTAGGGTAGGTTACTCAAAGCACAGCACTGCACTGAAACTGTGAAAATAACGTAATGCAATAACACAGCTAAAATTATATTATACTTAAGAAGGTGGCAAACACATTGCACTTAACACAATGAGTCAAATTGGTTGTGTATTGTTGTTACATATTGATACGATAGTTAGCTACCTTAGCTCAAAGGCTAAGCTAATATTTGCTAACTTCTTCCCATGAAGCTGTGCCGAGAAACTGCTATATATGAACGTGACCAACCAGTGGGTTTCCTTGCTGTCTTACAGGCAATAAAAGTGCATTCAAACAGTGAGAAAGTGTCGGCCTTTGTCACAGAAACGCAACACAATGCAGACAGCGGTTACACTGCTGAATCTGTCCTTTTTTCAGTAGCTTTGTATAAACAATAACCGCTAAATGTAATGCAATGTTATGTAAGGTGATCGCTAGGCATTCTCATTGTGAAAAGTAAGTCACATGTACATGGACTGGCATTTAATGTTGTATTTGTTCCTTTCTATTTGTTTTTTGTCTGTTCATATTCTTTTTGGGGGAGTAAAGTCAGTTTAAAAATGCCGTTAAATGCATAGGCCTATAGGCCAAGTTTAATGACCTTGAGGTTATCAGAGGTCATATGTCGTTTTACAAATGAAAACTGAATTCAGCACCCAAACATTTAACAAACAAGGCCATTTGCTAACTTCATTAATCATTTTAGTACATTTCATTCCTTAGAAAGCTGAGAAACTGGGTTCAGCCGAGACGTTTACAGGCCCAAAGTTCAATGACCTCTAGAGGTCAACAGAGGTCAGATAGAGCTCGGCATATTGCAGATTTGAATTCGGCACACCCAAATTGACAAAATAAGACTGTTTGCCGACTTTGTCTCAAAAATGCCTTTGGGTGTCACAATTCTGGATTTTGGTACCAGTCTAATATCCACATTCACTGGATTTTGAAAAACAGAGGGTTTTTTTTGCAAATTCGATAAATAACTTTATACAAAACATCCAACACAATAATTTCCGCTTAGAATGTAAAAAAACCTGTTTGTATTTTGGGGAGTTTTGTTTTTTCGAGTAGTTTTTATTTCGTCCTCGCTTGGTTCAGCAACACGTGCCGCCATTTTGTTTTTCTCTACTCACAGTATATGAGTTGATATCCTAGTAGTAGAGTAACCAATCAGAGCGCATGATTGCTCATATCCAATGAATGTGGATAGAATAATATGAGATATACCATCTATAGGCTGCGTCACTTTATTTATTTATTTATTTATTTATTTTTGGTCACCCTTAAGGAGAGAGTGTGATCGTTACTGTATGCTCAAAACAAGAAGACACGACGGCTTTGTTAGCCAAAGTGCTGGATGGCGACCAAACGGCTGCGTCCCTCCTGGCCGAAGCCATCCATCAGAAGCTGCAGCTACAAGACAAACTTGCTGATGAGCTTCAGCTCCCTCTGAAACCAGAAGACTTGGCCATCTGGATCGACCCCATTGGTAATGAAAAGACTGGTGTTTGCGTTAATGTTGCTGGTTGGAGGGTTTGAATGTTGATATTGTGATTGATTACAGTGGACTGAGGAAACGCAGCCCATTGACCTTTTTATAAATACAAATAAAGCTCCATATAACCAAATATTGTCGATCCTTGTGCTGTTAATGCTCCTGTGCAGATGGTACAAGTCAGTATATTGAAGGGAAGGAGCAGGAGGTATCAGACGAAAAGTTTTGCTCCTCGGGTCTTCCATGCGCACTTGTTCTTATCGGCGTTTACCTGCGTGCCACCGGAGAGCCCATCATGGGGGTCGTCAATCAGCCATTTACACGCAGAGACTCAACAGGAAAGAGGCAAGTATCATGCATACATGACCACTGACTGGGTTATTAACCGTTAATGGTCATAAAGGTACACATAAATCTATCAGGGAATGCAAGATTTGTTCTTATTTAGCCAATATTTAACTCTGTAGAGGCTTTGCACCGTCATGTGACCCCCTCCCCATAGCAATGGTGAGCAATTCCAGCGTTATGGACGCGACACTTGAACTCAAAATGGCAACAAATGACCCAGTGCATGTTTTATTGTCTCCCAGTATTTAAACAGGTGTTGCATATTTTAAGGCTGTACCATACTGGAGAAGTGATAGAACAAGAACAATTCCCATAGTACATCTAGGGCATGCCAGAAAACGCCAATAAAAGATGCGTTATGGATGTGACAGAAAAAGTATCACTTTTCTTGGGTGACTGTACATTTTTATCAAACTCTGTGAAATTGTAAACCTAATGTCGAAATGGAGATATCCATTTGATAGAGGGGTCCAAGGTGAATATTAAAAAATCTTTGTTTAAAATATTTTGTATTTCATGCAGAGTTTCGGAAGGAAAAGTCAGCGTTATGGATGTGACGAAATTCGGTTATGGATGTGACGCGTCTGAAATAGACATGGCATATGTTTAGAAAATCAGCAATTTAACCACCATAACCCTTTGAAAAACTCTCTAAATATCAGCTAAAACTATCAAAGTTCTTAAATAATATTTAGGATGGCTATTGTTTTGCTGTTTTGTGGATTTTAGCATACATTTCTGTGGCTTGTGGCAATAATATAGAATTGTACATGATCATAGTTTATTTTAGCTTGGGTTTTACATTATAAGAAAGAAAGACTGACAGTGACATATTAGGTTGGTTACAAATTGGTTCAACTTATTCACATCTGTAAAATACAGGCCTAGGTGATATCTCTGGGAGTGGTTTTGATGTATTACATGTTGCTTTATTTTTGCATGGTGAGGTTGACATTTACATGGAATTGCCCTTGTAACTATGCTGCCATGACAGAAGGCACGCTTGTAGAGCTTCTTTCAGACGAGTTAGTTGTTATTGATCGGTGTGGGAAGGTTTTGGATGTCCAAATCGTTTTGAAGGAAACAAAGACATCAGATTTAAAAATAATTATTATTATTATTATTATACCCCCGCTCTGTCCGTCCGTATCTCCGTCCATCCAAAACACCCTTTTTCTCAGCAACCACAAATCATAGCCACTTGGTACCAAACTTCAGCTTGGGGTTCTATACCGTGTGTACAAAATTTTCATAACACTTTTCTCAGCAACTACAAATCACAAGTGCTTGATATTTGGTACCGAGCTTCAGCTTGGGGTTCTATACCATGTATACCATTTTCAGGTCTGTCGCACATCGACTTCCTGTTTACTGACAATGTATTTACGAACCATATAGCATGGATTTACAACATTTTTGTAACACTTTTCTCAGCAACTGCTTGATATTTGGTACCAAGCTTCAGCTTTGGGTTCTATACCGTGTGTACCGTGTTCAGGTCTGTTGTAGATCGACTTCCTGTTTACCGACTGAATGTATTTATGAACCATATAGCGTGGATTTATAAAATTTTCATAACACTTTTCTCAGCAACTACAAATCACAACTGCTTGATATTTGGTACCGAGCTTCAGTTTGAGGTTCTATACCGTGTATACCGTTTTCAGGTCTGTCGCACATCAACTTCCTGTTTACCGCCTGAATGTATTTATGAAACATATAGGGTGGATTTTGACGCTATTTCAAGAAGCAAAATGCTATTTCAAAATGAGAGTTTACCAGGATGCTGTTTGAGATCCCTGCGGCGAGACACTGCTCTTTACCTACTTGTTTCAGCGTTAATTATTTGTTGAAGTCAACATTCATAATGAGTGTCCTATTCCTTCGATTGCTTGCATTCTGATATAAGTGAGAGTGGGGGGGATACGTAAGTGAGCAGTAGCCCACAGTTGATCTTGTTTACCAAAAGTAATTCATCATCTGGGGGGAAAAAGCTCAAGAGATTTCAAAACACAGAAGGGAAAAATGGCTCGCAAACATTTGGCGGGACTCGGTGTTGAATAGAGAGGTCAAAAACCCTACGGTATACCGTACTCACTTCATTTCTACAAAGGTAAGAATTCCCCCCAAAAAATTAATTTCAGAACTGGATATGCTTTTTTTTTTTTTTTTTTTTTGTTGACATAAATCACTTACCAGGAATAGACATCCTTGTTTTTGTTTTCATCATTCAAATTCCTGCTTCAACTGCTTCTACATGCAAGCGGGCTTGACCCCAGCAAGCCATACAGTTGCAGTGGGCTGGTAATACACTACTGACATTTTTAACAGCTATCCAGGGTTTCTAAGGAGTTTCATTTAGTAGTTAACCTGAGTTATTTTTTAACAGGTAAACATGTCACGATGTATCATGCAACGATAAATCACGATACAAATTTATGATGATTTGAATTGATGAAATAATGTGTCATCTTAGTTTTTCCTCGCTGTAATTATGTTGACTAGACAGCAAAAGACACAATAACATACAATAGCAGGAATATGCATGACTTCACCTGAGATGGAAGTAGCACAGCTCTAATGCTGCGGGAGGGAACAGATCTAAAATGGGGGAAAAAGCTGTTGTGTGATTGACTGTACAAACAGATTTAACAAGAAATCCGAGCTCTCTTTTTAGACTGCTGAAAGATAAAGAGAAGAGAAGCAAATGGAGGCAGTAGAAATGTTCATAAAGGTTTATTAAGAAAAGGCCTATTTGTTATTAACTGTTTAATAAAAGGAATATTTTAGTTAAGAGGATGTTATATTTTACAACCCTGATTCCAAAAAAGTTGGGACAAAGTACAAATTGTAAATAAAAACGGAATGCAATAATTTACAAAACTCAAAAACTGATATTGTATTCACAATAGAACATAGACAACATATCAAATGTCGAAAGTGAGACATTTTGAAATTTCATGCCAAATATTGGCTCATTTGAAATTTCATGAAAGCAACACATCTTAAAAAAGTTGGGACTGGGGCAATAAGAGGCTGGAAAAGTTAAAGGTACAAAAAAGGAACAGCTGGAGGACCAAATTGCAACTCATTAGGTCAATTGGCAATAGGTCATTAACATGACTGGGTATAAAAAGAGCATCTTGGAGTGGCAGCAGCTCTCAGAAGTAAAGATGGGAAGAGGATCACCAATCCCCCTAATTCTGCGCCGACAAATAGTGGAGCAATATCAGAAAGGAGTTCGACAGTGTAAAATTGCAAAGAGTTTGAACATATCATCATCTACAGTGCATAATATCATCAAAAGATTCAGAGAATCTGGAAGAATCTCTGTGCGTAACGGTCAAGGCCGGAAAACCATACTGGGTGCCCGTGATCTTCGGGCCCTTAGACGGCACTGCATCACATACAGGCATGCTTCTGTATTGGAAATCACAAAATGGGCTCAGGAATATTTCCAGAGAACATTATCTGTGAACACAATTCACCGTGCCATCCGCCGTTGCCAGCTAAAACTCAATAGTTCAAAGAAGAAGCCGTATCTAAACATGATCCAGAAGCGCAGATGTCTTCTCTGGGCCAAGGCTCATTTAAAATGGACTGTGGCAAAGTGGAAAACTGTTCTGTGGTCAGACGAATCAAAATTTGAAGTTCTTTATGGAAATCAGGGACGCCGTGTCATTCGGACTAAAGAGGAGAAGGACGACCCAAGTTGTTATCAGCGCTCAGTTCAGAAGCCTGCATCTCTGATGGTATGGGGTTGCATTAGTGTGTGTGGCATGGGCAGCTTACACATCTGGAAAGACACCATCAATGCTGAAAGGTATATCCAGGTTCTAGAGCAACATATGCTCCCATCCAGACGACGTCTCTTTCAGGGAAGACCTTGCATTTTCCAACATGACAATGGCAAACCACATACTGCATCAATTACAGCATCATGGCTGCGTAGAAGAAGGGTCCGGGTACTGAACTGGCCAGCCTGCAGTCCAGATCTTTCACCCATAGAAAACATTTGGCGCATCATAAAACGGAAGATACGACAAAAAAGACCTAAGACAGTTGAGCAACTAGAATCCTACATTAGACAAGAATGGGTTAACATTCCTATCCCTAAACTTGAGCAACTTGTCTCCTCAGTCCCCAGACGTTTACAGACTGTTGTAAAGAGAAAAGGGGATGTCTCACAGTGGGAAACATGGCCTTGTCCCAACTTTTTTGAGATGTGTTGTCATGAAATTTAAAATCACCTAATTTTTCTCTTTAAATTATACATTTTCTCAGTTTAAACATTTGATATGTCATCTATGCTCTATTCTGAATAAAATATGGAATTTCGAAACTTCCACATCATTGCATTCCGTTTTTATTTACAATTTGTACTTTGTCCCAACTTTTTTGGAATTGGGGTTGTACTCCCACCTTTACAAATATGGGTAAATAATTATTGTTGGTTATTATCTCATCCGGCCGACAGGTGATGGGTTTATGCCATCATGGGTTGTCTGTCGTCGTCCACATTTCATGAAAATTGCTTCTTCTCTCTCAGTTCTTCACTGATTTTTATTCTTTTTGGCAGGAAGGTAGGTCTGTCTGGGGTGCATGTAGCTTCTACCCACATTTGCATAATAGCAATTAATAATGTAGATATGAAGTAATTAATCAATCCCTAATGAGCAGTTTCCACACAAATCGCTTCTTCTCCCTCAGTTCTTCACAGATTTAGATTTTTTCTGGCATGATAGTAGGGGTACTTAGAGTACATATAACTTGTACCCAGATTTGCTTAATTGCAATTATTAATGAAGTTATGGACTAATTAAGCCTTAATGAGCAACAAAAATCACTTCTTCTCGGTCAATTCCTCATCGTTTTGGAGTCTTTCTGGCAAATAGGTCGGTATTCCTAGGGTGTATATCGCTTCTATATATAGCTTGTGTATATAGTGTATATAGCTTGCAACATTTATTGCGCAAGGTGGCCCACTTTAGATCGTTCCTTCTGGAGTGAGCGACGCAATCACTGATGGTTTCATTAAGAAAATGAAAGAAAAGTTATTGGGGTTTTTTTTCCAAGAATGTTGTGGGAAAATCCCATCCTGAACCCAATATCATGAATTAAATCGGGTGAACTGTTACGTTCCTAGTAACAGCTAATTCACATGGACCTGCAAGGTGAATACACCAATGATCTGAGACTACTAATAAATGGGTTTTAAAAATCGTGTAGCTATTTAATAAGCATAATGTTTTTTTCTTGAAAGAGATGTTTATGTAGCCTTTTAGAAGGAGTCTTCAAGGAAAGTCTTCAGGGCGTTGCACTTTGTGGTTGCGCTTCTTTGTAACAGAACAAGCTGCATGTTTTTGTCTTCTGAACTTCAAGAGAGGAATAAAAGAGAGGATGTTGAGGGAAAGACTGTTTGTTTATAAGAGCACAGGAACTAACGTTCTTTTCAGAAACGGAACAGCATGAAATGTAACGATGAATGGATAAAAGTATGAGATTCTTTAATAAATAAATGTTGAGAGGGAAAAAAACCCTTCAGGATATATTATGTTGAAAATAATCAACAGAGGTACAGTGGTGCTTGAAAGTTTGTGAACCCTTTAGAATTTTCTATATTTCTGCATAAATATGACCTAAAACATCATCAGATTTTCACACAAGTCCTAAAAGTAGATAAAGAGAACCCAGTTAAACAAATGAGACAAAAATATTATACTTGGTCATTTATTAATTGAGGAAAATGATCCAATATTACATATCTGTGAGTGGCAAAAGTATGTGAACCTTTGCTTTCAGTATCTGGTGTGACCCCCTTGTGCAGCAATAACTGCAACTAAACGTTTGCGGTAACTGTTAATCAGTCCTGCACACCGGCTTGGAGGAATTTTAGCCCATTCCTCCGTATAGAACAGCTTCAACTCTGGGATGTTGGTGGGTTTCCTCACATGAACTGCTCGCTTCAGGTCCTTCCACAACATTTCGATTGGATTAAGGTCAGGACTTTGACTTGGCCATTCCAAAACATTAACTTTATTCTTCTTTACCCATTCTTTGGTAGAACGACTTGTGTGCTTAGGGTCGTTGTCTTGCTGCATGACCCACCTTCTCTTGAGATTCAGTTCATGGACAGATGTCCTGACATTTTCCTTTAGAATTCGCTGGTATAATTCAGAATTCATTGTTCCATCAATGATGGCAAGCCGTCCTGGCCCAGATGCAGCAAAACAGGCCCAAACCATGATACTACCACCACCATGTTTCACAGATGGGAGAAGGTTCTTATGCTGGAATGCAGGGTTTTCCTTTCTCCAAACAGAACGCTTCTCATTTAAACCAAAAAGTTCTATTTTGGTCTCATCTGTCCACAAAACATTTTTCCAATAGCCTTCTGGCTTGTCCACGTGATCTTTAGCAAACTGCAGACGAGCAGCAATGTTCTTTTTGGAGAGCAGTGGCTTTCTCCTTGCAACTCTGCCATGCACATCATTGTTGTTCAGTGTTCTCCTGATGGTGGACTCATGAACATTAACATTAGCCAGTGTGAGAGAGGCCTTCAGTTGCTTTGACATTACCCTGGGGTCCTTTGTGACCTCACTGACGATTACACACCTTCCTCTTGGAGTGATCTTTGTTGGTCAACCACTCCTGGTGAGGGGAACAATGGTCTTGAATTTCCTCCATTTGTACACAATCTGTCTGACTGTGGATTGGTGGAGTCCAAACTCTTTAGAGATGGTTTTGTAACCTTTTCCAGCCTGATGAGCATCAACAACGCTTTTTCTGAGGTCCTCAGAAATCTCCTTTGTTCGTGCCATGATCCACTTCCACAAACATGTGTTGTGAAGATCAGACTTTGATCGATCCCTGTTCTTTAAATAAAACGGGGTGCCCACTCACACCTGATTGTCATCCCATTGACTGAAAACACCTGACTCTAATTTCACCTTCAAATTAACTGCTAATCCGAGAGGTTCACATACTTTTGCCACTCACAGATGTGTAATATTGGACCATTTTCCTCAATAAATAAATGAGCAAGTATAATATTTTTGTCTCATTTGTTTAACTGGGTTCTCTTTATCTACTTTTAGGACTTGTGTGAAAATCTGATGATATTTTAGGTCATATTTATGCAGAAATATAGAACATTCTAAAGGGTTCACAAACTTTCAAGCACCACTGTATGGTTGGTAGTGATGTCATCACCATGTTGTGTGGTCATTTTTTTCAAACTAAAGACAATGGATATAAACTGCTGGGATATGATCCTACTGTAATTCCCCGAACAAGTGTATATGCACTACAAGCTAAAGACGTCTAAAATATGCAGGAAAAAATGATCGAATAATCCAGTTAGCTGTTTACATGATTGGGTTTTAGATATTAGTCAGATCGTGCAATAATCTAAATTGAATAATCGTGGCTCAGGTAAGAGAGTAGTTTCACAAAATCATGGTACGTACTGATAGCGACAGCATTCAGGCTTCAGTGTAACTCATCCCCAAACCATGTGTTGATGTTCATGGCTTTCAGGAAATTATTTTTTCTGAGTAATTGCACTCAGCTTGTATAACTGGATTTTCATTTCTGCAATAAAATCAGCTGGCATCATTGCACTGATTCAATAAAATACATTGATTTAGTTTTTGCCCGAACAAACACAGCAGATTATAGTCTCCGGTCACAATCAAGGAGATTATTACACAATACTTATATACAGTTGCAATCAGAAATATTCAACCCCCTCACCTCAAAAGACATCATAGCGATGTGGATGGAAGATAATGACAATAAATGACAAAACTTCATTAAACAACAAAAAAGTATTTATTGATACATATTTGAGTTATTTTGACAACAGAAGTTGACATAACTTTTTGTAGTTCAAATGAAAATGTAAATCTTTTAACACGTGCACTATTATTCAACCCCCAGCAGCTTCAGTACTTTGTGGAGCATCCTTTAGCTTTTATAACTTCTAACAAACGTTTTCAGTAAGTGCTGACAAGCTTCTTACACCTCTCGATTGGAATCTTTGCCCGTTCTTCACGTGCAGAAGCCTCGAGCTCAGTGATGTTTGATGGCTTCCGTGCTGCAACTGCCTTCTTTAAATCCCACGAAAGATTTTCAATCGGATTTAAATCTGGTGACTGAGAAGGCCACTCCAGGATCTTTTTCTCAACCAAGCTTTGGTTGATTTGGAGGTGTGCTTGGGATCATTGTCTTGTTGGAAAGTCCACTGATCGCCAAGGTTTAATTTGTCAACAGAAGGCATCACGTTCTTCTTTAAAATGGCCTGCTATTTCTGGGAATCCATGATGCCAGGTATACGATCAAGATTGCCAGTTCCTGCTGCACAAAAACAGCCCCACGTCATCAACGACCCACCTTCATGCTTGACTGTAGGGGTGGTCTTCTTCTGGTCATAAGCCTGGCCTTTCGCACACCAGACATACCGCTGGTCCATATGTCCAAACAGTTCTAGTTTGGTTTCATCAGTCCATAGAACGGTCTCCCAAAACTCTGTAGTCTTCTCCAAATTCCTCCTGGCATATTCTAGTTGACTTTTGATGTTCCTTGTGGTCAAGAGTGGAGTGCGTCTTGGAGTGCAGCCATGAAATCCTTGTTTATTCGGTGCATGTCTTATAGTTGCCACTGAAGCACTTGTACCAGCCTTCATCATGTCATCCTGTAGGTGTCTTGCACTCACATGGGGTTTTTTCTTAGTTGTCTTGACTAAGTGGCTAAGGGCCCTTGATGAAATTTTGGGCTTTCTTCTACGGCCAGGCAGGTTTGCAGCTGTTCCATACGTTTTAAACTTCCTTATAATGTTCCCAGTGGTCTCTTGGAATGTTTAATTTTTTTGGAAATCTTCTTATACCCAAGGCCCTTTACGTAGGTGTGATGAAATGATCTCCTCTCTCAGCTTTTGTGGAAGCTCCTTTGTCTTTCCCATGATTGCAACTGACCTTGAATACTTTCATGGGTGGGGTTTATATATGCATCAGAGCTGAAGCAAATGAAGGATCGTTATAGAGTTCCCAAAGGCTTAATTATGTTTCAACTCCACTTTAGACCATAAAAACCGTCAGAAAGCTTTAAAAACAACAATATTATATCAGGGTTGAATAATTGCGACATCGCGATCTGACCATAATATACTGTTGCACACAAATACTACATCATGCATTTTCGGTGTTGAGTTTATGTCTCACTCAACTCATAAAGAAGTCATCCAAAGCAGAATCTTGCTCTTTGAAAAAACTTTAATTGATAAATCCTTATAATCTTTGGGGGGTTGAATAGTTCTGATTCATACCCCTTGAACTTTTTCACATTTTTCCACCTTACAACCACGAACTTAAAAGTTTTTTATTGAGATTTTATGTGATAGACCAACACAGAGTAGCACATAATTGTGAAGTGAAACGAAAATTATAAAATGGTCTTCAAAATTTTAAACAAATAAAAATCTGAAAAATGTGGTGTGCATTAGTATTCAGCCCCCTGTACTCTGATGCCTCTAATTACAATCCAGTGCAATCAGTTGCCTTCAGAAGTCATCTAATTAGTTAATAGAGTCCTACTGTGTGTAATTTACTCTCAGTATAAATACACTTGTTCTGTGAAGGCCTCAGTGGTTTGTTAGAGAACACTGAAGAACAAACAGCATCATGAAGACCAAAGAACTCACCAGACAGGTCAGGGATAAAGTTCTGGAGAAGTTTAAAGCAGGGTTAGGTTATAAAAAAAAATATCCCAAGCTCTGAACATCTCAAGAAGCACTGTTCAATCCATCATTCAACTAGAAAAGCACTCAGAGCGCAGACCTCCGCCAAGAATCCTTTAAAAAAATCCGGGATCCAGAAGGTGATTCGGATCACCGCCAAAATTTAATGGATTATTACTTGTGCCCAGTCACACCTCCTGGAAAAAATTTCAGAGCAATCCGTTCATAACTTTTTCCGTAATGTTGCTAACAGACAAACCAACAAACCAACGCTACCGAAAACATAACCTCCTTGGCGGAGATAAAAATGGAAAAAGTATGGCACAACTGCAAACCTACCAAGACATGGCCGTCCACCTAAACTGACAGAGCGAGCAAGGAGAGCACTGGTCAGAGAAGCAGCCAAGAGGCCCATGATCACTCTGGAGGAGCTGCAGAAATCCACAGCTCAGGTGGGAGAATCTGTGCACAGGACAACTGTAAGTCGTACACTCCACAAATCTGGCCTTTTTGGAAGAGTGGCAAGAAGAAAGCCATTGTTGAAAGACAGGCATGAGAAGCCATGTAGGGGACACAGCAAACATGTGGAAGAAGGTGCTTTGGTCAGATGAGACCAAAGTTGAACTTTTTGGCCTAAATGCAAAGCGCTATGTGTGGTGGAAAACTAACACTGCTCATCACCCTGCACACACCATCCCCACTGTGAAACATGGTGGTGGCAGCATCATGCTATGGGGATGCTTTTCTTCAGCAGGGACAGGGAAGTTGGTCAGAGTTGATGGGAAGATGGATGGAGCTAAATACAGGGCAATCCTGGAAGAAAACCTGTTGGAGGCTGCGAAAGACTTGAGACTGGGAAGGAGATTCACCTTCCAGCAAGACAATGACCCTAAACATACAGCCAGAGCTACAATGGAATGGTTTAGATCAAAGAATATTCATGTGTTAGAATGGCCCAGTCAAAGTCCAGACCCATTGAGCATCTGTGGCAAGACTTGAAAATTGCTGTTCACAGACGCTCTCCATCCAATCTGGCTGAGCTTGAGCTATTTTGCAAAGAAGAATGGGCAAAAATTTCAGTGTCTAGATGTGCAAAGCTGGTAGAGACATACCACAAAAGATTTGCAGCTGTAATTGCAGCAAAAGGTGGCTCTACAAAGTATTGACACAGGGGGGCTGAATACTAACGCACATCACATTTTTCAGATTTTTATTTGTTTAAAATTTTGAAGACCATTTATCATTTTCATTTCACTTCACAATTATGTGCTACTCTGTGTTGGTCTATCACATAAAATCTCAATAAAAAAAACTTTTAAGTTCGTGGTTGTAAGGTGGAAAAATGTGAAAAAGTTCAAGGGGTATGAATACTTTTTCAAGGCACTGTATATGATGAGACATCAAAATGATGAAATAACAAATTATGTGGTAAACAAAAAACCAAATGTTTAATGTATTAGATTCTTCAAAGTAGCCAGCGTTTACCTTGATGACGCTTTGCACACTTTTGGCGTTATCTTCACCAGCTTCATGAGGTCGTCACCTGGAACGCTTTTTCAATTAATAGGGGTGTCTCGTCAAAAGGTAATTAGTGGACGAGTTTCTTGCTTCTTAATGCATTTTGAAATCATTAACTTGTAAATAATAAACATACAGTAAACAGTCCTATTTGACAACTGTAGTAATCCGTATGATATACAACCCCAATTCCAAAAAAGTTGGGACAAAGTACAAATTGTAAATAAAAACGGAATGCAATGATGTGGAAGTTTCAAAATTCCATATTTTATTCAGAATAGAACATAGATGACATATCAAATGTTTAAACTGAGAAAATGTATCATTTAAAGAGAAAAATTAGGTGATTTTAAATTTCATGACAACAACACATCTCAAAAAAGTTGGGACAAGGCCATGTTTCCCACTGTGAGACATCCCCTTTTCTCTTTACAACAGTCTGTAAACGTCTGGGGACTGAGGAGACAAGTTGCTCAAGTTTAGGGATAGGAATGTTAACCCATTCTTGTCTAATGTAGGATTCTAGTTGCTCAACTGTCTTAGGTCTTTTTTGTCGTATCTTCCGTTTTATGATGCGCCAAATGTTTTCTATGGGTGAAAGATCTGGACTGCAGGCTGGCCAGTTCAGTACCTGGACCCTTCTTCTACGCAGCCATGATGCTGTAATTGATGCAGTATGTGGTTTGGCATTGTCGTGTTGGAAAATGCAAGGTCTTCCCTGAAAGAGACGTCGTCTGGATGGGAGCATATGTTGCTCTCGAACCTGGATATACCTTTCAGCATTGATGGTGTCTTTCCAGATGTGTAAGCTGCCCATGCCACACGCACTAATGCAACCCCATACCATCAGAGATGCAGGCTTCTGAACTGGGCGCCGATAACAACTCGGGTCGTCCTTCTCCTCTTTAGTCCGAATGACACGGCGTCCCTGAGTTCCATAAAGAACTTCAAATTTTGATTCGTCTGACCACAGAACAGTTTTCCACTTTGCCACAGTCCATTTTAAATGAGCCTTGGCCCAGAGAAGACGTCTGCGCTTTTGGATCATGTTTAGATACGGCTTCTTCTTTGAACTATAGAGTTTTAGCTGGCAACGGCGGATGGCACGGTGAATTGTGTTCACAGATAATGTTCTCTGGAAATATTCCTGAGCCCATTTTGTGATTTCCAATACAGAAGCATGCCTGTATGTGATGCAGTGCCGTCTAAGGGCCCGAAGATCACGGGCACCCAGTATGGTTTTCCGGCCTTGACCCTTACGCACAGAGATTCTTCCAGTTTCTCTGAATCTTTTGATGATATTATGCACTGTAGATGATGATGTGTTCAAACTCTTTGCAATTTTACACTGTCAAACTCCTTTCTGATATTGCTCCACTATTTGTCGGCGCAGAATTAGGGGGATTGGTGATCCTCTTCCCATCTTTACTTCTGAGAGCCGCTGCCACTCCAAGATGCTCTTTTTATACCCAGTCATGTTAATGACCTATTACTAATTGACCTAATGAGTTGCAATTTGGTCCTCCAGCTGTTCCTTTTTTGTACTTTTAACTTTTCCAGCCTCTTATTGCCCCGTCCCAACTTTTTTGAGATGTGTTGCCGTCATGAAATTTCAAATGAGCCAATATTTGGCATGAAGTTTCAAAATGTCTCACTTTCGACATTTGATATGTTGTCTATGTTCTATTGTGAATACAATATCAGTTTTTGAGATTTGTAAATTATTGCATTCCGTTTTTATTTACAATTTGTACTTTGTCCCAACTTTTTTGGAATCGGGGTTGTAAACCACTCAAGTAAGGAAAAAGAAACGACATCCATCATTACTTTAAGACATGAAGTGACTTAATTCATAAAAATGAAAAAAATACTAGCGAATTAGAAGCCGTGTCCAAACTTTTGATTGGCCATGTGTATGTGCGTTAACATGGTGTTGTAGTAACTCTCTCACTCTCCTGCTTTTCATTTCTTTCAGGTGGCAGGGTCAGTACTTCTGGGGAGTCGCGTATGAAAACATCAACATGTGCTCCTTCACGCCCTGTCAGCGACCTGATGGGAAAAACCCCAACTCCCTCTCGGTGGTCCTGAGCTCCAGTGAGAAGCAGGAAGTGAAGGATGCTTTATCGCCGCTCTGTGACGGGGAGCTGACCTACGCCTCAGGGGCAGGGTATAAGATCCTGTGCGTCATTCAGGGCTTGGTGGATGTGTACATGCTCTCAGAGGGCAGCACCTATAAGTGGGACTCGTGCGCCCCTCATGCCATCCTGCGTGCCCTTGGAGGGGGCATCTGTGACCTCAGTCAGTGCCTTTCTGCTGTCAAGAACGGCAACAAGGACGTCAGGGCAGAACTGACCTATAATAACCCCCACGTTGGGGCTGAGGGGGCTGAGCAGTGGGCAAACCAGGGGGGGTTGGTGGCGTATTTGGACTCCGCAGTTCTAATCAGAGTAGTTGAGGCACTTGCCGATAAAATATGATTATTTTTGTTGATGATGTTGTTTTGTTAGGATGTTTATTTCAGGGCTGGGCTGGTTTTGTATCCTTTATTACATTTTGGTGCAATTTGTTGACACATTTACGTATACCATTATAGTTTTGGGGGTTTTTTTTGGTTGTTTGTTGTAGAATTATGGATGAGGCTGCCTAAGTAGACAACATTTTCAGCTCACATTAGCTGTAGGAGCGAACACTCGGTTTAAAAGCTTGCACCTAAGCTAGCAAACAAAACATCCCATGCATGAGGTGCTAAAACTTACGATACGCAGTAAAGCCTGATACTCAAACAATTCTAGTTGAAGAGTAAATGTAGTATTATGATCTCATAAGCTGAAATAAATTTAAGGAACTGTTATGATGTCACATCAGCACATGTCGACTAGTACGTGTATCCATTTTATATTAGATTAGATTATAATGCACACGGCTGCTGGTTCCTGTAGTGTGTGTGTGTGTGTGTGTGTATAGAAATATATATTCTATTCTATTATATAGGAACATTTTGTTATTGCAATGTGTTTATTCTAAAACCGCAACTCCAAGAGGGCCTGGGTAGTTAGTTGATTTACATATATACTGTATTTTATTATTACAATTACAGATACTGTTTATTAAATTAGCATCAAGTTCTTACAATTTCTATTGTAGTCAGTATGCAATATATTTTGTAATGTCCTGTACAGTTTAAGATGCCGATATCATTGTTATAAATATTAAAGATATATATTACTGTAACTTTTCTTATTGTTGTTGTTGCCCTTATTATCTGGTTGCAGTTTAATTCCGTTCATGTACACAGCTACACTTTTTTTTTCAAAAATACATTTACTTTCAGGATTGAGACCGAATAGATCAGATCAAATTCACGCAGTCATTTGTATGCATTTCTCATCTCATTATCTCTAGCCGCTTTATCCTGTTCTACAGGGTCGCAGGCGAGCTGGAGCCTATCCCAGCTGACTACGGACGAAAGGTGGGGTACACCCTGGACAAGTCGCCAGGTCATCACAGGGCTGACACATAGACACAGACAACCATTCACACTCACATTCACACCTACGCTCAATTTAGAGTCACCAGTTAACCTAACCTGCATGTCTTTGGACTGTGGGGGAAACCGGAGCACCCGGAGGAAACCCACGCGGACACGGGGAGAACATGCAAACTCCGCACAGAAAGGCCCTCGCCGGCCACTTGGCTCGAACCCGGACCTTCTTGCTGTGAGGCGACAGTGCTAACCACTACACCACCGTGCCACCCTTGTATGAATTTATTTTTCTAAAAATTCGAACTAAACCATGTGACTATTGTCACTAGTGATGTGTTGTTCACATTCACAACTGAGTCGACTCTTTGAATCAGCTCTTTTAGACTGACTTGCATGCATCAGCTGTTCATTTTTTTTCATCACGTGTTTTAGTAGTATTCTGAAAAGCCTGATGAATAGTTCAGTGCAGTAAGAATGAATAAACACCAAGCATCCAGAGCCACTGATTGGACAGTGATTGCATTTCATTGCGACACGACTGAACTGATGAAAGTGAAAAGCAATACCACAGAGAATTACATTCACTTCTGTTATCATTTAATTCTTTAAATTATTTGTTGATTGTTGATTTTTTTTTTTTTACCTGAGAGCAATGCAATGGTGTTGCTTTTCAGTGTGTAACATTTTCTACATGTTACTAATGAAATTCTATACAGTATAGTTACATGAAATGTGTGGCTTATACCACTAGATGGCAGAATAGCTGCATATTTACATCCAGGAGAGAACTATAAACTACATTACTGTGCTTGCACAATGGACATCACCTTAAACCATTACAGTACAAGAGCACACCTAATAATCTCTCTCTCTCAGTTTTTCCTTGCCACTGTCATCTCTGACTTGCTCATTAAAGTGCCATTCCACCATTGGATGTATTCTTTGGCATAAAATACAATATATTTTATGACAACATGACTAGACAGAGAAATCTTTTAGCTTCAAAATGATATATCAAACATAATTTTTTGACAACGACAAGTATATTAATTTTGCGACCAAAGTCACCTACCCTTTTAATTTCCGCGCGGTAGTGAAACGTGATGTCATCGGCAGGTTCCCCTTCTTGTGTACCACGTCACGTGTGACGTGGCACAGATTATCAGCAATGGCGGATAGAACGCGATTTCCACTTGTCGATTGCTGTGCCGATATTCACCATCGACCGTCTGCTTTGGGCATCACTTGCTATTTTCCTTCGCTTCTTTTCCGAAGCTGACAATCACGTTGTATCCGCCATGGCTGATAATCTGTGCCACGTCACACGTGACGTGGTACACAAGAAGGGGAACCTGCCGATGACATCACGTTTCACTACCGCGCGGAAATTAAAAGGGTAGGTGACTTAATATACTTGTCGTTGTCAAAAAATTATGTTTGATATATCATTTTGAAGCTAAAAGATTTCTCTGTCTAGTCATGTTGTCATAAAATATATTGTATTTTATGCCAAAAAAATACATCCAATGGTGGAATGGCACTTTAAGGATCAAATTTGAACTTATATTTCATATCTGAATTTCTGTAAAGCTGCTTTGTTGCAAAGTCCATTGTTAAAAGCAGAGGTGGACAGTAATGAAGCACATTTACTTGAGTACTGTACTTCAGTACACTTTTTGAGTATCTGTACTTTACTTGAGTATTGCGGGCGGCACAGTGGTGAAAGTGGTTAGCACGGCTGCCTCACAGCAAGAAGGTTCTGGGTTTGAGCCCAGCAGCTGGCGAGGGCCTTTCTGTGCGGAGTTTGCATGTTCTCCCCGTGTCTGCGTGGGTTTCCTCTGGGTGTTCCAGTTTCCCCCACAATCCAAAGACATGCGGTTAGGTTAATATGGGACGGCTTTGGGCTGAACTGCCCTTGAGCGAGGCACCTAACTCTCAACTGCTCCCTGGGTGCTGTTAGCATGGCTGCCCACTGCTCTGGGTATGTGTGTGTGCTCATTGCTCGCATGTGTGTGTTTACTGCTTTAGACGGGTTAAATGCGGAGAGGGGGCGGCACGGTGGTGTAGTGGTTAGCGCTATCGCCTCGCAGCAAGAAGGTCCGGGTTCGAGCCCCGTGGCCGGCGAGGGCCTTTCTGTGCGGAGTTTGCATGTTCTCCCCGTGTCCGCGTGGGTTTCCTCTGGGTGCTCCGGTTTCCCCCACAGTCCAAAGACATGCAGGTTAGGTTAACTGGTGACTCTAAATTGACCGTAGGTGTGAATGTGAGTGTGAATGGTTGTCTGTGTCTATGTGTCAGCCCTGTGATGACCTGGCGACTTGTCCAGGGTGTACCCCGCCTTTCGCCCGTAGTCAGCTGGGATAGGATCCAGCTTGCCTCCGACCCTGTAGAACAGGATAAAGCGGCTACAGATAATGAGATGAGATGAGATGAGTTTAACTTCACTACATATGAAAGGCAAATATCGTACTTTTCACTCCACTACATTTCTATCAAGGACCTCATTACTTGTTACTATGAAGCGGTTTTGAAAGTGGATGTTTTTTCCTTTTCTTTGCTAAAACGTGATGGGTTTTCTTGCAGGTGACACTGAGACAGCCGATCAGTAATCACTAGGGTCACGTCACATCCATAGACTGTATAAAATCAAATTTAATGATTTCTCAGCAGCGTTATTTGAACACAATCAGTTGATGGCAGAATGGAAGGAGGCGGTTCTTCTGGCGAATGCATGCACCTGTGGCCATACCTAGAACCCATGTTTCAGTTCTCTGAAAGGATTAAAGAGTCGTTTTGTTTAAATGTTTGCTTTGTTTGCCAAAAACGAACCACATGACGGCCTACAAAAACTCACCATCCAACCTGCAGAAACATATTGAGGTATGTAAATGTTTTACTCCAAGAGAAAGCTTGCAACGAAGCTGTCTGTGCTTTTAGAGCTAGCGATAACGTTGCAATAGCCATGTAGTCTGATTAGTCAAATGACTTTCTATGGATTTGTCCGCCAAGTTGCCGTCGCCTTGTCCACGGCTAACGTTAACGCATAGCTAGTTAACTTGGACACTGTTAGTTAGCATGTAAAAACAGAGTTACGCCAACATGAATAACGTTAACTTATCTGAAGTCCTTTCAGAAATATGTTTCAGTGTAATCTCGCCAAATAAACAGAATGTAGAAATCTTTCTTTTCTAGTAGCATTAGCTACCAAATATGATTTCAAGTTTGAAAAGAGTTTGCGAGCATGTCGGGTGGAGCTTCACTGACTAGCTAGCTTAACTTAACCTTAAACCACCACGATGGCACAGCATGCGTTCATTTTCTGAATTCACATTTCTGTCTTTGGTAACGGCATTAGGTTTTGTAAGCGTTGTGGCAATAATACAACGATGCGTTGACAGAAAATTTACTTTTAATACTTAAGTATTTTTAAAAGCGAGCACTTCAGTACTTTAACTTCAGTAAAAAATTGACTGGACAACTTTCACTTGTATCAGAGTAACATTTGACCAGTGGGATCTGTACTTTGACTTAAGCAATGAAGTTGGGTACTTTGCCCACCTCTGGTTAAAATTGCTCTATAAATAAAACTTGAATTGAATTGATGTTGCTGCCCCCTAGCACCTGCTGTCTGTATTACTGCTAATCCGTTACTGTCTGGTTTTAACTAGTAGATGGCACCAAAGTGTTTGAATTGTAGTTGTAACAAAATCAACCTGAAATAGAACATCATTTGGCAGTACATCACACTGGCTTGTTTTATATGTTGTTGTTAAATTAACCTGAAAACACAGAATCTACAGCAATGCAGACTACTTACTGGCACAATTATATAGTCTTAGGTTTGTGCAAAACTGAGATAAGATTAATGGCGTTCGATTAATACGATTCATGGCATTTTAACAGCGCGTACTGATTTTTAGTTTCATAGAATTTCCACAATTTGTTTCTTGCTGCAAATAGAGATGATCATCCAAAACCAGGGCTTTGAACCAGAATTTTTTTCCTATTGGTTCGTTCCGAACAGAAACGGAATTTTAACGTTTCCGGTTTTGGGTTCCACCATTAAATAGACGTTCCCGAACCGGTTAGAACAAAAAAAATTTCGTTCCCGGAATGGTTAATTACGTTCCCTGTCAGCTGTTTAACAAATGGCTATAAAATTATGTCTCTGTCTCATCCAGCTTAAGCCAAATGTAGGCTAATTCTATTACAACCTTCATTAAATAAGACAAGAAATAATTCAAAACAATTATTATTTCAAATATTGGCGATTTGGATTCTCAGTATGTCTTCCCATCTACACAAACAGAAAAAGTGCCAAAAATGAAAGAGAATTCGTTTACTGTGTTGCCAAAGGCTAGTCAGGCCCTATGCATTGATAGGCTAACAGAGGTTAATGTCATTTAATGTTTGTGAGCCTCTCATTAACGTGGACAAATATATTGATATCGTGTTTGAAATTGACGTTTTTGAATAACGATAGACTGCAATATTTACCTCTTATTTAAGATGTGGAGACGTGATAGTAGTCCACCCTCCCGCTCTCTCCATTCAGTCAGCGAACGTCACACAGGAAGTAAACCCCAGCGGGTCATAGAAACTTGCGCAGGAGAAGAATGACTTTTTTATTTGTAGGCTACGGAAACTTTGAGGAACGAAATAAAAACCAGTATTAACCGGTTACCATTATTTTTAATAAGCGTTTCTGTTCCAGAACATAAAAAATAATAAAGTTTCTGGTTTCGTTTCTGTTCCATGTGAAATAGAAAAAGTTCCCGGTTTTCGTTTTCGTTCCTTGAACCGGTTCAAAGCCCTGTCCAAAACATATTCAATGGTCAAAGTTTTCTTAGTTTGACCAGCTACCTGCTGCCAAAACACAGGCCGAGCTGGTCGACCATATTTACGGTCTGCTTCTTCTTTTAATTGCAGCAATCTTCTCAAATTGACTTTAATATGCTTTTACAAGTTTTGTCTTCTAATTGCTTGTGTTCTTTAAGCAAAGGGTTTACTCACCTATAAGGTAGAGCTCATTTATCACACATTTAACTGCCAACAGCTACTTATGTCTGTAATAGCTTAAACCAAAACCCTGAAGGTATACAGTACTGTGCAAAAGGCTTAGGCACACATAAAGAAACGCTGTCGACTAAAAATGGCTTAAAAAAATCTCATCTCATTATCTCTAGCCGCTTTATCCTTCTACAGGGTCGCAGGCAAGCTGGAGCCTATCCCAGCTGACTACGGGCGAAAGGCAGGGTACACCCTGGACAAGTCGCCAGGTCATCACAGGGCTGACACATAGACACAGACAACCATTCACACTCACATTCACACCTACGGTCAATTTAGAGTCTCAGTTAACCTAACCTGCATGTCTTTGGACTGTGGGGGAAACCGGAGCACCCGGACACGGGGAGAACATGCAAACTCCACACAGAAAGGCCCTCGCCCGCCACAGGGCTCGAACCCGGACCTTCTTGCTGTGAGGCGACGGCGCTAACCACTACACTGTGCCACCCGGCTTAAAAAATAATGAAATTAAATGTTTCAACATGGGCGGCACGGTGGTGTAGTGGTTAGCGCTGTCGCCTCACAGCAAGAAGGTCCGGGTTCGACCCCCGTGGCCGGCGAGGGCCTTTCTGTGCGGAGTTTGCATGTTCTCCCCGTGTCCGTGTGGGTTTCCTCCGGGTGCTCCGGTTTCCCCCACAGTCCAAAGACATGCAGGTTAGGTTAACTGGTGACTCTAAATTGAGCGTAGGTGTGAATGTGAGTGTGAATGGTTGTCTGTGTCTATGTGTCAGCCCTGCGATGACCTGGCGACTTGTCCAGGGTGTACCCCGCCTTTCACCCGTAGTCAGCTGGGATAGGCTCCAGCTCGCCTGCGACCCTGTAGAACAGGATAAAGCGGCTAGAGATAATGAGATGAGATGTTTCAACATTAAAAAATGACTATAAGCAGTAAGTCATAATAAATGAAACGAAGTCAGTATTTGGTGTGAGACGACCCTTTGCTCTAAAATGAGCTGTGGGTTTTACTGAGCATCTTCACAGAACTAGACACAGTTCTTCTGGACACTTTGACTGTCACACTCGCTTCTTAATTTTTCCCCAAAACCCAGAAGTCTTTATTATGCTTTCTTTTTTTTATCTGAAAAGTGCTCTCTTATGCATGCTCAGATACAAACTTTTTTTCCCCTGTAACATTTAATTTTGCGCTGGAAAACGAACATTTGTAACTCTAAAATGTTTTTGAATCAATAATGTAGAAATCATAAAATATAAACTGATAAAGTTTGTATGGGAAAAGGGGGTGCCAAGACTTTTGCACAGTACTGTAATATATTTATCAATGCCAGCTTTGTTGGAGGAGGTTATTTTTCATCTCTGTTTGCCTGTTTCGAACATAACTCAAAAAGCAGTGAATGGATTTTGATGAAATTTTGAGGAAAGGTGAGCCATGGGCCAAGGAATAATTGATTAGGTTTTGATGCAAGTCTGGATTTGTATGTCAACATCGTGAACATCTGGATATTCTGATATGTGACTCTACCGTGTTGTTTGTGTGTGCAGGTATGTGTGCATGTACCGTACATGTTTCTGGACAAACCTGTATAAGATGAAGGAGTAATTGTTGAATGAGTAATTACTACTTATGTGTGTAATGTTACATTTAATGGCATGTAAATTGTTTATACATTTATAACTGAACAAAGCACAGGTTAAACCATTATAAGTAACGTGAAATTGTCCAAAAAATGTGATTATACTGTAGTTTGTACAAAATCTAAATGAATTTGATGAAGTTTAATATTTAGTCAATTAATAATTTGGGTTTTTTTTTTAATTCTACATCTTTTGATGTCTTATGTCCTTTATATTCTCTGCTTCTTTTTGTTCTTCTTTCATTCTTTATGTATTAATTACAACTTGACAGTGATGCTCATGTTCTCTGTCTTGATTACTTCATTACAAACACATTACAATCTGTAGGCTAATTAAACTTTTATATCCAGCCACGCTTATAAATAAAATAATCTTACAATTTCCCGTTCACTTTGTGCAGGACGGTTTGTTATTTTTAGATATCTTTGTTATTATCAATGAGTTGAGTCAAGAGAAATGACTGAAAAGTACAACAGAAAACTTTTCATGTAGAAACCATGGTCGAAAGGATAGAGAAGCAGCTTTGGAGCCAAAAGGTTGCCGGTTTGATTCCCTGAACCAGCAGGAATAGCCGAAATGCCCTTGAGCAAGACACCTAACCCCCATATGCTCTCTGGGTGTGTTGTACATCACTCTGGATAAGAGCGTCTGATAAATACCTGTAATGTAACATAAAAAAAGTTTATTTATATGATTGAATATGTTGAATTCACAAACTCATCTCATCTCATCTCATTATCTCTAGCCGCTTTATCCTTCTACAGGGTCGCAGGCAAGCTGGAGCCTATCCCAGCTGACTACGGGCGAAAGGCGGGGTACACCCTGGACAAGTCGCCAGGTCATCACAGGGCTGACACATAGACACAGACAACCATTCACACTCACATTCACACCTACGCTCAATTTAGAGTCACCAGTTAACCTAACCTGCATGTCTTTGGACTGTGGGGGAAACCGGAGCACCCGGAGGAAACCCACGCGGACACGGGGAGAACATGCAAACTCCGCACAGAAAGGCCCTCGCCGGCCCCGGGGCTCGAACCCAGGACCTTCTTGCTGTGAGGCGACAGCGCTAACCACTACACCACCGTGCCGCCCATTCACAAACTCACTAAATCAAATCATTTCCTGGAAGTAAATTGATACTGATACTTTTTTTTTTTTACATTTATTATTAACCAAATGAGAACATGTACTTTCATGTGTATTAAAATTATTTGAATAAACAACATTATACTTGCCCATGCGGAAGAATTTTTAATGAGTCAATTAGTAAGCTGTTGGAAATAAACTTCCTGTTACAGTTTGGTACAGTTCTTGCACCTGTTGTTTGTCTAAGGGCACACCTTTCGTACGTCCACTATGTATCTTTTACCTTTAAAAATAATTCTATGGGACATATAATACCTCAAGGACCAGGGTGTTTCAAAAAATTTGTTATCATTTCATAATCTGATAACTTTGCCAATTCTTGTTCAATTGACCTCAAATTTTAACAGCGTGTGCAGAAACAGATCCAACTTTTATGTTTAATGTTTTTTGTTTTTATCTTTTTAGGTCTAGAAATGCCATTCACTGAAAAAGAAAAGGTGTTTTGTGTGTTAGAACACAGTCGAACAAGACTGTGCAGCGTACATTTATGAGAAAATTCTATAAAAATGCACTGTTACCAGAAAAGACTGTTACCAAAGACATTATATATATATAAAAAATTCTCCTTCTCACCCCCGGCGGGGGGGTGGGGGGTGGTATCCATGTCATCCTCAAGCTCGGGTCCTCTACCAGAGGCCTGGGAGTTTGAGGGTTCTGCGCAGTATCTTCGATGTTCCTAGGACTGCGCTCTTCTGGACTGAGGCTTCAGATGTTGTTCCTGAGATTTGCTGGAGCCACTCTCCCAGTTTGGGGGTTACTGCCCCAAGTGCCCCCACTACCACGGGGACCACACAACCCTTGACCTTCCACATCTGTTCCAGCTGCTCTTTCAACCCTTGATACTTCTCAAGTTTCTCATGTTCCTTCTTCCTGATGTTGGCGTCAGCTGGGATCGCTACATCTATCACCACCACCCTCTTCTGCTCTTTGTCCACCACCACTAAGTCCGGTTGGTTAGCCAGGATCTGTTTGTCAGTCTGGAAGCTGAAGTCCCACGGAACCTGAAGTCTTATATATATATATATATATATATATATATATATATATATATATATATATATAAGCCCTGTGATGACCTGGTGACTTGTCCAGGGTGTACCTGCGCCTCTCGCCCATAGTCAGCTGGGATAGGCTCCAGCTTGCCTGAGACCCTGTAGAACAGGATAAAGCGGCTAGAGATAATGAGATGAGAGATGAGATCTATACATACACACACACACACACACACACACATGCACCATCCCAGGTACTTCATCCATTATCTATATCTTGCTATCCATCTGTTGTGGGTCGCAGGTGAGCTGGAGCCAATCACAGCTGGCATTGGAGAGAGGTGGGGTACACCTTCAACTCGACAGGTCGCCAGTTTATCATGGGGCTTACACAGAAATTATCAATTGATTGATTGATTGATTGATTGATTTGTTTTATTGATCCCAAGCTGGGAAATTGTTTTCCTACAGCAGCAAGTTATCAGACATGTGAAAAGAAAAAGACACACTGTACAACATAAAATAGAATTTAGGGAAGAGAAGAAGAAGAAGAAGAGAAGAAAAGATCCCAAGAACAAACTGATGATACACAGGGTTAGATCTTAACACTAGCCCGCTAGCCCGTGGCTAGTGCAGATAGCCACGGGCTAGTGCAAAATCTCTGCTACTAGCCCGTGTTGGCTAGTGCAATAACTTGACATGGGTGTGGCCATCTTGAATCACGCAAAATCTGCAAAATGAACTGAAATGAATGCAAAATGAACTGGTGACTTACTTTCACTTAGTGAATAATCCCACCCTTAAAGGGAAAATAATTGTGATATTTCTTCAGGTGTTGTGGTTTGTACTTAACAAACAGAAATTAATTTTACTTGTAACTCTCAGTTGACTGCCATCATGCACTTGTATCTTCCTATGTTGCCATTAGATCTCATTTATGTTTGTTACCCTGACAGTATTGCTACATGTATGTGCACAATTAATGAATATTTTTTGTATGGAATGTTTACTTGTACAAGAATTAGTCATGTTCTTTTCTAGTCCAAGATAAGTTTATGATTTCAGTTCTAGTCCATTTCTATAAGAATTTGCTATGTTTTTTTTCCAGTCTAAGGCAACTGAATGATTTCAGTTCTAGTCCATTTTGCGAGATTACTACATGTACTAGTCTACTTAACTGTAAGCAATGACTACCTCTTTTATACTTCAAAGTGACAATTATGGTTTGAAACACAAAGTCACATCTGAGAACCATAATGGATTGAATAAAGTACTGGTTTTGTTACACTGAATTGGGAGCTTCTGTTGTTTCAACTTGTTCATTGTTTAGTATTTAAAATTCTTTCAATTGTCACAGGAATTGGGCTTAAAATAGCGGGCTAGTGCAACACTCTGCGGGCTAGTGCAATTTGCAAGCCACTAGCCTGGCTGGCTAGTGCAGAAAAACCTTAAGATCTAACCCTGATACAATATACAGATAAAAATATAACAATAAAAAATATACAGTATATCTATAAACGTGCTTTGTACATTTTAGCACTAATAGTGCTAAAAGCAAGAACTGTGACAAATGAAGATAAAAACTGTGCAAAAGTGCAAAATGAAGATAAAAATTCACACTCATATTCAAACATGTGGACAATCTAGAGTAGCCAGCATGTCTTTGGATCGTTGGAGGGAACTGGAGCAACCCGAAGGTGCACCCGGAGGTGCTCCAGTTTCTTCATGCAGTCATGAGGAGAACAAGGAAACACCATGCAAATTGACTGGCAGGTTCGAACCAAGAACCTCTGAGACGACAGGGCTAACCAGTGCACAAAGGTGATACTTCTTCTTTCTACTAGTCCTGTTAGTTCAGGGTTACCACAACGTATATTTGATTTGGCATTGGTTTTACACTGGATGCCCTTCCTGACACAACCCTCTCTGATCTATCCAGGCTTGGGACTGGCACTAAGTACGCGCTGGCTTGTGCAATGCCAGTGGCTGTAGACACGAAGAGGACATACAAACTCCAGTGAGAAATGTGTGGAGTCCTGTCCGACTCAGCTGTGAGGTTTGAACCTGGAACATTCTTGCTGTGAAGAACACTGTATGCACAGTGTACTGGGTGGCACGGTGGCGTAGTGGTTAGCACTGTCGCCTCACAGCAAGAAGGTCCGGGTTCGAGCCCCGTGGCCGGCGAGGGCCTTTCTGTGCGGAGTTTGCATGTTCTCCCCGTGGGTTTCCTCCGGGTGCTCCGGTTTCCCCCACAGTCCAAAGACATGCAGGTTAGGTTAACTGGTGACTCTAAATTGAGCGTAGGTGTGAATGTGAGTGTGAATGGTTGTCTGTGTCTATGTGTCAGCCCTGTGATGACCTGGCGACTTGTCCAGGGTGTACCCCGCCTTTCGCCTGTAGTCAGCTGGGATAGGCTCCAGCTTGCCTGCGACCCTGTAGAACAGGATAAAGCGGCTAGAGATGATGAGATGAGATGAGATGATGTCATCATGCCAGTGAGGACGAAAGGTCTTCATGCACATGAAGATGGATTGATGGGTTTAAAGCTGTGGGTTTGGAGAGAAATAGAGCAATCTGGCAACACCGTGCTTGTGCCTTGCGTTTTTTTTTTTTTTTGCGTGTGAGCGTGTGCGTGTCCGGTGCCGGGGGGCGGAGCGGCTGATGCGGCGGGTGCAGTGGGTCCGGTTCAAGAGCTGCACTCGGACCCAGAGTTGCGCTGGGATATAAACACGAGTGCGCGTTTTAAAGCGTTCTGTCGGCTCTCAGGAGGGACTGGAACCCGATCCCATCCGGATACTGCGGCAAGCTGAACAGCATCTCCTGAGTTTGGGTCACGAGCTTTTCTGTCGCATCCCAGTGCAGACTCAGGGAAATGAACCGACTCCGAGTCGACTCGAAAATGAGGATTTTTTTTTTTTATGATTATTGCGACAAAACGGAATGATCAGTAACTATGGTGACGGTTGATTTTGCGGATGTGTCCTGTCTGACCCGGAGTCTCAGGCTGTGTTAGCGACCTTGTGTGGAGGGACAGTTATGAACTCGCTGCTTTTCGGGGACGTGTTAGGAGCCGGGATGCTCGCGGCGCTGCCCGGAAGCGGTACCGGCGCGCTGAGCGATGACCTGGGCTCCAACATCCACGTGCTGAAGACGCTGAACCTGCGCTTCCGCCGCTTCCTGGCCCGCGTGCACGAGCTGGAGCGCAGGAACCGGGCGCTGGAGGGCCAGCTGAAGCTCGCCGCGGCGCGGAGGGACACCTATCACGCGCTGTTCACGCGCGACGTGGCCGTGCAAACCGACTCCACCGAGCCGAGGCTGCCGGGCACCATATGGAGCTTCACGCACGTGCGGCGGCGCGGAGAGCGCGTGGAGACGCTGCACGGGCCCGGGGTGTCGTGGTCGCACCCGGACGGCGTGGGCGTGCAGATAGACACCATCACACCCGAGCTCAGGGCGATCTACAACTTCCTGGCCAAAGTCAAGCGCGAACGGGATGAGTACAGGAGCAAGTGAGTGCCTAGGCTTTCATAATAATAATAATAATAATAATAATAAGATTGGGGTGTGAAAACACACTTTATATTCTCATTCCTTTTGTCAAAAGTATGTGGGCACCCGACCATCACACTCGTGTGTCCTTGTTGTAGATTTTTAGATGAAGAAGAAGAAGAAGCCTTTATTTTTGTCACATGTACACTCAAGCACAGTGAAATTCCTCCTCTGCATTTAGGGCTGAGATGCCTTGCGTACACAGGAAAAGGAAAGTGCTGTTCATTCACTCAACTCCCTGGGAATCAAACCTGCAACCCTTTAGGGCGGCACGGTGGTGTAGTGGTTAGCGCTGTCGCCTAACAGCAAGAAGCTCCAGGTTCGAGCCCCGTGGCCGGCGAGGGCCTTTCTGTGCGGAGTTTGCATGTTGTCCGCGTGGGTTTCCTCCGGGTGCTCCGGTTTCCCCCACAGTCCAAAGACATGCAGGTTAAGCTAACTGGTGACTCTAAATTGACCGTGAGTGTGAATGGTTGTCTATGTGTCAGCCCTGTGATGACCTGGCGACTTGTCCAGGGTGTACCCCGCCTTTCGCCCGTAGTCAGCTGGGATAGGCTCCAGCTTGCCTGCGACCTTGTAGAACAGGATAAAGCGGCTAGAGATAATGAGATGGGATGAAATGAGATGTTATTCAATTAGAAGAAGAAGAAGCCTTTATTTTTGTCACATGTACACTCAAGCACAGTGAAATTCCTCCTCTGCATTTAGGGCTGAGATCAGGGTGCATCAGTTGCCCTCACTTTCATAAAATCTGATGCATTTTTGTTTGGGTGTTCCTTTTCACCAATAAAGACATCCTGTAAAATTTTTTGACCATATTCAAAAGTCTAATGGTAATGGTGGCACCATGAGGTTCATTTTTTGCCAAAAAATGCTTATTTTATGTTTTCGCGTAAGGTTTGAATCACAATGTTGGGCTCCATTTATTGATTTCTTGTGACCCAGAGATCATGTTAAGAACCTTTGCAAGGGATTGAGAAGCATTAATGTGATTCAGAATACATTTGTACTGTTTAAAAGTAGTTGAACAAATGATTCAATGAACAGCTAAAACTCAAACTGTGCTTGATAATATATTTAGAATATGTACTAAAAATGTGTATCTAAGATATTTGGTATACTCTATAAGGTGCCATAATGTTTCATGAAAAGTGATCGAAATTTTGTCATAAAAGTCATAAAATAGCAGCTTTTTCCATAACTTTGAGCTCCAGGTGCCACCATTAAACTTTTGAATTTTGTCAAAATATTTCACCCAGTGTGTTTTCTTACCAAAAGGAACATAAAAACAAAAATGCATCATGATCGGAGGAACTTTTCATTTTTAGGGGGCAACTGATGCACCCTAGTGTGCATATATTCACTGCTTCAGATGGGTTAAATGCAGAGGATGAATTTCACTGTGCTTGAAGTGTGCATTCAAAGTCATTTTCTTTCAGTCTTAAATGTCAGCAATGCACTTTTTAAATAATCCTGGGATATTTAGATTTATTCTATCCACATTCACTGGATATGAGCAATCGCACGTTCTAATTGGCTACTCTACTACAAGGATATCGGCTCATATAACGTGAGAAGCGAAAGACAAAATGGCGGCGCGCATCAAGTCAGATATATCGCTTTGTTATCAAGTATTTGAAAGAAACCGAAATAGCTAAAAGAATATAGGTCCGTGTGTCTCCCCCCTCCCCCATATCTCCTGTTCCACTCCAGCCTAGTCGGTGGCAGTAAAGGCCTCTGCATGCTCTTGCAACAAGGCTTTCGCAGATAGCTTTTCGCAGACAGTTGTAATTTATCGTTGAGCGGGGAGTAATAGGCGTGCGCGATGTTATTCACCGCCACAACGCAAGGGGGTGCGAAGTCGTGAAATCGCTAGGAGTAGTTGGTGGGTGTGGTTAGTGGAGTGTTTATCCTCCGGTTACTTATAATGACTAGAACTGGAGTCGTATAGATGTACGTACTTCCTCACTTCCTCGATCAACCGTTCTTCGTGCTGGTCCATCTTCGCTCGTGTTTTTAAAAATGGCGGTCGTGAAAACAAACCAAACCGGGAAAGTAGGGAAGCGGAAGTGCGTGTACAGCGGATGTAGAGTGGACCAATCAGAGCCCTCTTGCCTGCGACGCTGTCTGCGAGGCTTCTGCGGTGGTCACAATTTTTGGGAGGTGCGCGCAGAGCGTCTGCGAAGGTGGGGGGGGCTACGCAGACACTGTCTGCGACGCTATCTGCGAGGACTGGGTTGTCAGCATAAATTGGCCTTTAGGCACCTTTTAAGTTGGTTTGCCAACCACCAAAAAAAAACCTCAAGGAGAAGAAGAAGAAAATGGCTGCGCATGTTGCTGAACCAACCGAGGATGAAATAAAAACTACTCATAAACAAAACCCCCACAAAAAAGCAACAAAATATGGAATAAAAGTATTTGACGGTAAGAACGTATCTTTTTTTATTTTTCAGGAATTATTATTATAGCATTTTTCGCAAATTGCTCCTGTCGTTTCGCCGGTTTGTTTATTCTAAGCGGAAATTATTTTGTCGGACGTTTTGTATGAAGTTTTTATTGATTGACTTTGCAAAAAATAAAAATGCTCTGTTTCTCAAAATGCAGTGAATGTGGATAGAACAAAACAGTTATTCCGCTCAATCTCGTCGTACACGGCTTATAGCCGCTATCAGCTCATGTACAACTCGATTTTGTGGAATAACTGTTAATTATTTTTGAAGTCCATGCCTGGTCGAATTTTAAAAGTGGATAAAAGACAGCAAAACACATCTTTTCAAAGTGCTGCTCATGCTCTGGGCAGCATGAGACGTTTAGTGGAAAGTGCTATCTACCCTCTTCCACATACATTAACTCATAGTCACTCGTGATTGGCCGGTTTTGCTGTGATTGACAGGGGACAGAGCGTGTCCTATCCAAAATCCAAAAAAGTACAGCCAGTTTTTGCTCTCTTGGCTCCCGGTCATGGATGGCTGTGGCATCATCGGGAATCAATCTTGCGATCTGTTGACAGCGCCTGATGATGTAAAACTTGACTTCGAACCAGCAATAGAAGTGCGTGACCATCAAATAGCAGCATGCAAACTGCAACCCAAACTCACTCTCTAAACTGTCCTCAGATGATGCATGGGTTAAAGTTTTCCGTCGTGTGACGGATTTCCGTCAACTGAACTCTCCCAAGGCCAAATGTGAGGTCGGTGCTGATCCGAGGAGAATTAAAATGACGGGTGGCTGGGTAGAGATTGGGTTATAACACTGATGTGTTGCAACACCATCGACTATCAGCAGGGTTTATTTAACTTTTTTGTTTTTGAGCCATGCTTTGTGTCGTTCATTTCCTATGTTTGATCATGTTTAAAGGAACAGTCCACCGTACTTCCATAATGAAATATGCTCTTATCTGAATTGAGACGAGCTGCTCCGTACCTCTCCGAGCTTTGCGCGACCTCCCAGTCAGTCAGACGCGCTGTCACTCCTGTTAGCAATGTAGCTAGGCTCAGTATGGCCAATGGTATTTTTTGGGGCTGTAGTTAGATGCGACCAAACTCTTCCACATTTTTCCTGTTTACATAGGTTTATATGATCAGTGACATGAAACAAGTTCAGTTACACAAATTGAAACGTAGCGATTTTCTATGCTATGGAAAGTCCGCACTATAATGACAGGCGTACTAACACCTTCTGCGCGCTTCGGCAGCGCATTGATACAGAGCTCAGATATCAATGCGCTGCCGAAGTGCGCAGAAGGTGTTAGTACGCCTGTCATTATAGTGCGGACTTTCCATAGCATAGAAAATCGCTACGTTTCAATTTGTGTAACTGAACTTGTTTCATATCACTGGTCATATAAACCTATGTAAACAGGAAAAACGCGGAAGAGTTTGGTCGCATTTAACTACAGCCCCAAAAAATACCATTGGCCATACTGAGCCTAGCTACATTGCTAACAGGAGTGACAGCGCCTCTGACTGCGTCTGACTGACTGGGAGGTCGCGCAAAGCTCGGAGAGGTACGGAGCAGCTCGTCTCAATTCAGATAAGAGCATATTTCATTATGGAAGTACGGTGGACTGTTCCTTTAAATGTTCGCTGTCTACGGTGCGGCATTAAAAAAACATGCGGTGTCAAAATTGGCAAAATGCATTCCCATGCGCTTGGCGTGCTTGTGTCTGACCATTTCTATTTTGTATTAAATTAAATCTTGCCAAAATGACTTAGTTCAAACTTGGACATATAGAAATAGAGCATGTTAAAAAACAAAACGAAAAAATAAACCCCGGAAAGCCCGCTCCTCTGCTTCAGCCAGACTTGAAGACCCGACGGTGCAATGCTTGCAGACTGTCAGAAGTAATTAGACCTAAATTTATAGCTAACAAATCAGCAGACGCCCCAACAATTATTATTTTCGTTAGGCCAATGTGTAAGGTATGTTAGAACCGTGCCTTATAGCCTACGTTATATCACAATTTAAAGGACGTTTGAGGAGTTGGAGGCTGCGAGCACAATGATGTTCCGACATGCGCTAAACTTTATTCCCTGAAAATCATACACCAGCGTTCAATGCCCCAAACAGTCAAAATGTCTAGAAGACTACGGTTAAATAATAATCATAGCCTACTAAGTTAAATTACGTCAAAACATCTGTTTCTAGCCTATGAAATGATGGAGGAAAATGAGAACGAACGCAAAGTAGATAGCAGCCAACGTCACGCGATCTTTTAGGTAACTTAACACTCGTGTTGGCCACAATATTTCTCTTAATAAAATCTTGAATTGTTTTTGAAGTCGTATTCAACACAAAGTAAGGTCAAATTATAATTTTAATTTTAATGTAAGCGAAGATCCAAACTTTTTTCTATATTGACGTCGAGCATAGAGGAGCATGTCATTCTGCTTTCGGTTTCAGCAGCATGGATGCGCTTTACATGAAAGAAGGCACTGATGTGTCTGCCATCGATAAAGGTGTAAAACAAGTGGAGGTGGGCTTGGCTGTACGAAATAGGTGAAAACGGAAAGCCATTTAGTTCATGGTGCAAAAAACTAAACATTCCAGGCGCTTACATTTGTGTGGTTTGCCACAAAAAAATAATATACGGAAGCAATAGAAAGAGAGTGCAATAAATTGAATATATTAATCCATTATTTAATTGATAATAAAGTTATCAGTTCTAAGTTAATCATTCTCAGAATTTCATCGAAATCCACCCATAACCCGCCCCCGTAGAATTTCATCGAAATCCACCCATAACCCGCCCCCGTAGAATTTCATTGAAATCCACCCATAACCCCCCCCGTAGAATTTCATTGAAATCCACCCATAACCCCCCCGTAGAATTTCATCGAAATCCACCCATAACCCCCCCCGTAGAATTTCATCGAAATCCACCCATAACCCCCCCCGTAGAATTTCATCGAAATCCACCCATAGCCCCCCCGTAGAATTTCATCGAAATCCACCCATAACCCCCCCGTAGAATTTCATCGAAATCCACCCATAACCCCCCCGTAGAATTTCATCGAAATCCACCCATAACCCCCCCGTAGAATTTCATCGAAATCCACCCATAACCCCCCCGTAGAATTTCATCGAAATCCACCCATAACCCCCGTAGAAGTTCATCGAAATCCACCCATAACCCCCCTGTAGAATTTCATCGAAATCCACCCATAACCCCCCCGTAGAATTTCATCGAAATCCACCCATAACCCCCCCCGTAGAATTTCATCGAAATCCACCCATAACCCCCCCCGTAGAATTTCATCGAAATCCACCCATAACCCCCCCCGTAGAATTTCATCGAAATCTACCCATAACCCCCCTCTGTAGAATTTCATCGAAATCCACCCATAACCCCCTCGTAGAATTTCATCGAAATCCACCCATAACACCCCCCCCATAGAATTTCATCGAAATCCACCCATAAACCCCCCCCGTAGAATTTCATTGAAATCCACCCATAAACCCCCCCTGTAGAATTTCATCGAAATCCACCCATAACCCCCCCTCCGTAGAATTTCATTGAAATCCACCCATAACCCCCCCCCCGTAGAATTTCATCGAAATCCACCCATAAACCCCCCCCATAGAATTTCATTGAAATCCACCCATAACCCCCCCCCGTAGAATTTCATCGAAATCCACCCATAACCCCCCCACCCCCCGTAAATTTTCAGTCAAATAATTTTTTTTGCTTTAATCCATGATGATGGCTTTGTAATGTAATAATCCTGAATCCAGATGTAAATTTGCTGTAATACTGTTTTGCTTTGATTTTTTATGGTAGATCACGGCGAGCGTGACAAACAGAATAGACTTACAGTACGCTGTTTGTTTGAAATGATTTGGTCATGTGGTTTGCATGATGCGAATTGTTGGTCATGATCTCTTGCTTTTTTTAATTCCAGACCGACACTTTCTGACTTTCCGATGCAGCGTTTATAAAAGCTGCGCATGCTTTAATGTTTACAGGCTGTTGTGTTCTGGTCCCAAAGCTTCAGTGTTTGTTCTGACTCAACTCCTCTGCTACTTTAACGAGACTTAACGACGTTAAAATGACCGCTAAAGCAGGAGAACTCCAGGGGCGTAGGAATGGGAAACTGACCTATAGCTTTGTGCTGCAGTCTCCTGCTTCTGTTCTGCACTTTCGAAGGCAGTGATGCATTACAGTGGAATATCTTGGCAGCAGGACAGTAAGCAAGAAAGAGGAAGAAAAAAAAAACAACTGAAAAGCAACTTTTGCTCAAGGGACTATTTGGCTGTTTTGATGCAATATAGAAGGCTCTTTGACATGTCTTAAGAAATTAATCGGCTGATCTGATATCACATGGTTCACATTTTGCTTGTTTTTCATGTATAACTGTTAAAATGGCTGTTTTAGATGAGGGAACAGCGAGCAATGAGCTTTCGGTGCTCTCTTTCCCTTCTCCAAATTTGGAGTGTGTTTTCAATCACGATAGAGTGCATTTCTCAAGTACCGCAAAATATGTCGTCCTGGGCCAAGACCCTACACAGAGGGATATTTGTGTATTGTATTGCATTGTTAGCCTGTATTTATGGTCTTTATCGAGCAGCCGTCTGTCTTTTTGGAGTTTATATCCACATCCTTTCATTCTAGCTCGTATTAGAATGGTTTGCGTGTGAAAAGATGTGTGCACAGGTGATTAAAGATGTTTGTGCGCTTCTCCAGGCAGTCTTGACTAAAGCTTGACTTTCTGTTTTCCAACCAAGCACATTGATAAAATGAACATTTGCCAGATGTGTTCATTACATTACATTAATGGCATTCAGCGGACGCTTTTATCTAAAGCGACGTGCAGCATGCACAGAGCAGCCTGGAGAACAGTTGAGGGTGAGATGCCTTGCTCAAGGGTACTTCAGCTATTCCTGCTGGTCCAGGGAACCGATCCAGCAACCTTTTGGTCCCAAAGCCACTTCTCTAACCATTAGGCTTACCCCAGTAAGCTGGTATATTGTATGCTGATACATACAGGGCATGGCCAAAAGTATGTGAACACCTGGCCGTCATACCTTTCGAATGATCTGCAACAGTTCTTTCTTTCTTTCTTTCTTTCTTTCTTTCTTTCTTTCTTTCTTTCTTTCTTTCTTTCTTTCTTTCTTTCTTTCTTTCTTTCTTTCTTTTTTGGTTGTTGTTAATTTTGTGTATGATTTTATAATACCAAAGTGAGTCAGGATTTTAAAAAATATTATTAATTAAAAAAATAATTGATATTTTAATATTAAAATTAATTAAAAAAAATTAAATTAACATTTTAAATAATTTTTTATTTGAAAATATTTCATAATGTTCTTATTAATTTATTTTATAACATTTTTTAAAAAATAGCTCTTTAATCATAATTTAATATTTTATTTCTAATAATATTTTTTAAATATTATTTATTTTAATAATAATTTGATGATATTTCAATAATATTTACTAATATTAAATCTCTTAAGATTACTTTTCTTATACATTTAATAATAAAAACTATCGATATCATAAACTGACGTTTCGACATCACCGACATCATCATCAGAGTGAAATAAACAGCGTTTAAGTAAGTGATTAAGAGTCAGTTCAAGTTTTTATTATACTTTCTTGGGACTTGAAAAACTTGAACTGACTCTTAATCACCTTAAACACTTTATTTTACTCTGAGGACGAGGTCAGTGACGTCGAAACGTCAGTTTGTGATATTGCTAGCTTTTATTAATATTATTAAATATTATTTAATGATAATTATTCAAGTATAGTTTTAAAAATAGCTCTTATCTCCTGTGGTCAGCATTTCCTGTTCCCCCCCCACACACACTTTTTTACAATTTGTAGAAAATAGAAAAATCTGAGTTACTGACTCGTAATTACGACATTGTAGTGCATTCATATGTGCTTAGGTCATAATTACAGCCTATCTGTCTAGACTTGAAGGCAACATCAGCATTAGCCAGTGCAATATCTACCTTTTAATACTTATTGTATTAACAACCTTTGGTCCAGGGATGTGATTTTTCCGCGAATTTGCGGAATTCCGCTTTTTTTCACCTCAAAACTTGAAAAAAAAAAAAGTTTCTGATTTTTCCCTCAAATCCACATTCGTATCCTATTCGTTCCGACTTTGTTTGAAAGATGGCAGCCTCGGACTTGCATCTTTATGCCTCGATCACGGAGGCTGCCATCTTTCAACTCTTTGTTTGAAGCGAGCGCGTTCATTGGTTGTTACAGAGCGATGGGCCAATCACGTACCTCGTTTCATCTCATTGACGTAATTACGTCATTTACGCAATTACGTCATTGAGATGAAACGAGGTACGTGATTGGCCCATCGCTCTGTAACAACCAATGAACGCGCTTGTTAGCTGTACGTAAGCTCGCTTCAGACAAAGAGTTGAAAGATGGCAGCCTCCGTGATCGAGCGTAAAGATGCAAATCGAGTTAAAGAAATCGACAGAATAGTGAAAAACAAGTTCCACTGGGAATGGATGGAGAAAGAGGTTGCTACAGACGTTGGACATAAGACTGTGAGACATTTGTTCAGCGATTTCGTTCTTTGGGGAGAGGGCAGAGGTCTCTGGCTGTCAAGTTTGGGGATGCTGGGACCTCCCCTGCCCGAGCTACGAGCGTGCAAAGTCGGGCTGGAGCCCGGGATAGAAACGAAACCTAAGCGGAGCGCCGCGGCTCGCCTCAGGGCGAATTACGTCCCAAGGCGCGGGGCTAGCGGGCCCTGCTCGCGCTGGTTCTTTGGGGGGGGGTGAGTGAGTGTGTGTGTGAGAGAGAGAGTGTGTGAGAGAGAGAGTGAGCGTGTGTGTCAGAGTTGCATGTTGACCATTAAATTGGCTTGAATTTGTTAATCATGACAAGTTTTTTCTTGTGTGTTTTGCTTGCCATTTTAGTACAATTTTTAAGTCAGAAACCCCAAAACCCAGGAGCTTCGGGGGGCTTCCCCCCTTGTCCCCCCACCAGGGCGCTGCCCTGGACCAGCTGGGGGCCTGTGGCCCCCAGACCCCCGCCTAAAATTTTCAGATAATTTCACCAGCCCCAAATCACATCCCTGTTGGTCAAAAAGCGTAAATTGTTTGTTTTTGATGCCTAATCGTAGTCGGCAGTATGGAATAGCAGACATGAATAAAACATCTCCTCGCTGATTGTCTTCAGACTGATGAGTGTGTTTAGTACCGTACAGAGACCACACTGTGCTTGAGGCACTCTCGTGAACTGTGTGAAAATTGTGCACACACTAACCTGAGAACAGCTGTGAAGCTTTACGACATGCCAGTGAGTGTGTTGCTGTTAATCTGTGGCTGTCTTGAGATGCCCTTAAATGGAGTCGTTATGAACGAGATTTCAGCTGAATTTTGGGGGAAGATTAATAATGCATGCCTGAATGACCGAGCAGAGTACAGAGCGAACACAAGCATGTCAGTGTGTGTGCATGCGTGCGTGCGTGTGTGTGTCAGGGACCGTTCCATGCTCTTATAGGTCCGCTGCTGCCTTTTCATTCAGGCCTATGCTGACTCACCAGCCAGTGCAGCCTCACTAGCAAAAAAAAAAAAAGACGCCAAGCTGGGACTGAAGGAGAAGACAAAGGAAACAGTGTGTCCTGTTCTCTTTACACTTTATTTTCATGTGCGTGTGTGTGTGTCATGTCTCAATAAAGGGTTGCTTCCTAAATAATAAATAGATTGTCCATACCGACACGCTTGGCTGCCTTGCCGTGCCGCTGACTGGAGTGTGTGCCAGCGTCTGCTGTTCCTCATTGTCTAATTAAAGAGAAATGTTCAAAAGGCTATTCAGAGACTGGAAGCCTCATTTTGCTATTTTGCTCTGCGTAGCATTTATGGGATATTTATAATACTGTGGTGACGCTGTTTAAGGCTTTGCTAACCTTTATTTTCAAAGTTGGGCCCAGGAGTGCCTAAAATGACTCACAAATGATGATTAAAAGAATAATTTGAAGAAAAAATATCTAATTTAAACATTGTTCTTGGACTTACTTTACTTGATTTCAAATGAAATCGGATTTGATCAGTTAATTTTGCCCTGCTATGAGCTACAAGGCTAATTTAGCTAAGAATTACAAGAAGCTTATGCTAACAATCAATTCGCATTAGCATTAGCATGGTTATGATTAAAATTATTAAAATGATCGGGTATAAGTACAAACGAGTCGCTCAAACGGTCTTAGCTTTATTTGTGACACTTTATTTGAGGCGACATCTGTAATTAAAGCGGAACTGAAGGCAAATTTTTCATTATCAAAATTCTATTGATCTCATTTTATTAAATATCGGAATGCATTTTTGATAGCGGGCGGCACGGTGGTGTAGTGGTTAGCGCTGTCGCCTCACAGCAAGAAGGTCCGGGTTCGAGCCCCGTGGCCGGCGAGGGCCTTTCTGTGCGGAGTTTGCATGTTCTCCCCGTGTCCGCGTGGGTTTCCTCCGGGTGCTCCGGTTTCCCCCACAGTCCAAAGACATGCAGGTTAGGTTAACTGGTGACTCTAAATTGAGCGTAGGTGTGAATGTGAGTGTGAATGGTTGTCTGTGTCTATGTGTCAGCCCTGTGATGACCTGGCGACTTGTCCAGGGTGTACCCCGCCTTTCGCCCGTAGTCAGCTGGGATAGGCTCCAGCTTGCCTGCGACCCTGTAGAACAGGATAAAGCGGCTAGAGATAATGAGATGAGATTTTTGATAGCTATTTTGTCGCTGCTATAGCATGTTATGAGTTTTTGCTCTGTAATACATCAGTCCATATGTCAAAGCGATGGCCGTAAACGAGATTCGTTGAGACCTGTGCGAGACATCGTAGGACGGAAGTAAAACGTACAGCGCAAATCAAAGTCACCAACATCTGCCAACGTTGTCAAAAGACGTGCGCGCCGTCTTTCGAATGCTGATGTAATCAAGCCGGAAGTTTTGTTTGTTTCGATAGCAATCAGGAAAGTTTGAAAAAAGTAGGCAGTAATTGTCATTTAAACTCGTTTTTGTGCAATATTTCGTTTAGAAAACAGTTTTCAAAATGGTGGCACTGACACCTGGCTGACACGTCACGTTTCGAAGTCTTGCACAAGTCTTGTGAAGATCGCACGGATAAGTGAGTTTGATCGAAATATGATCAATCCTGTAAGGAGGAGTAGCGATTTTTGTAAATTGTGGATGGACAACGACAGACGGACGATGGCACGTGATCGCATAAGCTCGTCCAGCCTGGCCTGCGGCCAGATAAGCTAAAAAAGGATAATGTACTGTTATTACTTAAAAAATGGAGACGTTGGCAGTTTTTCTGTGGTATAACAGGAGCGTCCAATATTTTTAATTGCCGGGAACACCATACATGACTGCACAGGTGAAATGAAAACATCAGGTCGAACCAAGGATGTGATTCTGGCAGTCTGTCAGTGGAAAATTACTGTCTTGTTCAGAATGTATTCATTGGTTAAAAATTTTTATACAATATATATAAAAACTCATAGCACCAATATGTGTAATACAGTTCACAAACTGCTGTGAGTAGGGATTCCAAAAATACCATTTAATTACATCCCAATGGCTCTCAAGTCACCCATTCCTTAGTCTGCTTTTTGCTTGATGGATTTTATGTGCTCTTATTAAACTAATCTGCTGGATGACTAGAGTAATTTTCCCAGATGTCTGTAAATGGAAACATACATTGGCACCATCATTGGCGTTGGCACTGTCACCAGTTTAGTATTTATGACCATTATTTGTGTGTGAAAAAATGTTCCACACCCTAACGTGTGTTGAATCTGTTCTAGCAAGACATCTTGATGGTTACTTTACGATGTTTATATACTTTAGTCTCCCGGGGCGGCACGGTGGTGCAGCGGTTAGCACTGTCGCCTCACAGCAAGAAGGTTCCAGGTTTGCAATTCTGGTAGGTTTTTGGTTTGCGATGTGTGTGTGGAGTTTCCATCTTCTCCCTGTGTCTGCATGGGTTTCCTCTGGGTCCTCCGGTTTCCTCCAACAGTTTCAAAGACATGCAAAAATACACAACCACTGGAGTTGCACAAGCCAGTGCATACTTGGTGCCGGAGCCTGGATAGACTGGGGAGGGTTGCGTCAGGAAGGGCATCCAGTGTAAAAACCTATGCCAAGTCAAATATGCAGATCGTAAAATGATGATCCGCTGTGGCGACCCCTAACGAGAGCAGCTGAAAGAAGATGATGATGATGCAATTTAGAGGGACGACAGTGCATTACCCATGTCAGTATTAGCCTTGAGAAATGGCTGTGAGGAGTAATCTGGTTTGCAAATGTTTATAAGCTCTGCCAACTTTGTTGGCGGAGGTTATGTTTTCGCTTCCGTTTGTTCGTCTGTTCCCAACGTAACTCAAAAAATAGTGAACGGATTTTGATTAAATTGTGAGGAAAGGTGATCCATGGGCCAAGGAACAATTGATTAGAGTTTGATACAGGTCCAGGATTTATTTTTGTCTGTTCCCAACGTAACTCAAAAAATAGTGAGCGGATTTTAAAGGATAACTGAAGGCAAACTTTTTATTATCAAAATTCTGTTTATCTCATTTTATTAAATATAGGAATGCATTTTTGATCGCTATTTTGTCGCTGATATAGCAAGTTGTGAGTGTTTGAAATATGCTATGTCATATATCAGTCCATATGTCAAAGCAATGGCCGTAAATGAGATTCGTTGAGACTAGGGATCGACCGATATGTTTTTTTCATGGCCGATACCGATACCGATACTGATTATTATGGAATTGGGATGCCGATAACCGATATGTGCAACCGATAAATGTAAACATTATAATTCACATGAAATTAAACATAGCACACACTGACACAGACCTTCATATCCATGAAATGTATGTTTAATTGTAAAATTGAACATGAAATTTTGTGCAGGGAGATGCCAGCAGCATTTGTACAATAAAGTCAAACATTAGTTAGAATAAAATGAGAAATAAAATAATAATAAAATAAATATTCACCAATAAAAAAATAAATCACTCCCTACTATATTACAGCTCACCATTTTCAGTGGAAAATAAATGAAAATACACTCTGGATTCTTTTACACGAAGAACTAAGTAAGACTTACCAACTTCAAGTAGCTTTTAAATAACAAATCAAGTGTAGGGAGCTGCCTGCAGCATTTTTAAAAAAGTAAAATCAAACATAAAGTAGGCTATCACTCCCTATTATATAACAACTTAACAAGTAACCATCTACATTCTAATGCTTTTAATGCCCAAGCCTAATATTCCCGATTTAGGAGGATTATATTGTAGTGAAGGAAGCATTACATGTAGTTTCAGCGAGACTAGTTGGTTGTAGGCTAATTCAAGTGCTTCCTTCCGTAAGCTAAGTTTGCCTGGCTACACAGATGCAAATGGACAATTTTAACGAGTAGTAGATGAAGAATGTAAACATATAATGATGTTGTGCTTTTGCAACTTGTGTGTTTGTGACTTATTGCGGCAAAAGCAGCGTGTCCTTACCTTGAAGTGGGATCTGCTTCTGCCCGAGTGCCCGTACGGCCGCCTTGAAACAGTTCACAGCGTTTAGCTACGCGTGTTGATTGGCTGTATCCCTTGTGCCGCTTCTGCCCGAGTGCCCATACGGCCGCCTTGAAACAGTTCAATAGCATTTAGCTACATGTGTCGATTGGCTATATCTCTTGTGCCAAACAAATCAGATGTTGTGGTGGGCAGGACCGTGTTCTTGAACTCAGAAAGGCGAGTGCAGGAAAGGACATGCAGTGACAGTCGTGTTAGGAACGAAATGGCTACAAAAAGGCATGTTATCAGCATATTGGTGGAAATTATGGCCGATACCGATAACCCTAAAAATGCAGAATATCGGCCCGATATATTGGCTAGGCCGATTATCGGTCGACCCCTAGTTGAGACCTGTGCGAGGCATTGTAGGACAGAAGTAAAACGTACAGCGGAAATCAAAGCGACCAACATCTGTCAACGTTCCCTGTGTCCGAAATCGCTCACTCGTTCACTACTCTCTACTCCCTATATAGGGAATTACTGTATAGAGGACCATATAGTGCGGTCATTGGTAAAATTAAAAAACGCTTTCGGACACTACTCCGTCGCGCTGGTATTTACGTCATTATTGTTGCACAATTAAAACGTGCCAGATCAGTCAGCTGGTGGGTTTTCAAAATAATAAATACATACATGTGTTTTTGTGATAAATCCATATTACACTGAGTGCAGTTCCCACATTAATCACTACAAAGTACCTGCATCTTTCAGTTCTTTTAAATCAAGGCTGAATCCTTTCTTCTTTGCCGCTGCCTTTTATTAAATCAAATTTCAGACTTTTAATTTGATTTTTTCAGCACGACTGCAATGCATGATGGGATATATTGCTTTGGTTAGTGACCATCGGTTGTACACTACTTTTCGTGATGCATTGTGGGATACTTTGAGCGTACTATATACAGTGGTGCTTGAAAGTTTGTGAACCCTTTAGAATTTTCTATATTTCTGCATAAATATGACCTAAAACATAATCAGATTTTCACACAAGTCCTAAAAAGTAGATAAAAAGAACCCAGCTAAACAAATGAGACAAAAATATTATACTTGGTCATTTATTTATTGAGGAAAATGATCCAATATTGCATATCTGTAAGTGGCAAAAATATGTGAACCTTTGCTTTCAGTATCTGGTGTAACCCCCTTGTGCAGCAATAACTGCAACTAAACATTTCCGGTAACTGTTAATCAGTCCTGCACACCGGCTTGGAGGAATTTTAGCCCGTTCCTCCGTACAGAACAGCTTCAACTCTGGGATGTTGGTGCGTTTCCTCACATGAACTGCTCACTTCAGGTCCTTCCACAACATTTCCATTGGATTAACGTCAGGACTTTGACTTGGCCATTCCAAAACATTAACTTTATTCTTCTTTAACCATTCTTTGGTAGAACAACTTGTGTGCTTAGGGTCGTTGTCTTGCTGCATGATCCACCTTCTCTTGAGATTCAGTTCATGGACAGATGTCCTGACATTTTCCTTTAGAATTCACTGGTATAATTCAGAATTCATTGTTCCATCAATGATGGCAAGCTGTCCTGGCCCAGATGCATCAAAACAGGCCCAAACCATGATACTACCACCACCATGTTTCACAGATGGGATAAGGTTCTTATGCTGGATTGCAGTGTTTTCCTTTCTCCAAACATAACGCTTCTCATTTAAACCAAAAAGTTCTATTTTGGTCTCATCCGTCCACAAAACATTCCAATAGCCTTCTGGCTTGTCCATGTGATCTTTAGCAAACTGCAGACGAACAGCAATGTTCTTTTTGGAGACCAGTGGCTTTCTCCTTGCAGCCCTACCATGCACACCATTGTTGTTCAGTGTTCTCCTGATGGTGGACTCATGAACAGTAACATTAGCTGATGTGAGAGAGGCCTTCAGTTGCTTAAGTTACTCTGGGGTCCTTTGTGACTTCGCCGACTATTACACGCCTTGCTCTTGGAGTGATCTCTGTTGGTTGACCACTCCTGGGGAGGGTAACAACGGTCTTCAATTTCCTCTACTTGTACACAATCTGTCTGACTGTGGATTGGTGGAGTCCAAACTTTTTAGAGACGGTTTTGTAACCTTTTCCAGCCTGATGAGCATCAACAACGCTTTTTCTGAGGTCCTCAGAAATCTCCTTTGTTCATGCCATGATACACTTCCACAAACATGTGTTGTGAAGGTCAGACTTTAATATATCCCTGTTTTTTTTAAATAAAACCGGGTGCCCACTCACACCTGATTTGTCATCCCATTGATTGAGAACACCTGACTCTAATTTCACCTTCAAATTAACTGCTAATCCTAGAGGTTCACATACTTTTGCCACTCACAGATATGTAATATTGGATCACTTTCCTCAATAAATAAATGACCAAGTATAATCTTGTTGTCTCATTTGTTTAACTGGGTTCTCTTTATCTACTTTTAGATCTTGTGTGAAAATCTGATGATGTTTTAGGTCATATTTATGCAGAAATATAGAAAATTCTAAAGGGTTCACAAACTTTCAAGCACCACTGTAGGGTGTAAATAATCCTCACTATGGTTTCGGACAGCACTACAAAATGGCGTCCTCGCTATATAGTGAGTAGGGAGCGATTTTGGACACAGGTGTTGTCAAAAGACGCGCGCGCCCTCTTTCGAATGCTGACATAATCAAGCTGGAAGTTTTGTTTGTTTTGATAGCAGTCAGGAAAGTTTAAAAAAAGTAGGTAGCAGTTGTCATTTAAACTCGTGTTTGTGCAATATTTCGTTTGGAAAACAGTTTTCAAAATGGCAGCGCTGACACTTCTTCACGTTTCGAAGTCTCGCGCAAGTCTCGCAAAGATCGCGCGGATAAGCTATGCCTACCGTGGACCAAACGAACTAAATTCAACATGGCTAAAAACCGAATAGGCCGATAAGTATGATATTTAATTGCTATTAGTTACCAATACGAGTCACGATATAAGGTTACTAAAACCAAAAATGTAATTGAATAAAACGTTAATTAAGAAATAAAGCAAGTTTAAAAATGACTTCAATTCCCCTTTAATGAAATTTGGTGGACAGCTTTAGTATTATCCTCGGTTCAAGTGATTTAATTTTGATGTTGATAATATGTGGCTTGGTGGAGGTATACACTCTAACGAGTGCCCTTCTAGTTATACATGTTATCATAAATGTAATGGTATCCATATTATCAGTCATAAATAGCTGTAGGTCATATTTTTGTATTTTTTCTTTAGCTGCGTGTACGTCACGAATGCTAATGATAGCTCGTAGCTATCTGACTATTTAATATGCAAAAATCATTTGGCAATCCTTAGATTTTTGTGAAGCAGTATCTATTGGAGTGTAATGGTGATGATACACGGGGCAACTTTTTGGGCAATGTTGCCAAGCAATGTTGCTGGGCAATTGCGTTTTGACTCTTTTCTATTGAGATTGGGCAACATTGTTTCTTTCTGAATGGTTTTGATAATCTCTGGCAACTTTTTGAGATAAGCCAATCAGAACGCGAGTATCGAGTCATGTGACCTCCGGTGAGGTTCAGATCAGAAATTTCAAACAAATATGGCGGCCACTCAGTGTCAGTGGAGTGAAGAGATGGAGAGACTCCTCATCTGTTTTTAGACATCGATTTTTTTTTTTTTTAGCTAACTGTAAACTGCCGTTGCTAACTGTTGTTGCCCATTGTTAGTTGCCCTGAAAAGTTGCCCTGTGAAGAGATGGAGAGACTCCTCATCTGTTTTTAGACATTGATTTTTTTTTTTTTTTAGCTAACTGTAAACCGCCGTTGCTAACTGTTGTTGCCCATTGTTAGTTGCCCTGAAAAGTTGCCCTGTGTCTCACCTAGTTGCCCGTTGCCAGCAACACTGCTCGGCAACATTGCCCAAAAAGTTGCCCCTTGTATCATCACCATAACGACTGTGTAATTTTAGTTTTACAGAGCTTTATCTCTGTAACCATCCAACACATCTGAGGAAAAAAGTTTACTTTCAGTTTTTGCGAACTAGCAAAATCACCACAGTCGTTTTCTAGCATAAACAAACTTGGCACTCATTTCTCTGTTCCCAAGTGAGCGTTCTCACAACTTTATCATGTGCCAAACATAACATATGCCGGGTAGGTTTTATGATTTTTAGCTGCAGTAACCTGTTAGAACAAATGCTCGAAATAACCTGTGAAATGATCCAACTACAATTATAATCCACATGAAATGTTAAGCAACTTGGACCGAGTTCATTCAAATCAATCACATAGATCGAATTATTTCTTCCTTTCAAGCATTTCTTTTAATTACCTCCGCCAAGGAGGTTATGTTTTCGGTAGCGTTGGTTTGTTTGTTTGTTGGTTGGTTTGTCTGTTAGCAACATTACGGAAAAAGTTATGAACGGATTGCTCTGAAATTTTTTCCAGAGGTGTGACTGGGCCCAAGTAACAATCCATTAAATTTTGGTGGTGATCCGAGTGCTTTTCTAGTTATTATTTTCTACACCACAGTAGTTCAGCACAACTCTTCCTGTTTGCCAGTCAGAGAAGACGTTAAGTTTGAGTTTGACCTGAATTTGGCTCCTAGCACCATTATACTCCAGTGACTGATTACATTCTCACAAGTACAGGCGTACATAAGGAGAGGGACTGCTTCCAGTCATATTTTTAAAGCTCTTTGTGATGCCAGAATTTGATTACAGCAGAATACAATGTGGAAATCTGTTCCTGGCACGCACGGTGGATTTATTCGCAAAGGATTGGAATACAAAGTTGTCAATAAATTAAAAAAAAAACAAAACCCTGTGATATGGAGTGAATTCATGTAACCTGTGGAAATTTTTCGCAGTTTCTTTACCATTCTCCGGCATCAGTACAATATTTTACAAAAACAAAACCATCATTACTCATTGAACACGTTTTATGAGGTTATTACATTGTATATACACTCACCGGCCACTTTATTAGGTACACCCATCAACCTGCTGTTTGACGTAGTTCTCTAATCGGCCAGTTCCTTGAGAGCACCACAGTGCATCAAATCATGCAGATCCGGTTAAAGGAACAGTCCACCGTACTTCCATAATGAAATATGCTCTTATCTGAATTGAGACGAGCTGCTCCGTACCTCTCCGAGCTTTGCGCGACCTCCCAGTCAGTCAGACGCAGTCAGACGCGCTGTCACTCCTGTTAGCAATGTAGCTAGGCTCAGTATGGCCAATGGTATTTTTTGGGGCTGTAGTTAGATGCGACCAAACTCTTCCGCGTTTTTCCTGTTTACATAGGTTTATATGACCAGTGACATGAAACAAGTTCAGTTACACAAATTGAAACGTAGCAATTTTCTATGCTATGGAAAGTCCGCACTATAATGACAGGCGTACTAACACCTTCTGCGCGCTTCGGCAGCGCATTGATATCTGAGCTCCGTATCAATGCGCTGTCGAAGCGCGCAGAAGGTGTTAGTACGCCTGTCATTATAGTGCGGACTTTCCATAGCATAGAAAATCGCTACATTTCAATTTGTGTAACTGAACTTGTTTCATGTCACTGGTCATATAAACCTATGTAAACAGGAAAAACGCGGAAGAGTTTGGTCGCATCTAACTACAGCCCCAAAAAATACCATTGGCCATACTGAGCCTAGCTACATTGCTAACAGGAGTGACAGCGCGTCTGACTGCGTCTGACTGACTGGGAGGTCGCGCAAAGCTCGGAGAGGTACGGAGCAGCTCGTCTCAATTCAGATAAGAGCATATTTCATTATGGAAGTACGGTGGACTGTTCCTTTAATGTTCACTTCATTCAAACATCAGAATGGGAAAAACTGTGATCTCAAAGTGTGACTTTCTTTCACTGTGGCATGGGTGTTGGTTTGAGCCAGATGATTTGAATTTGGTTTGAGTAATTCGGGTTTTCACACACACAACAGTCTCTAGAGTTTACACAGAATGGTGCAACAACAACAAAAAAAAAACCCACATAGAGTGGGCGACAGTTCTGTGGGTGGAAACGCCTTGTTGATGAGAGAGGTCCGAGGAAAACGACCGGGGTGGGTTTCCCAAAAGTCTCTTCGTGTTAAGAGCATCTTAACTATCCAAGAGAGCGTCCATTGTGCTGCTTGCTATACCATTTAACGATGATCTTTGTGCTGCGATGCTTTTGGGAGACTCAGGCCAGATTGGTTCGAGCTGCCCGGAAGGATATAGTAACTCATAGCAACTTTGTACAACCGTGGTTAGCAGAAAAGCATCTCAGGATGCAGCAGTAGAAAGAAGACCACACTGGGTTCCACTCCTGCCAGCCAAGAACAGCAATCTTAGAATCAAGAAAGAACAAGTTCCTACAGGTTGTATTCAGTCATGTGACTTTTGCTTGCCAGTTTACTTCTGGTGAATGAAGTGGCGGTTAGACAAACCAGTTTGGTTGTCCTTATGCAGATACAGATGCGTCACACAGAATGGTGCAGAAAACAAAAAACATAGAGTGAGGGACAGTTCTGTGGGTGGAAACAAACGTCTTGTTGATAAGAGAGGTCAGAGGAAAATGGCCAGATTGGTTCGAGCTGGCAGGAAGGATATAGTAACTCATAGCAACTCTTTACAACCGTGGTGAGCAGAAAAGCATCTCAGCATGCAACAGCAGAAGAGCACATTGGGTTCCACTCCTGCAGCCAAGAACAGGACTCTTAGAATCAAGAACAAGTTTTATTAAAGTGGCCGGTGAGTGTTCTGAGTATTTTTTTTTTTTTTTTTGTCAGAAAGTGTCCCCAGTTAACTCTGTTGGCCATAAATTGATGTGGCAAATATGCAGAACCTCTCAAAGGATTGATTTCCCTTCTCTGAGTTCTTTCTTCCATGATAACCTGACAGCAAGGTTCTTCACACCCATTCTATTCGTCACATTGTTGGTGCTGATTAACAGCCTCAGAATTCCCTTCAGATACACAAAGACTGTTTTATGCCTTATCGCTTGCATGCATCTTGTAAAACCCAAAGCAGTTTCAGACACAGAATAATAAAAGTATTGTAAGCGGCTTGTGGTTAAGCTGCATAACCCGTAACCAAGCTCTTCAGAGCCACAAAACTAATGGCAGTCTGGAGAAAGGGCTTGGACGAACCGATTACGTCTTTCCATTTTTTTTTCCCCCGAACAGCTTTTTGTAAGGTTAAAAAGGAACAGCAGGGAATTTATGGTATAATTGGAGTTAAGCTCACACACAAATGCATGAGTGAACACGAAAAGACCCAGCCTTTAAAAGGTAATAATAAATCACCTTAAAACCGGTACATATGGTCATTCTTATAATAAAATAAGCCAGCAGAGAACCGTATGCACCATCTGTATCACTGACATGTGCAGTAGGAACAATGTGAGCTAAGCCTTTTTAATGCTTGCATTTTAAAACACACCCCGTTGTCAAATGTGTGCGATATTGTGTTTGTGTTTCATTCAGACAAAATTGCCAGTGCATCCTGGATCATATTGTTTGGCTATTTAGTAGACAGGTACTATGCCAGTTTAGGCATGTTGCAGTGTGGAATACTAAGCTTTGCCTTGTTTGCTCTTAGATAGGAGAATAATCTTGGATTAGAGACCAGACTAAACAATCTAACGATCTAACAATCTAACAAGAGGGAGGAATGTAAACCTGGACGCGGTGATGGTTCCTAGGAGTTTCAAGGTTAAAGGGAATGAGAGGAAGTAATAGAAATGTTTTTGTGGCAGGATAGCCACAGCAGCGGAGAAGACTGAGGAGACCAAATGGTTTATTTTTTCTTTCTTTTTCTCTTTTCTTAAAAATGTGCAAATATTTGGGGGCGGCACGGTGGTGTAGTGGTTAGCGCTGTCGCCTCACAGCAAGAAGGTCCTGGGTTCGAGCCCCGGGGCCGGCGAGGGCCTTTCTGTGCGGAGTTTGCATGTTCTCCCCGCGTCCGCGTGGGTTTCCTCCGGGTGCTCCGGTTTCCCCCACAGTCCAAAGACATGCAGGTTAGGTTAACTGGTGACTCTAAATTGACCGTAGGTGTGAATGTGAGTGTGAATGGTTGTCTGTGTCTATGTGTTGGCCCTGTGATGACCTGGCGACTTGTCCAGGGTGTACCCCGCCTTTCGCCCGTAGTCAGCTGGGATAGGCTCCAGCTTGCCTGCGACCCTGTAGAAGGATTAAGCGGCTAGAGATAATGAGATGAGATGTGCAAATATTTGTAATGACAAACGTGCATGAAAAAATATGCAAAAACAAAACTGTACAAAACAAGAATCAACAAGCATAAATAGCCAGGCTAAGTCCTCAGACCCTGAACCACTATCAAGAGCAACTTCAATTAACAAGACACCTTCACTTCACCACCAACACTCACCTACTGAGGCTCTTGGGCCTAATATAGAGCATTGCTAACTGTAACCCCACCCACTGGACAGCCCCACTGTCAAAAATAATCAATTAACTAAACAACAGCATAATTATTACCAAATAATAAATCAAATAAGAAAACACAACACACAAATACATACAATAACTGACATGCACAAAAATACCTTATTGGACCCCTAAAATGGCTTTTAAGTCATTACCCCTAAAACACCCCCATCACAATGGGCTGCCCCACAAAGAACCCGGGAAACCCCTCTATTCCCCCCCCAGTGGAACAGTCCATCTGTTTCCCCAAACGAGACACGGAAGTACGTTTTGAATGCCGGTGAGTGAATTGCTTACGGAATTGTAATTACAAAAGTTTTAACCAATAAATTAAGTTTTACAGATTATAAGTTTTAAAGATTATACAGATGAAGAAAGAAAATGACAATATGTTTTAAGCAGGGCGGCACGGTGGTGTAGTGGTTAGCGCTGTCGCCTCACAGCAAGAAGGTCCTGGGTTTGAGCCCCGTGGCCGGCGAGGGCCTTTCTGTGCGGAGTTTGCATGTTCTCCCCGTGTCCGCGTGGGTTTCCTCCGGGTGCTCCGGTTTCCCCCAAAGACATGCAGGTTAGGTTAACTGGTGACTCTAAATTGAGCGTAGGTGTGAATGTGAGTGTGAATGGTTGTCTGTGTCTATGTGTCAGCCCTGTGATAACCTGGCGACTTGTCCAGGGTGTACCCCGCCTTTCGCCCGTAGTCAGCTGGGATAGGCTCCAGCTTGCCTGTGACCCTGTAGAAGGATAAAGCGGCTAGAGATAATGAGATGAGATGTTTTAAGCAAATATTTTGAACAAGTCAGATGCACAAACAATAGCCATCCAGAAGTGCCGGTAGGCCTTTCCCTGCACTCTAAACACTAAGTTTGGCCCTGCGTAATTAATCTATGGCAAATGGTGATTAATGACAATATGAAAGAGATCTTAAACAGTACATACGGTGGTGGCAATAAGAATAGCGACAGGACAGCAGTGATTTAAAAATGCCGGCAAATGGCTGCCTGCGCACTATGTCAGCGTTACGGCTCAGCCCGTGACAGTTTTAATAATCAAGCCATCACAATAAAGTATAAACAATGATACGGTATATTTTCCATGCTGATCCATGCAGATGTTGCAAACTTTGTTTCTGCATATATCCAGTACAGTGGCGGCTGGTAGTCTTTCAAACAGGGGAGGCTGGTCGGTTACGATATTTCCAGATTTTAAAAGAAAAAACACATCAATTTTGCCCATACTCTTGCCTCTGATCTGGCTGATTGTTGGCAGGGTCACAAACTGTGAAATAACAGGTTCTTTTGGCCCATTAGCCTACTGTCCAATATACATGATGGTGGTGTGTGTGTGGGGGTATATTTTAACATTTTATATTTTAAAATTGTGGCATGTTGTTTAAAAATTGATCATTATTGAAAGCAGCTCTTTGTCAGGAACCTCAGCAGTAACAGCAGAGTGTTCTGGAATAGGCACAAGCACTGACCTTGGGGAGCCAAACATAGAGTTGGGTGCCACACATTTCATTCAATGACACTTTCCCTATATTTTACTTATTTTGACTGAGAAATGTTTTATTGACAATTTTGATAACCCTTCACTTTTAATCCAGGTCTGTAGTGTGAAATGATCTCGGCTGTGTTTTTGTTTAAAAATGTCTTACAAATTGTAGCTGTGTTTAATTCATATCCAGAAAAATATATATTCCAATATAATATACTCAGCATAAACATTTTAAATAGATTCTATATTTTTGGTCCATCCATGACATATTACTAAAGTAGCCTATTTACTGTTGTTGATGTGGGTCACTTGCTGTTAGCCAATTCACTTTCTCGTACCAGGAGAGCTGAAAGGAACGAGTATTATTCCCTACCTTTTTCACCAAGTCAGTTTGAGGCGTTGGTCTACCCTGCTCTTTAATTTTAATTTTTTCCTCGAAAGGAAGACTGGCAAATGGCTTCGCCAAAATTAAATCAGCAATGCTTGGCATCCGTGTGCAGCTTTCTTGCTAGCTGACTAGCCCCCTCAAGTTCAAGTTCAGTCACTCAAATAAACGACATTTTCTGGAACTAAGATAGCAAACTTGACAACACTATATTTACACTTTATTTACAATGAAAATATATACAAACTAAAAAAGCTGGTAGAAACCGTATGTAATGAATGAAATCGAAATGTAAGCTGATCTCTTACAATACACCACAGCACTTGCGAATCCGCATGGGACTGAACTGAGATTCACCGCTGCTTGTCTATAGTTGAAACGAGCTGTCAATCAAAGAAAATATCCGGCCGCTTTCACCAATCACCAGTCTCCTCGCGGAAACTGCCATGTCCCTCCCACTGTGAGGCTGGGAGTCCGTGGGCGGGCGTTTTCGCAGTATTTGTCCAATAACCGTCTTGCATTTTGATATTGAAAAGCGCAGAGCTCCCAAATGCCACTGAAGTGCACTGAGGCTGGGCTGCATCGCGCTGTCGAGGGGGAAAAACTCACGCACACATTAGGCGAACTGGGGAAAGTTATAACGGAATGATTTCGCACTGTAGTGGGTTGAGCACATATATTTCTATGATTCTGGATCTGAAATAGCAATGTTATAAGGTCGGCTATAACATAAGCCTAGCGCAATTCATCCTACACGATGTTCGTCATTTTTAGAGGAGGCTGAGCCTCCCTCGTTGTCTTACAGCAATCGCCCGTGATCCAGTATATATACAGTGCTGTGCAAAAGTCTTGGCGCATGTAAAGAAATGCTGTAGACCAAAAATGGCTTAAAAAATAATGAAATGAAATGTTTCAGCATTAAAAAATACTAAAAACAGTAAGCAGTAAGCCATAATGAAACAAAATCAATATTTGGTGTGATTTTTTTTATTATTTTTGGCAGGAAGGTAGGGCTGACTGGGGTTCATATAGCTTCTACTCAAATTTGCATAATTTCAATTAATAATGAAGATATGGAGTAATTAAGCCTTAACGAGCAGTTTCCACACAAATCGCTTCTTCTCCCTCAATTCTTCACTGATTTTGATTCTTTCTGGCATGAAGGTAGGGGTTCCTAGGGTGCATATAACTTCTACCCGGATTTGCTTCGTTACAATTATTCATGAAGTTCTGTCCTAATTAAGCCTTAATGAGCAGTTCAATAAAAATCACTTCTTCTCGGTCAATTTCTCGCTGTTTTGGATTCTTTCTGGCAAATAGGTCGGTATTCCTAGGGTGGATAGCTCTTCTGTACCGGTATATCTCATCTCATCTCATTATCTCTAGCCGCTTTATCCTTCTACAGGGTCGCAGGCAAGCTGGAGCCTATCCCAGCTGACTACGGGCGAAAGGCGGGGTACACCCTGGACAAGTCGCCAGGTCATCACAGGGCTGACACATAGACACAGACAACCATTCACACTCACATTCACACCTACGGTCAATTTAGAGTCACCAGTTAACCTAACCTGCATGTCTTTGGACTGTGGGGGAAACCGGAGCACCCGGAGGAAACCCACGCGGACACGGGGAGAACATGCAAACTCCACACAGAAAGGCCCTCGCCAGCCCCGGGGCTCGAACCCAGGACCTTCTTGCTGTGAGGCGACAGCGCTAACCACTACACCACCGTGCCGCCCTGTACCGGTATATAGCTTGTATATAGTGTATGTAGCTTGCAATATTTATTGCGCAAGGCGTCCCACTTTAGATCGTTCCTTCTGGACTAGACGGGGCCGGAGTGAGCCACGCCGTCATTGACGGTGCCGTTTGAGTTTGTCAGCTCATATCAGTCTGACCATTTCTCCTTAGCCCATCTCATTAACAATGCATTTCCAGCTTCAGGACTGCTGTTTAAAGGTCCCCTTGCATCGTTTTTTCATTAATTGTGCGGTGGCCTCTAGTATGAATGAATGCCCTGTGAGCCGGTTTTGGTGAAAAAAATGCTGTGGTTCTCCTGTTTCAGGCTGTTCTATTTTGGTGGAGGAGTGGGTGGCGGGAGAATGACAGGATTTCAGCTCTTGCTCATTAATATTCATGACATGTAAACGTGTTACCTCTGATTGGCTAACAGAAATCAGTAAACATGTTACCTCTGATTGGCTAACAGCACTGTGACGCTACCTCCAGTGGGTCAGAACAAGCGGATGTGGGTGTCTTTGTAAAAACTGTTTTGATTGGCTATTATGGTCTCGACATCGATGTTTTGACCAATAACGATGTAGATGTGGCAGCGGGGGCGTGGCCGAGCGTCGGTCTGTGAATGGAGGGCGGAGTCAGAGAAGGTAAGTGGCAGAATCACTGCACCTGACGGGAATTAACGCGTTTGTGTGTCTTTCCCAGTGACCGCGTCCTAAGAGGAGAGGGAGAGCAGAGGAAGGGAGCTCTCTCCCCAACCAGAATGCGTATGTGTGTGCGCACGCACGACTGGGAGGGAGTCAGTCATTCATTCATTCATTTATTTATTTAATTGAATACTCCCTGCGGCAGGCGGCACGGTGGTGTAGTGGTTAGCACTGTCGCCTCACAGCAAGAAGGTCCGGGTTCGAGCCCCGTGGCCGGCGAGGGCCTTTCTGTGTGGAGTTTGCATGTTCTCCCCGTGTCCGCGTGGGTTTCCTCCGGGTGCTCCGGTTTCCCCCACAGTCCAAAGACATGCAGGTTAGGTTAACTGGTGACTCTAAATTGACCGTAGGTGTGAATGTGAGTGTGAATGGTTGTCTGTGTCTATTGGCCCTTTTCCACTACCCTTTTTCAGCTCACTTCAGCTCACTTCAGCCCGACACAGCTCGCGTTTCGACTACCAAAAAACAGCACGACTCGGCTCGCTTCCAAAGCGAGCCGAGTGAGGCTGGGGGCGTGAGCAGACACTCCCCTGTGCACTGATTGGTGAGGAGGAGTGTCCTCACATGCCCACACGCCCCGCGAGCACGCTGGGATCTGTAAACACCGCAAACCCGGAAGGAGAAGAATTACGAATTACGAGAATTTCTGAAGCCTTATGCGCCTCGCCTCATCTATACACTCTTGCCAGTATCTGTTGGCGTTGTCGGTGACAACAAGCCACAGCACCAAGACCAGCAACACTAACGACTCCATGTCCTCCATGTTTATTGTTTACTCTCCGGGTCGTGAGACTACCGCTTAAAAGCTCACTGATGTCACTGTTTGCGCTGCTTAACGACATCACGTGACGTCCACCCACTTTCGCTAACTCCACCCAATGTGTCCACCCACTTCCAGCCAGCGTGGTTGTAGTCGAAATGCAACTCCAACAGCCCCGCTCAGCTCGACTCAGCACGGCACGGCTCAGCCCGGCTCAGCCGCGTTTGTAGCGGAAAAGCGGCATATGTGTCGGTCCTGTGATGACCTGGCGACTTGTCCAGGGTGTACCCCGCCTTTCGCCCAGAGTCAGCTGGGATAGGCTCCAGCTTGCCTGCGACCCTGTAGAACAGGATAAAGCGGCTACAGATGAGATGAGACTCCCTGCGGCAGCGGCTCTCATCAAGGCACGAGGCATGGAGCGGAGCTCGCCTTGGGGGGTGCAGGGGGAATAACGTCCCCTGGCTGGGAGCTGACGGGCCCTGGCAGCGCTGGTTCGTTCGGGAGAGGGCAGGGGTCGCTGGCTGCCAAGTCTGGGGAGGCTGGGACCTCCCCTGCCCGAGTTACGAGTGTGCAAAGTCGGGCTGGAGCCGCCGTTAGAAACGAAACTGATGCGGAGCACCGCACCGCGCCTCGGGGCGAATTACGTCTCTCTCCTTGCGCTTTCTTCCCGTAGGTGGTCGCAAGCCAAGGTGGGCGAGGCCATGAATACTAATTTTCGAAGTGACGTAACTTCGTATGGCTTTTTTTTGATCTGCTCGTTTTCCCAACTATTTTCTTTCATAAGCTAATACAGGGAACGGGAGTAGAATTACATTTTCACATGCAGCATGCATATGCAACTCGGAGTGAACTATGGTATTTCAAAAAGAGCCAGTATTAAACGTTTTTGTTGGAAGGGCACCTTTAAGTTTTTTTGCATGCCAAAATCTTGCTACTTGGGGGGGAGGAAACAAAAAACCTACCTTGCATGATCCTTAACTAGCTAGCTACGATACTAACATAATAGTCTAAGAACAGTCAGCACAATGTACACTGTCAGAAATAGGGGTACAGTAGAAGTCTATTTCTGTCCCCCAAGGTACAGTTTACCCCCAGGGCTCATTATTGGACCTCAAGGTAACTATGTGCATCTTTTTTTAGGTCCAGAAAGGTACATATATGTTCCAGAGTAGTATATAAAGGGTGACAAGCCACTGTACCCCTAAAGGGACAATCGTGGACTTTATTTTCTCAGAGTGTATTGAATGTATACAATCAAGCACCTCAACAGTTAACAGCAGAGATGGTTCTGTCTGTGGAATCAAAAGTCCAGAGGGTGGAGCTGGACCTTCTCTAACTCCTCCTATAAGCCTAACGTTAACCCTTAAATCAAAGCTACACAATTCTGTACAACATGAAATAAGTAAGCTGATCCAGCCTGGAACACACGGAGTTGTCTCTTGGCTTTTAGCTCAACTCCGCCCAGCAGGCGTTAGGCTCTCGATCCAGTCCAAGTGGTTTTTTTTTGTTCTGCATCGAGGGGTATTTATAACAGAACGGCAAAAGATATCCGACTCAGACAGACGCATCTGTTAAACACATGTCAGTGCGGCTAATTAAGCAGTGACAAAGCATCACGTGTGAGTCCAGGCAGCATTATGTCTCAGCCTGGGAAAGATTATTGATTTCACCGTGCCTGTGCTTTTTACTGTCGTAAAATCCAACCAAAATGTTTATAGTTGCTGTAGCTGCAAGGAGATGAGGTCGCTTTGACATGCACTGGTATGAATCAGGGTGCAGTTTACTGTTTGAGGGATTCTTCAGCCCGGTGCTGCAGTCAGCAGGAGCGAGAAGATTGATGCGATGTAGAGCCATTGCCCACTCAGCAGTGTGTGTATGTGTGTGTGTGTGTGCGGTTGGACAGAAAGCCAGAGAGGAAGCAGTGCCAAACTGCAGTCAAGTCATGACACATGTGTTGTTGTGTAGAAGGATTTTCGATTTGCATTTTATTTTACAGCCCTGTGATGACCTAGCGACTTGTCCAGGGTGTACCCCGCCTTTCGCCCGTAGTCAGCTGGGATAGGCTCCAGCTTGCCTGCGACCCTGTAGAAGGATAAAGCGGCTAGAGATGATGAGATGAGATGAGATGAGATATTTACTGCGTGAAAACATACAGTCTATGGCCCAGGAATTAAAGTTTATACGACACATAAACGAACTGAACAATCTAAAATAATGAATGATATGGTTCTGTCTGAGAAGATCATTGGAGTCTCGCTTCCCTCCATCAAGGACATTTACACCCCAAGCTGCATCTGGAAAGCTACCAGCGTCATGGCCGACCCACCACCCCCCCACACACAATCTCTTCACAATCCTGCTCATCTCATCTCATTATCTCTAGCCGCTTTATCCTGTTCTACAGGGTCGCAGGCAAGCTGGAGCCTATCCCAGCTGACTACGGGCGAAAGGCGGGGTACACCCTGGACAAGTCGCCAGGTCATCACAGGGCTGACACATAGACACAGACAACCATTCACACTCACATTCACACCTACGGTCAATTTAGAGTCACCAGTTAACCTAACCTGCATGTCTTTGGACTGTGGGGGAAACCGGAGCACCCGGAGGAAACCCACGCGGACACGGGGAGAACATGCAAACTCCGCACAGAAAGGCCCTCGCCGGCCACGGGGCTCAAACCCGGACCTTCTTGCTGCGAGGCGATAGCGCTAACCACTACACCACCGTGCCGCCCCACAATCCTGCTGTCTGGAAAAATAGTACTGAAGCATTCGGGCCTTCACCACCAGGCTCTGTAACAGTTTCGTTGTACACGTCATCAAACTCCTCAACTCTGAGGAACTGGACTGATACATATGCACTGTTGATCACACCACTCCCGCTGCAGACTTCGCATAGTGAACAATAATGCACTATCACTTTTTTACAATGTCTTTCACACACACAATGTTGGCATCTATTTATTTATTCATTTTACATTTACTACCTGAAACGCACACTCAACTTTCCGCACATTAAAGCTAGACGGCATTTCGATGTCTCAAAATCGGTGAAATTTAGTTCCCTCTGAAATTTGGTCATTGCGATATATGTTTATGGGAAGTTGTTTAATTTGAGGGGATTAAAGCAAATAATGTGCATGAAATCACTCGTTTCGCGCAGTCAAGCGGACAGAGGAAGTCCGTGTGCGCATGCGCAGGTTTACCTCCTTCTTCTTCCTTTGGGTTTTACGGCAGCTGGCATCCACAGTGTTGCATTACTGCCATCTACAGGTTTACCTTTGAGCGTGCACTGACAGTTCCATCATTCTGTCGCTAAACGAACAGCTGATCACACCGAGGTGCTCGCTGAGTGCCGATATTTATTAGTTTGGTCCTGCGTTTCCTTTCCTTCATATAACATAACGTCTTTTCTTCTCGCTTTCCGTGACTGTAGTCGGTCTTTCACGTTTCATTTGCACATTCACGTCCTCCGTTTTTCTCTCCTGCTTCAAATTTGTATCCCACAATGCCTTGCGCAAACGGGGGAAGCCCACCACGTGATGCATGACGAAGTATCTTGTATTGCGTCATGGTGAAGCAGGAAAAAATAGCGGAGAATTTAGAGCCACGTGGTGTTAAATTCATTAAAGTGCTGATGACACGTTTTTGACATCTTTGGCGATGTTTTATAACATAAAAAGTAATTCCCGATGATCCATATATTAATTCACGAAGGTGCCTATTTTACAAGTCATGATAAAAAACGCGGCTATTTGGGCAAATTTGACAGGGCTGCAGCACCCAGGAGACAAAAGAGGAGGAGGAGCTATATGACGTCAGCGAAAGAACCTTCCTCCTAACTTACCAGTTTGTTGTTGATGCGACAGGTGTTCAGTTTGTCATTATTAGTATTATTATTATACATTATTTTATATATATATATATATATATATATATATATATATATATATAATGTTATTATGCCTTCGCGTTGTGTTGCCGGCTTTTGCTCCAAAACCTACAAGGATGGGGTAAGTTTATTCAAGTTTCCCAGAGATCCGGAGCTGCATGCGAAGTGGGTGAAGCAAGTCAGGCGCACTCGTGACAAGTGGGAGCCCTCACCAACATCCGTCCTGTGCTCTGAACACTTCGATTTGGATTGTTTTGACACCCTTCCCAGCTTAAAAGAATCTCTTGGGTGTTCAGTTCATCACAAACGTGTGTTACTACCATCAGCAGTGCCTACACAGTGTTGCCAGATCAGGAGGTTTCCCGCCCAGTTGAGCGGTTTCAAGTGCATTTTGGTGGGTTTTGAACATATTTTGGGCTGGAAAACGTCAGCAGTATGATACTGCTGACGTTTTCCAGCCCAAAATATGTTCAAAACCCACCAAAATGCACTTGAAACCGCCCAACTGGGCGGGATTCCTCCCAATCTGGCAACACTGCCAGTATTCCAGAGGGGGTCTACTAGTAGCTATGCCGGATCCAAAGACAGTCCTCCTGTCAGAACATGTGTTGTGAAACGACATAAGATAAAGGTACGTAGAGCTATAGCTTCTACATGATAATCATAAATGTAATCATAAAGTCGGCGTGATATCAGTCATGTATTTGCTTGTGAAAGCTTGCGGCTTTCATGTAACTGCCGCCTAGCAACGAGAGGCAAAGGGTAAAGAGGGTAGGCTATCTTAGATTCTATTCGGAAGAGATCAACACAATTCTAGACTCCCAGAAGAGGAAGAGCTAGCACTAGAGAGTTCACCGGCGTTTTCATGCGCCATTTCCATTGAGTAGAACCAGAGTAGAACAGCCAGCAAACCGCAGCGTGTTCTTCCGCTGACGTCACAACATGGCCGCGAGCCACGGACCCGGTTTTCTTGCGCTGTGCAATTAAAAGTTGGATATTCGCGTAACAACAGCTTTTTTTCACGTAATTATAACAGAAATCTAACATGTTTGCCATGTTGTATAGTTTATTTAAGAAATTGCATAGAGTCATGTTCGTGTCATCAGACCTTTAAATGTTCTGTTTGAAAAAAACTAATAAAATTAGAAGTCTGTGATTCGAATTCAGTAGCTTTCAATCCACTCAACAAAAATAATTGGGTGTCAGGGAAAATTCTTCATATGACCTACACTTGAAAAACCTGAAAGGCTTTAACAGGAACAGGTACTGGTTGGTAAATGTACTGTCTGTTTGCTAGTTGTCGGTTTTGCACTGTCCTTGTCTGCACTTTGTTTTGTGTAGTTTATTGTCTGCAATGTTTGCACTCTTGCACTTTATGTTGTTCTACGGTATATAGATTTGTAGTCCTTTGATGTTTAATGTAGCGCCATGGTCCTGGAGAACCGCTGTTTCGTTTGAACTGTGTACTGTACCAACTGTATATGGCTGAAATGACAGTAAAAAAAAAAAAGCCTTGACCTTGAACAAGCCAAGGCTATGGTGCTAACTGCGAAAAGTGAGCTAACAGAGAAAAGTCTATGGCATGATCTAATACATTCCAACTCACAGTGAAAACCGTATCGTTTTCGATATTATGCTGGAACGCTGTCCTGTTGGAGTGGGACTAAAAGGGCAAAGTCGAAACATGAATTTATCCTCTGTCAATCTAGTAATATTTACGGAAATCTGTTGCCATGGCCCCAGTGGGAATCCGAGCCATCAGGTTTATGTGTTGTGACCGGTTTTTAACCTTTACTTGAACAGAAACTGGAAGAGAACTAACTCTCTCTCAACAGAAATGTGATGCAGATTGATTCATGCCATGTTGCTAACTAGCTAATGTCTCAGCTTGGGCTTTTCACAACAATGGACTTGCCGCCTTGTGAATAAAACGTCATATCTGGGATCACATGGTCCCTGCTCCGTAGCATTCCGTAAAATAGAGTCGCGATATTGGTAACTTTTCTATTGTGAAAGACTGAGTGGGAATGAAACTGTATCTATTCCGTATTGTTTTTACTTCATACGATAACAGATTTCGTAGGTGAAATGGGCTTAAAGGAACAGTCCACCATACTTCCATAATGAAATATGTTCTTCTCTGAATTGAGACGAGCTGCTCCGTACCTCTCCGAGCTTTGTGCGACCTCCCAGTCAGTCAGACGCGCTGTCACTCCTGTTAGCAATGTAGCTAGGCTCAGTATGGCCAATGGTATTTTTTGGGGCTGTAGTTAGATGCGACCAAACTCTTCCGCGTTTTTCCTGTTTGCATAGGTTTATATGACCAGTGACATGAAACAAAGTTCAGTTACACAAATTGAAACGTGGCGATTTTCTATGCTATGGAAAGTCCGCACTATGACAGGCGTACTAACACCTTCTGCGCGCTTCGACAGCGCATTGATACCTTCACTCCTGTTTTCCCCCTCTCCCCCGCCCCCCTGACTTCCGTCAATACACAGCCAATGTGACTGGAAACATCAGTGCTGTGGTCAGTAATAGTCAGAGGTTAGTCGAGGGGCGGGGGAGAGAAAAAAAAACAGGAGTGAAGGTATCAATGCGCTGTCGAAGCGCGCAGAAGGTGTTAGTATGCCTGTCATTATAGTGCGGACTTTCCATAGCATAGAAAATCGCCACGTTTCAATTTGTGTAACTGAACTTTGTTTCATGTCACTGGTCATATAAACCTATGTTTATATAGCCAGAAGGCTATTGGAAAAATGTTCTGTGGATGGATGAGACCAAAATAGAACTTTTTGGTTTAAATGAGAAGCGTTATGTTTGGAGAAAGGAAAACACTGCATTCCAGCATAAGAACCTTATCCCATCTGTGAAACATGGTGGTGGCAGTATCATGGATTGGGTCTGTTTTGCTGCATCTGGGCCTGTACGGCTTACCATCATTGATGGAACAATGAATTCTGAATTACACCAGCGAATTCTAAAGGAAAATGTCAGGACATCTGTCCATGAACTGAATCTCAAGAGAAGGTGGGTCATGCAGCAAGACAACGACCCTAAGCACACAAGTCGTTCTACCAAAGAATGGTTAAAGAAGAATAAAGTTAATGTTTTGGAATGGCCAAGTCAAAGTCCTGACCTTAATCCAATCGAAATGTTGTGGAAGGACCTGAAGCGAGCAGTTCATGTGAGGAAACCCACCAACATCCCAGAGTTGAAGCTGTTCTATACGGAGGAACGGGCTAAAATTCCTCCAAGCCGGTGTGCAGGACTGATCAACAGTTACCGCAAACGTTTAGCTGCAGTTATTGCTGCACAAGGGGGTCACACCAGATACTGAAAGCAAAGGTTCACATACTTTTGCCACTCACAGATATGTAATATTGGATCGTTTTCCTCAATAAATAAATGAGCAAGTATAATATTTTTGTCTCATTTGTTTAACTGGGTTCTCTTTATCTACTTTTAGGACTTGTGTGAAAATCTGATGACGTTTTAGGTCATATTTATGCAGAAATATAGAAAATTCTAAAGGGTTCACAAACTTTCAAGCACCACTGTAATTCTCTTCAGCTTTCTTCTAACTTTATCATGGTAGCAGGAGGTCTTGCATATTAAGCAGGCAGCATTCAACATCACTCATCACTTCCCTTTCAACTGTTGTGTGTACGAACTCGGTTTTACCTGGACAGGATGTTGTGTAATGTAATACAGATACCATACGGACAATTTGAAGATCAAGATGGTGATTTTGAGTTAAAGAACAGGCATGTACAATTGGCATTACATATTGGAAATTTTTTTAAAATCCAAAACTATAAGTTCATCTCGGCCTAAAAAATTTGGGCAGACGCTCCCGCGCGGCACACGCCAGCGATTCCCCCCCGTCCCCCTATGAAATGAGCAATAAGTAGGAGAGTTATACACGGTATCATAGCTAAAATTTTATCAGAAATATAGATATGATACTATGATTCTCCCCAACATGCTACACACACACCCCATGGCATTGATTCGTGCGATATACATTATAAATATAATGAATCACTGAACAGGCAAAATAATTTTCGACCTGGGGGCGTCGTGGCTCAGGTGGCTAAGGCGCCATACCATAAATCCGGGGACCCGGGTTCGATTCCGACCCGAGGTCATTTCCCGATCCCTCCCCGTCTCTCTCTCCCACTCATTTCCTGTCCTGTCTCTACACTGTCCTATCCAATAAAGGTGAAAAAAAGCCCAAAAAATATCTTTAAAAAAAAATAATAATAATTTTCGACCTACCTTTGTGTTTTTTGGTGTATATGTGAAGTTCGATAGTCCTCACCCCTCTACTAGCGTAGTTTTATCATGTCAGAACACAATGAGCAAAGTACTTTTCCTGGGACGTCTATTTTCCGTATGTGATCACCGAGCTTCGTTGTGACAGTCTGCTTGTCGACCTCGACATTCAGTGTTCTTTCTAACCAAGCCCATCGAAAACAGTTCTTTATTCCTGCACCTTTATCAATCTCCCTCGCTCGATCCTCTTCTTTCTTATCTAGGACTTTTGCCATTGTCGATATGCTAAAATATCCCGCCTGAATACGTATCTTTCCGATGTTACCAATGCGTATCGTCAAACAGGGTGAACGGCGATTGCAAGCCACGCGTGGAGAGCATGCGTACTTGTGTTTATACACTGCACGTGATGGGATTTCCCGAACATTCTACCGCAAATAAGTCGAACATTGTCACAAAAGTGAACGTTAATTACAACATGTCGAAAGACTCTAGTGCGTTAACCCGGAGCCCACCAAGAATCAAGACGTTATAAGGTGACCACAGATCATTAACCATACACACACCCCGAAAATTTCTCAACGGATTTAGGCCCACTTTACACGGGGACGGTCTGAAACAAAAATGCAAAAGTCCGTTTTCGTTCTCACTTTTTTCCGCGTCTACACGACCGTTTTCAAGGAGGAAATCTGCGTCTATACGGTGACGCATAAATGTGTGGAATTCAATTGGATGTGCATGCCAGGCGGCTAGGTGGTGCTGTGAAAGACCTCCGCTATGTCTGCACGCATGCGCAACGTCTTCCGTCTTGTCTGATCTGCACATCTGCGCCGCGAAAACTTTGACTACTCTGGCTATGGTAAGTAAGTAAAAAAGTAAGAGCATACTATACCCGCCTCTGTTCATTAACGGTAGATATATGTGCAGATTCGGTATAGATGTTCGAAGGACTCCTGGACGTTTATTAAAGCTGCCAGAGCAGCTTGAAGGTCCGTTGGATCGATGTAATCAGACATGCTCTTACTTTTTTACTTACTTTCTTACTTCCCAGGCTGGCATGTACAGTATATGACATATGTATGACGTAAACGCGTACCCGACGTGAGCAGATCCGAGCAGAGTTTCGCGTATTGGGTAGTTTAGATGGATATGCAACGGGGGCTGTTTTTAACTTATCCACTCTGGAAGGCGTTTTCAATTTTTTCCGTTTTTCAGCCTCGGAAACGCCGTCCCCGTGTAGACGAAAGGCACTTCCAATAAAATATTTAGTCGTTTTTACCCGACAGCGTCCTCGTGTAAACGGGCCCTTACATCGATCTCAAAAACGATCATTTTGGTCTGAAAAAGTCGGAAATCCGCCGATCGGCGGAAATTTCTCATCCCTGCAATCAGAGCGCGTGATTGCTCATACCCAGTGAATGTGGATAGAATGAGTTTTATTTCTTCATATATGATTTTTGCATCTTCTTCTTCTACTGTTCATTAATTAGCTAAGTAGAAATAAAGTAAAAACAAAGTGTGGGAATAAATCACAGTACTGACAGACTCCTGGAGAGCTGCTTGATTATTACCTACAGAATTACTTGGTCTTCATCTAATTACTGTTCCCAAGGTGGCACATTTATGTACTGCTGTGCAGAAAAAAATAACATAAGTTTCTGCACCATGTTATCCATGCTCAATGTTTCTCATGGGATCCAGCTCGTCTTGGCATGCTAATCAGGCCTTTCATCTAGAATCACGACCGGAATGGAAAGCTCCAAAAGTTCCTCCTGAATCTATTGATCTAAAATGGTTAGCTAAATTCTTTCTGCCCTTCAATTATTCATGAAAGGGAAAGTGTTGTGAAGGAGCTGCTGATCTTAGAACAATAAGGACGTTTTTAAGAGAGTCGAACCTGGGCAGGTTATTTGAAGTGCAGGAGAAAAACAGTGTGCACTGGCATGCGCCAGGCCTCATTCCATGCATAGATTCCCAGGGTGGCACCAGCTCAGCCCTGAAGAATAACAGTACGGATACGCCAAACACATGCTCCGGACTTTCAGGTTTTCAAGTCAGTGATGTACACGTGGGTTTTCCTTGTTTTCCACAATCAGAACATGATGTGCAAGATGTGTCAGTACTGTGATTTGTTCCCACACTTTGTTTTTACTTTATTTCTACTTAGCTAATTAATGAACAGTAGAAGAAGAAGATGCAAAAATCATATATAAAGAAATAAAACTCATTCTATCCACATTCACTGGGTATGAGCAATCACGCGCTCTGATTGCAGGGATGAGAAATTTCCGCCGATCGGCGGATTTCCGACTTTTTCAGACCAAAATGATCGTTTTTGAGATCGATGTAAGACCCCGTCCACACGTAGCCGGGTATCTGCTAAATCGAAGATATTTTTCTACGTTTTGGCCTGTCATCCACATGAAAACACATCAAAAACGAATATTTTAAAAAACTCCGGGCAAAGTGAAGATTTTTGAAAACTCCGTGTATGCCTTTTCGTGTAGACAGAGATAACCGGAGTTTTGCGTTTTAGAACGTCACAATCTGCGCCAAAAAAATGACAACAAATCTGCCCTGACGTCAAACGTGCGACCTTTGTTTACTGCAGAAGCCAGATTAAGCATGGACTTAAGCTAGCCGCACACCACGGCGATCCACGCGGTACCGAACCGACCCATTTCAGAGCCGACTCCCGACAGGGCACGCACATATCCCCCGACTGTTGACGAGTGCAGTCGCGATTGAAGCGACACGTGACAACTTAATAGCTTTGTGATTGGCTATTGGATATAGTTACTGTTAAATCCAACACTTGAAGATGCTACAGGCTGAATTACAAATGACACAACACGGAATATGTAGCGCACTATCTAGGCTGCATGAGCTATTATTCCCAACCTTAAATAGTGCACTTATATAGGGGAGTTAAAGCGATTTGGAATTCAGCCACACAACTTGAGCAGAGTGGCTTTCCAGCCCACTGTGTCTATGGATAAAGCTTCAGTATATGGAATTGCAGTATATACCTGCATTAGGTGCTACCGACACGTATTTCTCGCTCTAGAAATTGTGTTTAATGATGTCACGTGTTATATGCGAAAGATATGATTGGCTATTGCTAGCGACTCTCGCCGATCAGTCTGGCTCCCGATTAGTTTTTCGAATCGGCTGTGAGATGAGCCGGTACCATCGAAAACTAGTCTTTACGCCTGACTCGCGACTTCAGTTGGCTCGGTACGCTGAAAATCGGCGTAGTGTGCGGCTAGCTAAAGAGTAATGGATCGGAGTAGTGCCTTGAAAGCGTTAATTATTGTGCAGGTGCTATTTACATGTTTAATTTTAGAAGCCCAACTACTGCTCCAAGAGCACAGGCGATGTGATTAGGGGGTAGGATTTGGGGAAATAATGCCATCTACAGGTTGGGAATGCTTATGAATGTGATTGAAAACGCAGATGTTCGGTTATGTGTGGAAGGGATTTTTTTCGAAGATGAGGTGGTGTGGATGAAACATTTTTATAAACGGAGGGGGGGGAAATGTTCGGTTTTAAAAATACCCGGCTACGTGTGTACATGGCATAAATCCGTTGAGAAATTTTCGGGGTGTGTGTGTGTGTGTGTGTATGGTTAACGATCTGTGGTCACCTTATAACGTCTTGATTCATGGTGGGCTCCGGGTTAACGCGCTGGAGTCTTTCAACATGTCGTAATTAACATTCACTTTTGCGACAATGTTCGACTTATTTGCGGTAGAATTTTTGGGAAATCCCATCACGTGCAGTGTATAAACATAAGTAGATACACTGAAGGTGTACCATTTTATTTGATGCAAGACAGCTCTTAGCAAGTCTGCTTTTTTTCTGGAAAGAGTTTTAAACTTAATTTTAAAAGTTGAGCAATTCCAGCGTTATGGACGTGACACTTGAACTCAAAATGGCAACAAATGACCCAGTGCATGTTTTATTGTCTCCCAGTATTTAAACAGGTGTTGCATATTTTAAGGCTGTACCATACTGGAGAAGTGATAGAACAAGAACAATTCCCATAGTACATCTAGGGCATGCCAGAAAATGCCAATAAAAGATGCGTTATGGATGTGACAGAAAAAGTATCACTTTTCTTGGGTGACTGTACATTTTTATCAAACTCTCTGAAATTGTAAACCTAATGTCGAAATGGAGATATCCATTTGATGGAGGGGTCCAAGGTGAATATTAAAAAATCTTTGTTTAAAATATTTTGTATTTCATGCAGAGTTTCGGAAGGAAAAGTCAGCGTTATGGATGTGACGAAATTCCGTTATGGATGTGACGCGTCTGAAATAGACATGGCATATGTTTAGAAAATCAGCAACTTAACCACCATAACCCTTTGAAAAACTCTCTAAATATCAGCTAAAACTATCAAAGTTCTTAAATAATATTTAGGATGGCTATTGTTTTGCTGTTTTGTGGATTTTAGCATACATTTCTGTGGCTTGTGGCAATAATATAGAATTGTACATGATCAAAGTTGATTTTAGCTTGGGGTTTACATTATAAGAAAGAAAGACTGACAGTGACGTATTAGGTTGGTTACAAATTGGTTCAACTTATTCACATCTGTAAAATACAGGCCTAGGTGATATCTCTGGGAGTGGTTTTGATGTATTATATGTTGCTTTATTTTTGCATGGTGAGGTTGACATTTACATGGAATTGCCCAGTTACAAATTGAGAACCTCAGCTAAGATCTATTGAATTCGTGAATCTGTTTGGTCAGATGGTGTTGATTAGGCCCTGTATACCCATTACCCATAATACTTTGCGCCTGGGGGGGTTAACCAAAATATAAACAGACTAAAACAACATGGCGTCGCACACTGACCGTAATTTTTCACATTTAAATCTCTCTAAAACCTCCAAAGAAACATCAAAACTAACTAAACCAAAGCTTAAAGAAATCTGCAAAGCCTTTTCTGTGGACTTTGAGAAATCAGTCAGTAGAAAAGCGCTTGCAAATATCATACCGAACACTTTGCACATCTCTCCTTCAGGTGACAGTGAGTCAGCAGCCGCCTTCGTCTGTCAACACGGGTTATCCAACAATTACTGACCCGCAGAAGGTAAAAGATTGGCAGAAGAGCTGAGAAAGATCGATACTGATTACAGAAGAATCCACAGTGAAATGGTTTTTGCTGGGTGCTGGTTACGAGAAAGCCGTAAGAAAATACAAAACGCTTCGTACGTGAGAACACAAGCAAGGAATTCACTCAGTCAAGTAAATACTGTAAACACAACAGAACTGTCGAGTTTATTTTTGATGTTGAAGTTGATTTTGATTTCCTTCACTCTGATTTTCCTCGAGCTCATACGCTACCGGATTACGACAATCTTTGGGCTGCTAGAGGAAGCTGTTAGGACTTACAGGGTTAAATACTACATTCGATCTACATACAGATACACTAAAAGGGGAAGGACGTGTAAGCTTACTTCCACTGCATCGTTTGCGCTTTGTTTTGGGAGTTGATCCTTCAATAAAGTTGTCCGTTTCAGTTCTTTGACTCGTCCTCGTTTTTCGCACTTTTTATGACAGACAGACGGGTTTTCGGCTTCCTGACTTGGATCATCAGACTTTACTCCACCACTGAAGTGTGCAGAACACAGTTGCGTGTGGTCTGTCGGTGTAAAATTTTGACGGCGAATTCTGTCCAACCATGCTTTCGACGCTTAGCTTCTTTAGGTACACTACCGTTCAAAAGTTTGGGGTCACTTTGAAATGTCCTTATTTTTGAAAGAAAAGCACTGTTCTTTTCAATGAAGATCACTTTAAACTAATCAGAAATCCACTCTATACATTGCTAATGTGCTAAATGACTATTCTAGCTGCAAATGTCTGGTTTTTGGTGCAATATCTCCATAGGTGTATAGAGGCCCATTTCCAGCAACTCTCACTCCAGTGTTCTAATGGTACAATGTGTTTGCTCATTGCCTCAGAAGGCTAATGGATGATTAGAAAACCCTTGTACAATCATGTTAGCACAGCTGAAAACAGTTGAGCTCTTTAGAGAAGCTATAAAACTGACCTTCCTTTGAGCAGATTGAGTTTCTGGAGCATCACATTTGTGGGGTCGATTAAATGCTCAAAATGGCCAGAAAAATGTCTTGACTATATTTTCTATTCATTTTACAACTTATGGTGGTAAATAAAAGTATGACTTTTCATGGAAAACACAAAATTGTCTGGGTGACCCCAAACTTTTGAACGGTAGTGTATTCTGTAAAACTTTAAATCAGGAAAAGTCGTTTTTCCCCGTGTGAATTTGAAGCAATGACTGGGGCCCTGTCCACACGGCAACGGATTCAGGTGACTCCGATACAATTGCTTATCGTTTACGCCTGGCGTCCACACGGCACCGGCGTTTTGGGTGCCCAAAACGCAATCTTTTTGAGAACGGGTTCCAGAGTGGAAAGATCTGGCAACGTTGCCGTTGTGAAGTCGTCTGGATGAGTAGAACGGATTTGTTTACGATGACGTCACAACCACATGACTGTCAGTGCTTCATGCCGGGTAGAAGTGTAACGAACTCGATGCGAGTTGTCAACAAATCCTATAACTTGGTTCATGAAACGCGCTTACAAAATATTTTCACTGTGAATATTTATTGTGTAATGGTGCAAAGTGAGAGAGAGAGAGAGAGAGTGAGAGACTCTGCCCTTAGGGCAGAGTCAATCCCACCAGCAAAAATAGGGGAAAAAAGGAGCGATCTCACCTCTTCAGATGTTGGTTTAAGTCCGACAATACATTCCTCAAAAAGGGCGTAGAAGAGCAAATTAATCCATCAACGTGTAGCATTCAATTTATTCTGGACCATTAAAGACGCCGCCTTCCGCGTAGAATCATACGTCATCCTCGCCGCCATATTGGATAGGTCAAAGCGGAGAATAAAGATTCATGTGCTGCGTTTAACTGTACCAACAGGTTTACCGTCCAAACGTGATCACATGGGATTACCTTTCACAGGTGAGAAACAACAAATTAATCCATCAACGTGTAGCATTCAATTTATTCTGGACCATTAAAGACACCGCCTTCCGCGTAGAATCCTACGTCATCCTCGCCGCCATATTGGAAAGGTCAAAGCGGAGAATAAAGATTAGCTGCGTTTAACTGTACCAACAGGTTTGCCTCCAAACGAGATCACATGGGATTACCTTTCACAGGTGAGACTGGAAAAATACTTTTCATTGTATTTGGTCATTATAATGTAATTTTACGAACAGATTTTCCTGACTTTGTGGCTAATATGAAGTCTCGCACATAATAGTTTATGCTCATGCGTCCTTACTTCTTCTATTGTTCTGGTGTCTCCGAAGGGACCGTCTTACAGTGCCCCTAGAGGTGTGGCATGTGTATTGCATCGTTTTCAGCAAGCGTTGCGTTGCCATATGGACCTGATATTTTACTGATCGTTGCCCATTTGGACGCGATATATTTTTAAATAACATCTCGTTGCCGTTGTCGTGTGGATGTAGCCTGAGGTTATCTGACGTTCTGTTGCCGTCCTCGTACCTGAGGGTCGGCGATCCAGGAAGCTATCAACTAACTTCCCTGAATTCTTTTGGGTGATTATAGCACAACAGAGGAACACATCCATACCTATGGGCGATTTAGAGTAGCCAGTCGACCTAATCTACATGTCTTTGGACTGTCGGAGGAAACCCACGCAGACACGGGGAGAACATGCAAACTCTATACAGAAAGGCTCGAACCCAGAACCTTCTTGGTGTGAGGCGACAGTGCTAATCACTATACCACCGTGCTGCCCTTATATGACTTAGTAAACAAATCTAGTGCTTGATTACCCTCCAAGGCGCAAAGCATTATGGGCATGTTAAAGTAGTCTATAATCTTTCTAGATGACATGACATGATAATGACATGACCGATTCAAACTAAAATCCCAGAGATACTTGAGTATTAATTACTTTGGCCCACGTCCTCGTGTAAAACTAATCCAGTCTGAATAACACTTAAGACAGAGGATTATGATAAATTGATTCAAAAAGAAAAAGAAGCTTTCTGATATTAACGACCGGTCTGTAAATTCTGTGCAAATGTTTTTGGGTGGGTTTATTTTATCCTGTTCAGACCCCATGGGAAAAAAATTGAAGAAGCCAAACAGGAAAAAACTTGACTCCGGTTAATGCCGTTTCCTGAAGCCAACTGTGATGAAATTTGCCAAAATAGTTAAGCAGGGGGCGTCGTGGCTCAGGTGGCTAAGGCGCCATACCATAAATCCGGGGACCCAGGTTCGATTCCGACCTGAGGTCATTTCCCGATCCCTCCCCGTCTCTCTCTCCTGCTCATTTCCTGTCCTGTCTCTACACTGTCCTATCCAATAAAGGTGAAAAAAGCCCAAAAAAAATCTTAAAAAAAAAAATATATATAGTTAAGCAGGCAGTTAGAGTTCATAAACTGTTTTTCCTCCCAAAAGAAATTCACCAAAATCACACGGACTGATTTGTGATTCGGCTGCAACTTGCGTGAGATGCAGTTAGTCACATCACCACCTTAATTAACTACACAGGCTTGGACTTGACTCGGGCTGGGTCTGAGGTGTGGCACGTAAATTAGAGAAAGTGAGTTAGTATCAAATCAGTGCTGCACCCTCCCTTCACTGGAATGAACGGACAGTTGTGCCACACACACACACACACACAAAAACAAAACATTGTTGATGAATAATAATTATTCATGATAACAATAATAATTTTACTTTTACTTTCAGAGCCAATAAGTTCACACCCTGCCAGGAAACCTATGACCAATGAGGCAGGTAACGGATGAGACATGCCGAGCTGTCGTCATAGCGTTACCAAACAAAATGCCAGGCTGAACATCAGCCAACCATCCAGCAAAGCGAGGCGATTAATCACAGAGACGAAAAGCAGACCTCATTCCTCTCTCCTTCTCCCACCGTCTGTTCCTCCTTCCCCCGCTCCCATTCATCCCTCTCCAGAAACAGTTGCCTCTTAATGAAATACTGACTGAGACACATTAATAGTATCCTGATCTCTTTCTCCGAAATGGCTCAACATTTCATTTATGGCCTTTGAGGAAATGGTGTCAACTTGGTGTCAGTCTCAAGTGGAAAGCTATTAAAAGGCTTTCAGTGCTGTGGAACATGCGAGGAGGCTGAAACGCTGAAACCCTGTCTGCGGCGTACAGCAGGCGCTTCATACGAAGGACATTCCAGTGACCTTAATACTGAAAGAGCTTGCAATGTGATACTCGCATGTCTGAGGTCTCTCTGTCGTGAGACTTTAATCTGCTGGCTGAATGAGCTGTCTGAGCACGAAAGCTAGACAATCGGGAAAACGGGGGGTGGGGGGGTTGTTGGGGTTTTTTTGCTTCTTGACCTTGTTGTATTTGTAAGATAACGTCAGCTGTTGGACTTTTGAACTCCGGTGCATTGAATCATCAGCCCTATATTAATGTTTAAAATTGCCTGACTGAGCAGAATGTAGTTCTGTCTGTGTAGATGGGAAAAAAAAAGACACGAGATGAGGTTGGTTAAACCGAAGATAGGACACTTGCACAGTGAAGCACCTTATTTATTTAGCTAGGTACAGTGGGGCAAAAAAGTCAGTCACCAATTGTGCAAGTTCTCCCACTTAAAAAGATGAGAGAGGCCTGTAATTTTCATCATAGGTATACCTCAACTATGAGAGACAGAATGAGGAAAAAAAAATCCAGAAAATCACATTGTCTGATTTTTAAAGAATTTATTTGCAAATTATGGGGGAAAATAAGTATTTGGTCAATAACAAAGTTCATCTCAATAACAAAGTATTTTTTACTTTGTTGGCAATGACAGAGGTCAAACGTTTTCTGTAAGTCTTCACAAGGTTTTCACACACTTGCTGGTATTTTGGCCCATTCCTCCATGCAGATCTCCTCTAGAGCAGTGATGTTTTGGGGCTGTCGCTGGGCAACACAGACTTTCAACTCCCTCCAAAGATTTTCTATGGGGTTGAGATCTGGAGACTGGCTAGGCCACTCCAGGACCTTGAAATGCTTCTTACGAAGCCACTCCTTCGTTGCCCGGGCGGTGTGTTTGGGATCATTGTCATGCTGAAAGACCCAGCCACGTTTCATATTCAATGCCCTTGCTGATGGAAGGAGGTTTTCACTCAAAATCTCACGATACATGGCCCCATTCATTCTTTCCTTTACACGGATCAGTCGTCCTGGTCCCTTTGCAGAAAAACAGCCCCAAAGCATGATGTTTCCACCCCCATGCTTCACAGTAGGTATGGTGTTCTTTGGATGCAACTCAGCATTCTTTCTCCTCCAAACACGACAAGTTGAGTTTTTACCAAAAAGTTCTATTTTGGTTTCATCTGACCATATGACATTCTCCCAATCCTCTCCTGGATCATCCAAATGCTCTCTAGCAAACTTCAGATGGGCCTGGACATGTACTGGCTTAAGCAGGGGGACACGTCTGGCACTGCAGGATTTGAGTCCCTGGCGGCGTAGTGTGTTACTGATGGTAGCCTTTGTTACTTTGGTCCCAGCTCTCTGCAGGTCATTCACTAGGTCCCCCCGTGTGGTTCTGGGATTTTTGCTCACCGTTCTTGTGATCATTTTGACCCCATGGGGTGAGATCTTGCGTGGAGCCCCAGATCGAGGGAGATTATCAGTGGTCTTGTATGTCTTCCATTTTCTAATAATTGCTCCCACAGTTGATTTCTTCACACCAAGCTGCTTACCTATTGCAGATTCAGTCTTCCCAGCCTGGTGCAGGTCTACAATTTTGTTTCTGGTGTCCTTTGACAGCTCTTTGGTCTTGGCCATAGTGGAGTTTGGAGTGTGACTGTTTGAGGTTGTGGACAGGTGTCTTTTATACTGATAACGAGTTCAAACAGGTGCCATTAATACAGGTAACGAGTGGAGGACAGAGGAGCCTCTTAAAGAAGAAGTTTCAGGTCTGTGAGAGCCAGAAATCTTGCTTGTTTGTAGGTGACCAAATACTTATTTTACCGAGGAATTTACCAATTAATTCATTAAAAATCCTACAATGTGATTTCCTGGATTCTTTCCCCCCATTCTGTCTCTCATAGTTGAGGTATACCTATGATGAAAATTACAGGCCGCTCTCATCTTTTTAAGTGGGAGAACTTGCACAATTGGTGGCTGACTAAATACTTTTTTGCCCCACTGTAGTTATTGTATAAAGTACCTTTAGATTTATACATTTGAAAGTATACAAGTTTGTTTATACTGTGTATATATACTGAAGTACTGTGCAAAAATCTTAGGCACCCTGTTTTTATGCCTCCGCCACCGTAAGGTGCAGGAGGCATTATGTTTTCGGGTTGTCCGTCCGTGCGTGCGTCCGTCCCGAAACCTTGTGAACGCGATATCTCAAAGGTTAATGAAAGGAATTTCACCAAACTTTCACCATTTGTGCGCTTTGGGACAAACATGAACTGATTAGATTTTGAGATCAAAAGGTCTAAGGTCAAGGTCACTGTGAGGTCAAATGTCTGTCCGAAAACCTTGTGAACACAATATCTCCAAGGCTGCTACAAGTAATTTCACCAGGTCAAGATTACTGTGAGGTCAAATGTCCATCCCCAAATCACAACTTAATAAGGCGTGTAGTCTACCGGGCGGAGGCATCCCCATCGACGCCGTTGGCATCGAGTTCTATCTAGTTTTTCCATACAAGCTAGCTTGTTTGGCCATAATGCTGATGATTTATCGCTATGGCGTGACGTGGCGTCCATCCGTCCGTCGTCTACAATTCAGTTAAATCGTACCTCCGCTGTCAGTTCTCCACAGATTTCCGTTCCGATTGTTTTGTTCGAAAGAACTCATCACTCCGCACAAAACTTGGTCGTTGTTTTTTCTTTTTTTTTCTTTTTTTTTGCAAATGAGTTAGTAATTAGGCAAAATTAACAAATTTTCCAAGCCTCTCACAAGAATTGTATCTTCTTTCTCATCCGATTCCAGTTCTGATCGATGTTTTGGGTCGATCTTCCCTTGAGGGACAAAACTTGGTCGTTTGTTTGTTGATTTTCCTGTTGTAAACAGTTTGTTTACAGTTTTATTTATTTTCTGTTAAATCGTGTCTCCTCCTTCGCTCAGTTCTCAATGGATTTCAGTTCTGATTGTTTCGTTTGAAAGAACTAGATCTTCTGTACAACACTTGGTCATTATTGTCAAATTTTTGCTAACAAGATGCTAATTAGGTCAACTTAGCAAATTTTGGGACTTCTCATTAGAATTGTACCTCCTCTCGCAGTTCTCATCCAATTTCAGTTCTGATCAATGTTTTGGGTAGATCTTCCCATGATAACAAAACTTGGTCGTTTGTTTGTTGATTTTCCTGTTGTAAACAATTTGTTTACAACTTTATTTCCTGTTAAATCGTGTCCCCTCCCTCCCTCAGTTCTCAATGGATTTCAGTTCCGATTGTTTCGTTTGAAAGAGCTAGACCTTCTGAACAAAACGTGGTTGTTTTATTCTCAATTTTTTGTGAACAAATTAGTAATCAGGTCAACTTAACACATTTTCTTCTGACTAGAATTGTATCTCCTCTCATTTATCATGCAAATTCAGTTCTGGTCGATGTTTTGAGTCGATCTTCCCTCGGGGAACAAAATTTAGTCCTTTGTTGATTTTCCTGTTGTAAACAGTTTGTGGTGGAGGTTGGTCCTCTCTCACATTTCAGTTCTGTTTGATGTTTTGGTCGTCATGGTTGTTTCGATGGCAGGCCAGATGAGCTCCTACGTCCTTGACGTTCTGCTAATTCCATTTAACCTTGTGGAAAGTTCACAAAGCAAGTTAGTTCCTGTTATCACTGGTGTTCTAGCATGAAGCAGTTGTATCCTGACCGACCTCTCTTTTATTTCTTTCTCTCCATTCAATTAATTTTTTAAAAATTGCAATTTGTCGCGTTTCCATGAAACTGGGAAAAAAAAAGTTCTTTCTCATGTTGGAAAACTTTGTTATAGCTTTACCTCTGACCGCTACAAAGCTCTGACACCGGAGACTCCTTGTATCAGTGTGAAATAAACATCTCCTTACAGAAAGCTTCACTACATCAACAATCATATGAGTTCTTCTGCCTGAACATCTTTATCTTGCGATGAAACATTTCTATCCTGATGGGACAGATCATTACACTCCTATCCACGGGACAAGGGTGCTCCCTGAATGGTTTGATGGAGATGAAAATTCTGTAAATGAATACTATGGCCTTGGCAATCACTTATGCGAGATTTCAGAGCGGTGTGTTAGATGGCATTCTCTACCATCGTCATGAAAGCACCACCTGAGGAAACGATCTTTTGGGTGAACGCTTCAATTTAATTTTATTTTGCTGTCAGCATGTTATAGAGAACTACTTGTACTCTTACTTCAAGCCAACGACTGTTAAATAAACACACAGTTGCATTAACATACATGAAAGAAACAAGGGCATTGAGGACCCTCGTGAAAGATGAACATCCTGCCTCATTGGCATTAAGCCGTTCTCTTAGCTTGTGAATGATTTGAAAGACTTTTTTTTAAAGCTTTGTAAACAGCTCTTATAAAGAATTTGTATTTGGGATTGACATGGCTTTACTGGTCCTTTTCATGATGATTTAGAGACAGTGAAGTGAGTTGAAACTAAACAACCGAGGCGTTCCTCAGGAAAAACACTCGTTGCCAGGTATTTCTTGGCATTCCTTTTGGTGAACTCATCTTTGCTCATCCTTGTTTCACTCCTGTCTGTGCAGGAGTTCCAACAAGCCCTGGGGTCCACCCAGATTTACTGGTACAGTGGTGCTTGAAAGTTTGTGAACCTTTTAGAACTTTCTATATTTCTGAATAAATATGACCGAAAACAACATCAGATTTTCACACAAGTCCTAAAAGTAGATAAAGAGAACCCAGTTAAACAAATGAGACAAAAATATTATACTTGGTCATTTATTTATTGAGGAAAATGATCCAATATTACATGTCTGTGAGTGGCAAAAGTATGTGAACCTCTAGGATTAGCAGTTAATTTGAAGGTGAAATTAAAGTCAGGTGTTTTCAATCAATGGGATGACAATCAGGTGTGAGTGGGCACCCTGTTTTATTTAAAGAACAGGGATCTGTCAAAGTCTGATCTTCACAACACATGTTTGTGGAAGTGCATCATGGCACGAACAAAGGAGATTTCTGAGGACCTCAGAAAAAGCGTTGTTGAAGCTCATCAGGCTGGAAAAGGTTACAAAACCATCTCTAAAGTGTTTGGACTTCACCAATCCACAGTCAGACAGATTGTGTACAAATGAAGGAAATTCAAGACCATTGTTACCCTCCCCAGGGGTGGTCGACCAACAAAGATCACTCCAAGAGCAAGGCGTGTAATAGTCGGCGAGGTCACAAAGGACCCCAGGGTAACTTCTAAGCAACTGAAGGCCTCTCTCACATTGGCTAATGTTAATGTTCATGAGTCCACCATCAGGAGAACACTGAACAACAATAGTTTGCATGGCAGGGTTGCAAGGAGAAAGCCACTGCTCTCCAAAAAGAACATTGCTGCTCATCTGCAGTTTGCTAAAGATCACGTGGACAAGCCAGAAGGCTATTGGAAAAATGTTTTGTGGATGGATGAGACCAAAATAGAACTTAAGCATGACCCTAAGCACACAAGTCATTCTACGGTACCAAAGAATGGTTAAAGAAGAATAAAGTTAATGTTTTGGAATGGCCAAGTCAAAGTCCTGACCTTAATCCAATCGAAATATTGTGGAAGGACCTGAAGCGAGCAGTTCATGTGAGGAAACCCACCAACATCCCAGAGTTGAAGCTGTTCTGTACGGAGGAACGGGCTAAAATTCCTCCAAGCCGGTGTGCAGGACTGATCAACAGTTACCGGAAATGTTTACTTGCAGTTATTGCTGCACAAGGGGGTCACACCAGATACTGAAAGCAAAGGTTCACATACTTTTGCCACTCACAGATATGTAATATTGGATCCTTTTCCTCAATAAATAAATGACCAAGTATAATATTTTTGTCTCATTTGTTTGACTGGGTTCTCTTTATCTACTTTTAGGACTTGTATGGAAATCTGAGGAGGTTTTAGGTCATATTTATGCAGAAATGTAGAAAATTCTAAAGGGTTCACAAACTTTCAAGCACCACTGTAACTCCAATGATCTGTTCAGACACGATAAATCATTATCACTACTCTTTTTTTTTTTTTTTTTTTTTTTTTAAATATGTTGCTTGAAGTAAAGCCATCTCAAAGCCATTTGTATACACCTCAGGGTTTGGCTGCTTTCGGGCCACAGTTAAAAACATTAATGTATTTTCGCTAGAAATGGCCTTTGATAAGAGCGCTGTCAAAACAAAGCTTCGTGACTAAACAGGTGGGACCAATTGTAGAAAGGTACATCTCAGAGATGGGAGCATATTTGGTTTGGGTGTAACCCTAAAAAAAAAAAAAAAAAAGAGTGTCTGACAGCGAATAGCTCGAGGGTCGATGACATGGTTTGTTATTGTATACCACAGTGTTTAATGATGAGATAATGAGTTTGTACAAGAAAATAAGGTGTGGATTGGGAAATGTAGGCATGGCAGTGGAGGTGGATTTATGATTTGCTTGTCTGGGGTGGAATTAAGGTCATAACTTCTTGTTAAAATTAAAATGAAATCACCAAAACAATGTATAATAATAATAATAGATTCGGGGCGGCACGGTGGTGTAGTGGTTAGCGCTGTTGCCTCACAGCAAGAAGGTCCAGGTTCGAGCCCCGTGGCCGGCGAGGGCCTTTCTGTGCGGAGTTTGCATGTTCTCCACGTGTCCACGTGGGTTTCCTCCGGGTGCTCCGGTTTCCCTCACAGTCCAAAGACATGCAGGTTAGGTTAACTGGTGACTCTAAATTGAGCGTAGGTGTGAATGTGAGTGTGAATGGTTGTCTGTGTCTATGTGTCAGCCCTGTGATGACCTGGCGACTTGTCCAGGGTGTACCCCGCCTTTCGCCCGTAGTCAGCTGGGATAGGCTCCAGCTTGCCTGCGACCCTGTAGAAGGATAAAGCGGCTAGAGATAATGAGATGAGATGAGATGAAATAAACAATATGAACAGTATAAACACTCTAGATAAGAAATAGACATAGACTAAACACTCATATATATATATATATATATATATATACACACACACACACACACACATACATATATATAAAAATTGGAGTAAAAGGACATAAAATAAACAGTCAACGGCATTTGAGGTATAGCAGGTAGATGTGAAATATCCAGTATAAACAATAAACTAATGGCTGTTAATGTGAGGTAGTGCGGAATAGTGCAAATGAGCGAGGTAAAGTCAAATGTGCAGTCCCTGAATGTGAAGTGTGCGAATGAATGTTGAGAGTATGTGTGTGTTGTGGGGGGGACTGTGAGGGTGACATGATGTCAGATGCTGAAGGAGGGGCAGAACAGGGAGGGAGTTGAGCCTCCTGACCGCCTGGTGAAAGAAACTGTCCTTGAGCCTGCTGGTTTTGGCCCGGAGACTCCGCAGTCTCCTCCCCGACGGCAGCAGGCTGAAGAGGTTGTGAGATGGGTGGGTGGGGTCACCTGCAATCCTGATGGCTTTGCGGGTGAGGCGGGAGTTATAGATATCCATAAGAGAAGGGAGAGAGACACCAATGATCCTCTCAGCTGCTCTCACGATGCGCTGCAGAGTCTTGCAGCAGGACACGGTGCAGGCGCCGTACCACACGGTGATGCAGCTGGTCAGGATGTTCTTGATGGTGCCTCTGTAGAATGTGTGCATGATGGGGGCCGGGACTCTTGCTCTCCTCAGTTTGCGGAGGAAGTACAGACGCTGTTGGGCTTTTTTGGCCAGTGATGCGGTGCTGTTGCTCCAGGACAGGTCTTCAGAGATGTGCACACCCAGAAACTTGGTGCCGCTCACCCTCTCCACTGCAGCACCGTTGATAGTTAGTGGAGCATGCTGGGTGTGCGCTCTCCTGAAGTCCACAACAATCTCCTTCGTCTTCTCCACGTTCAGGCAGAGATTGTTGTCCTTGCACCACATGGCCAAGCGGCTCACCTCACTCCTGTAGATTGTCTCATCGCCATTGTTGATGAGACCCACCACAGTCGTGTCGTCCGCAAACTTAATGAAGAGGTTGGAGCTGGATGTTGGTGTGCAGTCGTGGGTCAGCAGAGTGAAGAGGAGGGGGCTCAGCACACATCCTTGGGGGGCCCCCGTGTTCAATGTGATGGTGCTGGAGGAGTTGCTGCCGACCCGTACAGCCTGTGGTCTCCCCGTCAGGAAGTCCAGCAGCCAGTTGCACAGGGAGGTGTTGAGTCCCAGCTGGTCCAGTTTATGACTGAGTTGTTGAGGAATGATTGTGTTGAATGCTGAGCTAAAGTCTATGAACAGCATTCTGACGTACAAGTCTTTTGTCTCCAGGTGGGTGAGGGCTGAGTGGAGGGCAGTGGAGATGGCGTCATCGGTCAAACGGTTGGACTGATATGCAAACTGGAAAGGGTCCAGGGCGGGGGGAGGGCAGACTTGATATGCCGCATGACTAGCTGCTCAAAGCACTTCATGAGGATGGGAGTGAGTGCAACCCGGCGGTAGTCATTGAAGCAGGAGGGAGACGGCTTCTTCAGGACCGGGATGATGGTGGTGGCTTTGAGGCACGTGGGGACAACAGCCTGGCTCACTGAGATGTTGAAGATGTCTGTAAAGACATCTGTGAGCTCCTCGGCACAGTCTCTCAGGACACGACCAGGAATGTTATCAGGACCCGGGGCTTTCCGTGCATTTGTCATCCTGAGAGCTCTCCTCACGCTGTCTGGGGACAGCGTCAACACCTGATCGCCGGGATGTAGCCACTTATTCTTGTGCAGGGTTGTGGGCAAGCTGGAGCCTATCCCGGCTAACTATGGGTGAGAGGCGGGGTACACCCTGGACAAGTTGCCAGATCATCACAGGGCTGACACATAGAGACACACAACTATTCACACCTACGGTCAATTTAGAGCCACCAATTAACCTAATCTGCATGTCTTTGGACTGTGGGGGAAACCGGAGCACCCGGAGGAAACCCACGCGGACACGGGGAGAACATGCAAACTCCGCACAGAAAGGCCCTCGCCGGCCACAGGGCTCGAACCCAGACCTTCTTGCTGTGAGGCGACAGCGCTAACCACTACACCACCGTGTCGCCCCCACATTGAATGTCTACCTCACAAATAGATAATTTCTTGTTCTTAAAGCTATCAAGTGATAAGTCACATGACATAGGGATATAGTATTAAGTAAATAAAAAGGCTGCCAGAAGAGCATTTTTGTAGTTCAAAGTTTTAGCTGTTAATATGGATTCATATGATCATGTGGGGCGGCATGGTGGTGTAGTGGTTAGCGCGGTCGCCTCACAGCAGAAAGGTCCGGGTTTGAGCCCCGTGGCCGGCAAGGGCCTTTCTGTGTGGAGTTTGCATGTTCTCCCCTTGTCTGCGTGGGTTTCCTCCGGGTGCTCCGGTTTCCCCCACAGTCCAAAGACATGCAGGTTAGGTTAACTGGTGACTCTAAATTGAGCGTAGGTGTGAATGTGAGTGTGAATGGTTGTCTGTGTCTATGTGTCAGCCCTGTGATGACCTGGCGACTTGTCCAGGGTGTACCCCGCCTTTCGCCCGTAGTCAGCTGGGATAGGCTCCAGCTTGCCTGCGACCCTGTAGAACAGGATAAAGCGGCTAGAGATAATGAGATGAGATGAGATTGTTGGTGTGTCCTCAACATTTTGTTCAAATTAATAAGAGACTAAACATAACATACCTCATTTTGAATCCTCATTCACTGCTGTAATGCAAATGGTTTCCTTACAAGTGCACTTCCATGGCAGGAAAACAACTACATTTTGCCACCTATGTAGTCCCCTATTTATACAAAATTGAGTCATTCAGGATTCAGCCATGTTTTTGCTCGGCGTTAGCAAGTTAGGTTTTTAGCTTTCTCCTGAAATGTTTTCTTTTATTTTGTCTTCCTCAGGGTAGTAAAACTCGCTTTCGCTGTGAACACTGTCGTTATCGCTATCCATGATGTAAAATTCATGCTATTTTGAATCCTCATTCACGGCTGTAATGCAAATGGCTTCCTCCTCGGTATACAAGTGCACTTCCATGGCAGGAAAAAACCTACATTTTGCCACCTATGTAGTCCCCTATTTATACAAATAGGAGTCATTCAGGATTCAGCCATGTTTTTGCTCGGCGTTAGCAAGTTAGGTTTTTAGCTTTCTCCTGAAATGTTTTATTTCTTCTTCCTCAGGTTAGTAAAACTCGTTTTCGCTGTGAAGACTGTCGTTATCGCTATCCATGATGTAAAATTAATGCTATTCTCCTGAGAAATGCGAAAATAAATGTTGACAAAAAATGCTACTATGTTTGTTGTTGTTGTGAACGAGTGAGTCGCCAGAGGTCCGTAACTGGGGTCTGTACCGTAGGATACGGACCTGCTTGCCAGCCAATCAGAGCGCAGGATTTGGACCGTGAAAAAAAAAATTTTATTACTGAAATTTCACATAATACAGAAAATAGACTTTCTATGCAACTGATTTTCATCTCATCTCATTATCTGTAGCCGCTTTATCCTGTTCTACAGGGTCGCAGGCAAGCTGGAGCCTATCCCAGCTGACTATGGGCGAAAGGCGGGGTACACCCTGGACAAGTCGCCAGGTCATCACAGGGCTGACACATAGACACAGACAACCATTCACACTCACATTCACACCTACGCTCAATTTAGAGTCACCAGTTAACCTAACCTGCATGTCTTTGGACTGTGGGGGAAACCGGAGCACCCGGAGGAAACCCACGCGGACACGGGGAGAACATGCAAACTCCACACAGAAAGGCCCTCGCCAGCCATGGGGCTCGAACCCAGGACCTTCTTGCTGTGAGGCGACAGCGCTAACCACTACACCACCGTGCCGCCCCGCAACTGATTTTATAACAGTTAATAGAATAAGCCCCAAAAACAGATTGTTAGACTGAATCACTTCTTCATGTTTATTCGAGTTGAATGCAAGACAGTCAATAATGTGGGGGAAGGGGTGGGAGTCGTTTAGTTAATGTTTTATGGATAAATTGGGTATAAAATGTACATCAAGCATTGCTATTGGTGAACGTTTGTCAGAATTTGCATTTTTGTTCAAAACTGATTCAATAAAGATTTCTTTTGTGGAAAATAACAAAAGGTTTATCTCGGAGACGTGAAATGTACGCTGAATTCTAGAATGATCCATATAGACTGCTGCACATTAAGAGGAACATGTGCATGTTATTACATACTCCTGCATCTTCATGCTATTATCCATTTAGCTAATCATCTGGTATCAGCGTAATGTGTAAAATCATGCAGTAACAAGTCAAGAACATCAGAATGAGGAAAAATCTCAGTGTTCTCAATGACTTTGACTGTGGCATGGTTGTTGGTTTGAGTATTTCAGAAATCGCTTGGGATCTTTTCACACAACAATCTGTAGAAACGCCTTGTTGATGAGAGAGGTCAGAGGAAAATGAGGAGACTGGTTTGTAACTCAAACAGGAATGGCAGTTTTCCACTTTTTCTGAGTAAACATCAACCTTTTTATATTATGCGAAATCCGTTGAGAATTTTTTTTCATTTATTGAGGGGGTTGGGGTATGTTCCTTCGTGATACTCAAGCGTAATTCATTCCTACGACGATGTTACATGTTTACATTTTCGCCAGCTTTAGTCTCGCTAAGTCTCGTGGTAGAATACGTATTATCGACAATGTAATTGGCCAAAACATCGATGGCAAGAGCATGATAGCCAATCATAACAGTTCTTACAAAAGTACCCACATCCGTTCTATTTTATCGAAACTTGCACATGTTCATCGTCGCTGCTCTTCAAAAATACGTTTCTCTTTCATCTATCGTTTTATCTATCATGTATATGATAGATAGTCAGTAAATCTGAATTAATGCTGACAGTTTTGAAAACTTAAATATTTCAAAAGACTTTTTGAAGAAATCATATGCAACTAATGAGGACATAGGGAGAAAAGGTCAGTCACCCTAAGAAATTTTATTTCATATATGAACATTTTGATAATTAATAGAACTTAAGTTTAATGTGAATTTAGTTCATCATTTTTGTTGATCATGAATTATAACCATACCCTTGAATGTAGAATGTGATTTTATTTTGAATTCAAACAATACTCCTATTAGGGCTGTAACGATACACCCAACTCACGATTCGATTCGTATCGCGATTTTTGACCCACGATTCGATATGCCCACGATTTTTTTAAAATGTTTTTTTAAAGTAGTAAATTTGACTTATTAACATTTACTTACTTACATTAACTATTTAATAACAAATAATTCAGACCACTGCAGAGAATGAGTAATATGTATGCAAAAATGAACAAATGTATATCCAAAGATTGTTTTATTTCTCAAAATAATACTGTTGAGCCGGAAGCTCTGTTTTTTTCGGTTCTGAAAAAGTCATTTTTCCAAATCGTGTAAATCCGTTAAGATTTTTTTTGGGGGGGGGGTATAGGGGTGGCTCTCTCACTGTCTCACTCTCATAGGGCCAATGATTTTCTGTGATCGCGGAAAACATGGAAATTACAGAATTTTTATGGTGAAACATTGCTCGCGTGTCAAAATGTAACTGCCGCAGAAGGCTTCCGCCCAAGCAGACATGCCTTCAGTGTTGCCAGATATTGCTAACGTTTTCCACCCCAAAATATGTTCAAAACCAGCCAAAAAGTGTTAGGGTTTTGCTGGGATTCGAACCTGGTTCGTTGGTGTGATAATCCAGCAAACCCCCACTAGGCCACCAGGGGGATGACTCAAATGCAGAGGCGTGAGGCGGAAGTAGAAAAAGAATCAAAAGGTTTATTTAAACTATATACACTATATACAGGGCAAAACAAAAGATAAAAAAAACAAAGAGTATAATCCAAAAGAAAAGCAAAGTGCAAAAATACAAAAGCTAAGAAGATCAAAAAACACAGTACAAAGGAAACTGGAGATAAACATAACAGTACAAAGACTCCGTGACAAGAGGACTGAACTCAGGGGTATAAATAGACAAACTAATTAAGGACACAGGTGAAGATAATTAGGCAATTAACACAAACACAAGACACAGGAACAGTGGCGGCCTCTAGAGGCCAAAATAAACACGACATGAAAAGGAAATAACAGCGGCCTCTAGAGGCCAAAACAGTCCTAGTCCTAACAGGACCCCCCCCTCTAGGAGCGTCTCCTGACGTTCCCAGGGCGATCCGGATGGGCCGAATGGAAGTCCCGACATAGTTCTTTATCAAGGACATCCCGAGCAGGAACCCAGCAGCGCTCCTCAGGACCATAGCCCTCCCAGTCCACCAGATATTGCAACCCGCCGCGGACCCGGCGGGAGTCAAGCAGGCGATTCACAGTGAACACAGTCTGCCCCTGGAAGATGCGGGGGGGTGGGGGGTTCCTAGGGGCAGGGGCATACGTAGACGTCAGTACGGGCCGTAACAGGGAAACATGGAAAGTGGGGTTGATCCTCAGAGTCCGGGGCAACTGGAGCCGGTAGGAGACAGGGTTCACCCTGCGCACCACCTTGAAGGGGCCAATGTAGCGAGGAGCAAGCTTGCGGTTCTCCACCCGCAGTGGAAGGTCCTTAGTGGACAGCCAAACACGCTGCCCAGGGCAGAAAGCGTGTGCAGGTCTTCTATGGCGGTTGGCCTGAGTCTGGTTGGTTCTGGAGGTCTGTATGAGGGTCTTCCTGACCTTGCTCCAGGTCTTGCGACACCGTCTCACATATTGGTTGACCGAGGGCACCCCCGCGTCCTCCTCCTGGTCCGGGAACAGAGGTGGCTGGAACCCGAATTGGCACTGGAATGGCGACAGCTTGGTGGCCGATGACTGCAGGGTGTTGTGGGCGTACTCCGCCCATGGCAGCGTATCACCACTCCAAGATGGCGACCCCGCGTCTCGTCAGCGCTTTTAGAATTTACGTTGGATGCTCCGTCTACGTAATAATAGGATGTCTATGATTAGAGGCTACTAGTGAGTAGTTGAATCCTTGCAAATGAATTATCACCGGAAACTGTAAGCACTTCAGAGCTTCGTTTCGCCATGCGGTGTTTTTTTTTTTATAAACTAAATCGTGTTGTAAATTGAACTCTGAAGTCAAACACGATATTAAACTACAGCGCGCTGACTCCCGGACCAATTACAGGACCAGAGTTTCTACACGGAGTCTTTCTGTTAGGGTTTTGCTGGGATTCGAACCTGGTTCGTTGGTGTGATAATCCAGCAAACCCCCACTAGGCCACCAGGGGGATGACTCAAATGCAGAGGCGTGAGGCGGAAGTAGAAAAAGAATCAAAAGGTTTATTTACACTATATACAGGGCAAAACAAAAGACAAAAAAAAAACCAAAGAGTAAAATCCAAAAGAAAAGCAAAGTGCAAAAATTCAAAAGCTAAGAAGATCAAAAAACACAGTACAAAGGAAACTGGAGATAAACATAACAGCACAGAGACTCCGTGACAAGAGGACTGAACTCAGGGGTATAAATAGACAAACTAATTAAGGACACAGGTGAAGATAATTAGGCAATTAACACAAACACAAGACACAGGAACAGTGGCGGCCTCTAGAGGCCAAAATAAACACGACATGAAAAGGAAATAACAGCGGCCTCTAGAGGCCAAAACAGTCCTAGTCCTAACAAAAAGCACCTAAACCTGCCCAATCTGGCAACACTGCATGCCTTTCCGGTCAAGTGATTGTGATTGGCTTGTGGCACACCTAGCCAGCCAATGAGCTGCTTGTTTACAGATTCGCTCCCCGCATCGCAACCAGAATGGCGACCGCTTAAAAGAAATGAATGCTCTGCCAGTGGCGAGTGTGGACGTTGCATGACTCGCAGAAGATTGTCGCAGGTCAGCGAAAAAACGACTTACTAATAGATATAAAAAAAAAAGTAATTTAAGTAAGTTTAAAATGTAATTTAAATAAAAAGTAAAGTATTCATAAATTGAAGTTTGGAAGCGCCTCTGTTTTTGGGCTGAGGAGAAGTTTGAAAGGGTGTACCGCGATTCTGCCTTCTTGTATCGCGATACGGATCGTGGCTCTGCGTATCGCGATTTCGATTTCGATACGCATATCGTTACAGCCCTAACTCCTATTGATTTGAAACATATTTTCATGTAAATATATAAAAAAGACAACAGATATATTTTTTATCTATTACAGCTCAGATTGCAGGAAAAGTGGTTTGTAAGGCCTTATTTTTAAAAATTTTCCTGGGGGGTATCCCTCCCATTGGCTTCGGACGCCTTTGGCACCCTCGCATACCTTTATCTTGTTTTCTGCTTTTTTGATGACCACCCACTCTCATCCTTGCTCAAATAACCACTCTTTACAACCATGGTGAGCAGAAAAGCATCCCCGAACGCACAGTACGTTGAACGATGAGGCCGATGGGCTACAACAGCAAAAGACCACATCAGGTTCTAGTCCTGGCATCCGAGGACAGGAATCTGAGGCTACCTTGTGCACAGGGCTCATTTTAAACATGAGTTGAAGATTCGAAAAATGTCAAAATCTTTCATTTTGGAAAGATTGTTTTTAGTCTTGTTCTACCTCCACACATACAGTACGCCTCACCACGTTTGAGTCTCAATCTCATAATGTTGCCACCTGGATGATTTAAGATTCTTTGGCGCTCCACGCCTTTCACGGAAACCTGACGCTGCCCAAGTAGAAAGGAATTCCTCTCATTTCATTTCCTCTGAATAATCATATAATGGATCTCCTTCTCATGTGTTTTATGTATGTTGTCCCTTTTGGAACATGTTCAGCCAAATTTGTTTGTATCCTGTCTCGAAGGTGTGTCCAGGCATGAATGGTCTTGCTTTTGTGCCCTGGTCTGCAGGTACATGAAAGACAAACTCCCCAGGTGAGGAATAAAAGCATCATGTCTGTGTTATACACGTTATTATATTATTCGTGCTCGGAAAGAATTTTTCTTCTTTTAAACTGTGTTGCTATTTTGAAATGATGTGATCAAGTCCAGACTAATATAGATCACTATTTACTGAATAGTGGCTCGTTCCGATTCAGGATCTAAGGATTTTAATATAAAACTCAGGTGATATAAACAACAGCTGTGTCTGTAGTACTGTATTTATCCATGAATATTAGGTTGAGCTACAGTAGATAATATAAAAGCCTGGCTTAATAATGTGGTTTACAATAGTATTATTAAATAGGCTACTGTATTTTATTTTTATATACAAAGGTATCTATGGCAGAAACTGGCATCTCCAAACAAGATAGAAAGATCAGGTAGTAATCTAGTTATTACAGAACCATGTTTAAGGTGATGTGCTGGAAACTAAAAGGTAAAGTACTGGTAGAGAAACCACGTTGGCCCTTTTGTTTCTCGCCTGGAGACTTTCTCTTTCATGTGGGCACGAAAAGCAGGATGGCCTTGGGGCCCTCGAACATTTGTCATAATACTGATAGCTTCAAACTCCTCAGCTGCTTATTTAGATTGAACTCGACAGGCTGCTTCATAATCACGGTTGTCTTTTTGAATAACACCAATGAATTCCTGCAGCTAGGTCCTGTGTGTGTGTGTGCTGGAGTTTCTTATACCTTGTTTTATAGGGACACACCTACAGCCCTAGCTACAGCAGTAATATTTCTTATAAGTTCTTATAAATATGTTTGTAAGAGTCAAATGCAGGCTCAGTTTTGACCTTGTGGTCATTTTCATTCAATTCTACTTTAAAGTGCTGATGACACGTTTTTGACATCTTTGGCGATGTTTTATAACATAAAAAGTAATTCCCGATGATCCATATATTAATTCACGAAGGCGCCTATTTTACAAGTTATAATGATAAACGCGGCTATTTGGGCAAATTTGACGGGGCTGCAGCACCCAGGAGACGAATGAGGAGGAGGAGCTATATGACGTCAGCGAAAGAACCTTCCTCCTAACTTACCAGTTTGTTGTTGATGCGACAGGTGTTTAGTTTGTCATTATTAGTATTATTATTATACATTTTATATATATATATATATATATATTATTATGCCTTCGCGTTGTGTTGCCGGCTTTTGCTCCAAAACCTACAAGGATGGGGTAAGTTTATTCAAGTTTCCCAGAGATCCGGAGCTGCATGCGAAGTGGGTGAAGCAAGTCAGGCGCACTCGTGACAAGTGGGAGCCCTCACCAACATCCGTCCTGTGCTCTGAACACTTCGATTTGGATTGTTTTGACACCCTTCCCAGCTTAAAAGAATCTCTTGGGTGTTCAGTTCATCACAAACGTGTGTTACTACCATCAGCAGTGCCTACACAGTGTTGCCAGATTGGGAGGTTTCCCGCCCAGTTAAGCGGTTTCAAGTGCATTTTGGTGGGTTTTGAACATATTTTGGGCTGGAAAACATCAGCAGTATCTGTTGCCAGATATTGCTGAAGTTTTCCAGCCCAAAATATGTTCAGAACCCACCAAAATGCACTTGAAACTGCCCATCTGGGCGGGATTCCTCCCAATCTGGCAACACTGCCAGTATTCCGGAGGGGGTCTACTAGTAGCTATGCCGGATCCAAAGACAGTCCTCCTGTCAGAACATGTGTTGTGAAACGACATAAGATAAAGGTACGTAGAGCTATAGATTCTACATGATAATCATAAATGTAATCATAAAGTCGGCGTGATATCAGTCATGTATTTGCTTGTGAAAGCTTGCGGCTTTCATGTAACTGCCGCCTAGCAACGAGAGGCAAAGGGTAAAGAGGGTAGGCTATCATAGATTCTATTCGGAAGAGATCAACACAATTCTAGACTCCCAGAAGAGGAAGAGCTAGCACTAGAGAGTTCACCGGCGTTTTCATGCGCCATTTCCATTGAGTAGAACCAGAGTAGAACAGCCAGTGAACCGCAGCGTGTTCTCCCGCTGATGTCACAACATGGCCGCGAGCCACGGACCCAGTTTTCTTGCGCTGTGCAGTTAAAAGTTGGATATTCGCGTAACAACAGCTTCTTTTCACGTAATTATAACAGAAATCTAACATGTTTGCCATGTTGTATAGTTTATTTAAGAAATTGCATAGAGTCATGTTCGTGTCATCAGCCCTTTAATTAACACACTTAGATTTTACTGGTTAAATTCAGAATTGCATTTTTTAGTACTAACTAGGTTTTATACTTTGAGATGTATCAGGTTTGTAGTACTCAGGACTCGGACTCAAGTTCGACTCGTGCCCTAATTTTAAGGACTCGTGACTCAACATGGACTTGAGTGCTGATGACTCGGACTTGGACTCGGACTCTTGCATTAACTGCATTCGGACTCATAAATTGGAGACAAGGACTCAGATTTTTTCCTTTTTTTTGTAACATGCCATAATAATTTGGCATAAGATATTTATATCTACATTAATTTTGTACTAATTTCGTGTAAGAGTGTCATACCTGCGTGCCTTGGCGTGTGTATCAGAAAGACTCTCGGGTGCGCTTCGGACAGCACACGTGCCGTAAACGACTCGCACCTGCACAGGATTAAGGCGCAATCAGCGCACCTATATAAAAACTGTGAAAACACACTTACTTTGCAAAGTATTGAGTCACTTTGCTGACACATTACTGAGTCTTATTTTCTTGTTCGGTTTCCTGATCCCTGATTTCCTGTCTCTTGTCTTTGGTTCTGCCGAGTCTACGATAGCCTGTTTGTGCCTCGCTTGACCTATTGCCTGTTTCACCGTTTTACGATTTCACCTGTTGTTCTGGATTATTTACCGTCTTCACTTGTATTAATAAACACATCTTCTGCACTTACATCCGTCTCCCAAACAGCTCTGACAGAATACTTCACACTCCCTGATAAAGAGAAGCACATTCACCTGTTCATACGTCATGTTCAGGAACAAACTAATGTTAATGGCGTTAAAACAGCCACCGTCAAATGGTGCGGTTGGAGTCTTGGACTTGACTCGGACTCGACTCAGATTTTTTTTCATGACTTGGACTTGAACACTGGGGACTTGAGACTGGACTCGGACTCGAGGTTTAGTGACTCGACTACACCACTGAGATGTATACAATACTTTCATTCACGATATAGAGATATTTAAGTGGAAGTTACTTTTTTTTTTGGTAAACTAAGTGCCTCTGACAGGATCCTTTGTCTGTCTAAAATGTCCTCTCCGGAACTCCCTCACCATACGATGAGGCTGTAAATGATTTTTGAAGAAAATATTTGTCTCTTTTGAAGCAGAATATTCTGTTTTTTTTTGCAGAGTAAAAATCAGGACTCGAAACAAATGCGAGCTACATTTGCAGCAGAGCTTCACATGTGGTTGAAATGTGAGTAGGTCAGAAAGTGTCCTCTTTGGAAAACCACAAGGATCAGCACCACTTCAGTTGTTATTAGCTCATCCAGCCGGATGATGAGTTTACGCCATCATGTGTTGTCTGTTGTCCATCCAGCGTCGTCCACATTTCACGAAAATCACTTCTTCTCTCTCAATTCTTCAGCGATTTTTTTTTTTTGGCAGGAAGGTCGGTCTGCCGGCGGCACGGTGGTGTAGTGGTTAGCGCTGTCGCCTCACAGCAAGAAGGTCCTGGGTTCGAGCCCCATGGCCGGCGAGGGCCTTTCTGTGTGGAGTTTGCATGTTCTCCCCGTGTCTGTGTGGGTTTCCTCCGGGTGCTCCGGTTTCCCCCACAGTCCAAAGACATGCAGGTTAGGTTAACTGGTGACTCTAAATTGACTGTAGGTGTGAATGTGAGTGTGAATGGTTGTCTGTGTCTATGTGTCAGCCCTGTGATGACCTGGCGACTTGTCCAGGGTGTACCCCGCCTTTCGCCCGTAGTCAGCTGGGATAGGCTCCAGCTTGCCTGCGACCCTGTAGAACAGGATAAAGCGGCTAGAGATAATGAGATGAGATGAGATGAGGTCGGTCTGCGTGGGGTGCATATAGCTTCTACCTAAATTTGCATAATTGCAATTAATAATGAAGATATGGAGTAATTAAGCCCTAACGAGCAGTTAGAAGTAGTTCCTCGCCGTTTTGGATTCTTTTTGGCAAATACAGTGGTGCTTGAAAGTTTGTGAACCCTTTAGAATTTTCTATATTTCTGCATAAATATGACCTAAAACATCATCAGATTTTCACACAAGTCCTAAAAGTAGATAAAGAGAACCCAGTTAAACAAATGAGACAAAAATATTATACTTGATCATTTATTTATTGAGGAAAATGATCCAATATTACATATCTGTGAGTGGCAAAAGTATGTGAACCTTTGCTTGCAGTGTCTGGTGTGACCCCCTTGTGCAGCAATAACTGCAACTAAATGTTTCCGGTAACTGTTGATCAGTCCTGCACACCGGCTTGGAGGAATTTTAGGCCGTTCCTCCATACAGAACAGCTTCAACTCTGGGATGTTGGTGGGTTTCCTCACATGAACTGCTCGCTTCAGGTCCTTTCACAACATTTCGATTGGATTAAGGTCAGGACTTTGACTTGGCCATTCCAAAACATTCACTTTATTCTTCTTTACCCATTCTTTGGTAGAATGACTTGTGTGCTTAGGGTCGTTGTCTTGCTGCATGACCCACCTTCTCTTGAGATTCAGTTCATGGACAGATGTCCTGACATTTTCCTTTAGAATTCGCTGGTATAATTCAGAATTCATTGTTCCATCAATGATGGCAAGCCATCCTGGCCCAGATGCAGCAAAACAGGCCCAAACCATGATACTACCACCACCATGTTTCACAGATGGGATAAGGTTCTTATGCTGGAATGCAGTGTTTTCCTTTCTCCAAACATAACGCTTCTCATTTAAACCAAAATGTTCTATTTTGGTCTCATCCATCCACAAAACATTTTTCCAATAGCCTTCTGGCTTGTCCACGTGATCTTTAGCAAACTTCAGATGAGCAGCAGTGTCCTTTTTGGAGAGCGGTGGCTTTCTCCTTGCAACCCTGCCATGCACACCATTGTTGTTCAGTGTTCTCCTGATGGTGGACTCATGAACATTAACATTAGCCAATGTGAGAGAGGCCTTCAGTTGCTTAGAAGTTACCCTGGGTTCTTTGTGACCTCACCGACTATTACACGCCTTGCTCTTGGAGTGATCTTTCTTGGTCGACCACTCCTGGGGAGGGTAACAATGGTCTTGAATTTCCTCCATTTGTACACAATCTGTCTGTGGATTGGTGGAGTCCAAACTCTTTAGAGATGGTTTTGTACCTTTTCCAGCCTGATGAGCATCAACAATGCTTTTTCTGAGGTCCTCAGAAATCTCCTTTGTTCGTGCCATGATCCACTTCCACAAACATGTTTTGTGAAGATCAGACTTTGATAGATCCCTGTTCTTTAAATAAAACAGGGTGCCCACTCACACCTGATTGTCATCCCATTGATTGAAACCACCTGACTCTAATTTCACCTTCAAATTAACTGCTAATCCTAGAGGTTCACATACTTTTGCCACTCACAGACATGTAATATTGGATCATTTTCCTCAATAAATAAATGACCAAGTATAATATTTTTGTCTCATTTGTTTAACTGGGTTCTCTTTATCTACTTTTAAGACTTGTGTGGAAATCTGACGATGTTTTAGGTCATATTTATGAGGAAATATAGATAATTCTAAAGGGTTCACAAACTTTCAAGCACCACTGTATTTGCATCGATGCTGCACCGATGTATTTTATTGCGATAAATCTTACACCGGTGTAAATTTTATGGAGTGTTCACACGTCACAAACCTGCTTACTAGAGAGAAGCGTGTTAGCACCGGTGCAGCCCCACTTGCGCTCACACGGCAGTTTTTGCGACCGTGCTATACGATAGTAATAATGCGGAAATGAAATATGCACATGCGTGAAAATGTACTTCCTTTTCCTGGTTGTCATGGCATCACCAAGCGCCGGGAAAACAACGTGGATGAAGACGCCAGTGTTGCCAGATACTGCTGACGTTTTCCAGCCCAAAATATGTTCAAATCTGCCAAAATGCACTTAAAACCGCCCAATCTGGCAACACTGGAAGACACACAGTTCTGTTGTTGTTGATATTCGCCATTTTGGAAGCGCAAAATACCAGGATGCAAATTATGCAATGCCCGTATGTAATCAACTCTCCTCACGCGTAGCGAGTCACCCCTGTAGCGTTCAGACGTCCCATTTTATATCGGTGCTGCCCCACAAACTAGCATTTACTCCGGAGTAAATTTCTTAAACCACCTCCCGAGCAGGGTTAGATTTGCACCGGTTTAAGCAGCTTTCAGGGGCTACACCGGTATAACTTTGTACCGTGTGAACGCTCTACCGGGGCAGCCCCGCTGCTACACCGGAGTAAAAGTTGCCGTGTGAACACCCTTACTGCATACCGGGAACACCCCACAGGATGTGCCATTTTGGAGATGCTCAGACCCAGTCATCTCGCCATCACAATTTGGCCTTTGTCAAAGTCACTCAGATCCTTACACTTGCCCATTTTTCCTGCTTCCAACACATCAACTTTAAGAACGGACTGTTCTCTTACTGCCTAATATATCTTGACAGGCGCCGTTGTAATGAGATAATCAGTGTTATTCACTTCACCAGTCAGTGCTGGTAATGCTATGGCTGATCGGTGTAAGTTTAATATGACAGAAAATAACCCACACTGTAATGTACAGTATAGCAAATAAACACGGTGCAACGATCATGGAGATAAACGTTCCCAACAAATGGATATTGTATATGATGTAGTGTATAAAAATGTTCTTTAAGTGTTAATAATAGCCCAAAAAGGTTGAAAAACCGATGACTGCAAGACTCAAGACTGAAAACGGATAATTGTATGCCAAGCATTGCGCACATTCTTTTAAACAGATTTCCTTTCAATGTTACTATAAGAGTTGAAAAATGGGTTAAAACACTTTTTATGGAGTGTATGGAATATATGACCCCTGTATGACAAAGTAAATGTTTTTGTTAATATCCTGTGAATCCTGCGAGTATAGGGGAATTTTCTACTTCCTTACGTCCTACACTTAGTCTTTTCCTCTACATACTTACACCTAAAGCTCATGAGCCCGTCAGCTGTCTTCTCAGGACTTAGCGTTATTGATACGTTTGGAGATGTGAGGTGGAGGCTATTTTCTCCTGCTCTATTTAAAGTGCTCTAATTTTGACATATGGAAAGAGAATCTTGCCGCTACAAAAATTAACCGTGGTCATTGAAAAAATAAGAGGACCATTGTTTGCAGCAGTAACTTTTGTAGGTCTGTGGCATCATACCAGAATTGTATTATGAAAGTTAAAAAAAAAGAAAAAAAAGAATCTGGTTCAGTTTTATAAGCCTTTATTGTTGTCTTTTGGAGCATGGAGCTTTTGCTTCATCTGCACTTTCCCCAGACTGAACGCTCATTAACACTCAGTATGTGTCGCAGCCTCTGTGGACAGAATGGATTCCTTCAGGCTGCCTGCATTACACCGGATCAATATTGAACATAACCCTCATGGTCTGTGTGTGTTTGTGTGTGCATGAGTGTGTGTGTAATAGATAGATATGGGATTTCACGACTTCACTATTGAGAGTGAGTAAAGATGGAATCTAAGCAGACATGGAAGCCCACTTGGGCTCTCCGTAAACTATATCCAAGTATCATAACCTGAAACTGCACAGGGATTATATATTTCATGTATTCACTTGGCATTCATTACAAAATGGGACGCAGTGTGGTCTGGCAGTGCTGGAATTTGAACTCTCAACATTTCAGACGGTAGCATAAAGCCATAATCCTCTGATTTCTGCACTATGCCCTGCCCTAATATTTCCCCCAGGAAAGACGTAACAAATACATGCATTACAGCCAAGTTATCCATAAAAATAAAACGTTGACGGTGTTAAAACGATTCACTCAAGTGGAATTACAGTATGAGGGCCTGAGCACCAGAGGTGCGCAGCCTCCAGTGTCCACTGGAGGGCGCTGCACCAAGGTGCAAGGCCCTGTTGCTTTCCTCATGATTCTTCTTATTATTATTTTTCTTCAAGACTTGACCATTTCTGAGGTCGTTCCCATGGGTGAAAACTCATGAAATTTGGTACACACATCACTCCGGGCCACCGCTACTCAGGGATAGAAGCTTAGTCCTAGGTGTGTCCAGGAGACTCCATAACACCCCGACATATCATTTAGACATTTGCCCGGTATTTAGTTTCAACTATCCATGTCAAATTTGGTACGTGTGTGGGGTGCCCAAAGACGAACAAAATTGTAATGTACGTTGTATTAGCCATACTCAACAGGAAGTGAGTTATTTTTGGTTTTGTGCGTTTTGACACATTACATTTTGACGTTCTCCTCCTAGGCAGTTTGTTGGATTCATGCCAGATTTGGTATACCGGAGGTGCTCGGGCCTTTCATCGCCACTTGTGGCTATATTTATTATTATAATTACTGTTATTTCCTATAATACTAACCATAACGGTGAATTTACGAAAATAATATTTCTGCACAAGTAACTTTTACTTGGGTAAAACAAATACACAACCAAAAAATTTCCCTTGACTGATTTTAAGCCTAGGTCACAACCGGACGTACGATTTTTTTGGCCGTGCGATTTTTGGCGTTTCCCAAATCGCTGCGTTTTTTTTGTTCGTGGAGAAAGACGCACGTTGGCCGCAAGTTTGTCTTGCAACCTGAAAAAAACGTAAGCGCCCGTAGAGTTTGTTTGACATGACAAAGAACCTCTGCGGCCAGTCTACGGCTCGAAAATCAGCACGTCACACGCGTGCCCTCCGTGCATTTCTTGCGTTTTTTGCACGTAGACCGGCCGTAGGAGCACGTACGGCCGGTTGTGACCTAGGCTTTACTTTACATTACACAAAAGATCATATGTGGACACCATTACAATACAGTTCCTACATCATTTCTCCAAAGAGATGAAGAAAAATTGACAGAATGATAGAAACCCCTGACAGGAACATGATATTTTACTATTTGTTTCATGCAAATGCTTTTTAACAATATAAAAAGCTTCTCTGAGGCATCCTCTGAGGCATGTTCATAGAAGCAGCATTTGTATTTTACACCCCAAAATCTGGCCTAATTTTAAAAAGTCAGCGTTGTTGACAGCATTAAAAGTCTTTATTGTTGTGTGGTGAGAGATGTACAGGTTTGTTGTGTAATGAAATAAAGTTTAAACACACTTTAGCTTCTTGTGTCCCCTGTCAGGCTAGCTAAGTGTGGTGATTACCTCATGCTAGCTCATTAGCTGATTTGACTAGCAGGGTTCTAGCTCGCAATATCTCAATAGAAACCTCTAAAATATTTATACATAAGATTTATTGTATAGATTTTTATGTAAGATTTATTTCTTTTTCTCTTCTTTCTGACATTTTCAACGAGGAGTACAGAGAACTCTTCAATCAAATATTAGCATGTGAACATCAACAATGGCATACTAAACAGTGCTGTGCTATGTCATTTATATTTTCTCCCTTTTTCCTCACTCAGTTAAGCTCACACTTAGTCAACATGCAATCTTTCCGAAGTACTCAGATGACTTTGGAAATTTCTTTTCAGCCTGTGAGGCTGTTCTGAGTCCTTGTAAGGTGACTCTTTGTCTATTTACAACTCAGACAAAAAGGACAGCCGGTCCAATGCTCCTTATAAGCAGCGCGATGGCTGAGATTTGAATGTTTTCGTCACGTGCTTCTGTTTTAGGCTCGGTTGTCATTCCAGACGCTTCACAGACTGGTCTGCTTTGCAAAGATGCTTTATCTTGGTAAATATTCAACTATTCGGATGTTAGCGTGACCTTCAGATGACATGGAAATGATCCTTCAGTTGAGTTCTGTCACTGATCTCACACCACTTTAAATCAGCTTTCAAATAGATATCACTTGCTATTCTGAGGGTAGTCCAAAGCTATCCTCAGCTACAGGGGTGTTCACACGGCACATATTTGCATCGATGCTGCACCGATGTATTTTGTTGCGATATATCTTACACCAGTGTAAATTTTGTAGAGCGTTCACACGTCACAAACCTGCTTACTAGAGAGAAGCGTGTTAGCACCGGTGCAGCCCCACTTGCATTCACACGGCAGTTTTTGCGACCGTGCTATACGATAGTAATAATGCGGAAATGAAATATGCGCATGCGTGAAAATGTACTTCCTTTTCCCGGTTGTCATGGCATCACCAAGCGCCGGGAAAACAACGCGGATGAAGACACCAGTGTTGCCAGATACTGCTGAGGTTTTCCAGCCCAAAATATGTTCAAATCCGCCAAAATGCACTTAAAACCGCCCAATCTGGCAACACTGGAAGACACGCAGTTCTGTTGTTGTTGATATTCGCCATTTTGGAAGCGCAAAATACCAGGATGCAAATTATGCAATGCCCGTATGTAATCAACTCTCCTCACGCGTAGCGAGTCTACCCCTGTAGCGTTCAGACGTCCCATTTTATATCGGTGCTGCCCCACAAACTAGCATTTACTCCGGAGTAAATTTCTTAAACCACCTCCCGAGCAGGGTTAGATTTGCACCGGTTTAAGCAGCTTTCAGGGGCTACACCGCTATAACTTTGTGCCATGTGAACGCTCTACCGGGGCAGCCCCGGTGATACACTGGAGTAAAAGTTGCCGTGTGAACACCCCTTATGACTCTCTGAACATACAGGTTCAAAAATATACACTTGCCGGTCACTTTATTAGGAACATCCATCCATCCATCCACCTGCTGCTTGATGCAGTTCTCTAATCAGCCGAACCCTTGACAGCAGCACAATGCATCCAGTCATGCAGATACAAATCAAGAGCTTCAGTTAACGTTCAGTTCAAACATCAGAACGGGAAAGATTGTGATCTCAAAGTGTGACTTTCTTTCACTCTGGCATGGGTGTTGGTTTGAGTATTTCAGAAGCTGCTGATCTCCTGGGGTTTTCTCACACAACAGTCTCGAGAGTTTACACAGAATGGTGCGAACAACAAAAAACACAGTGAGTGAGTGACAGTTCTGTGGGTGGAAACAAACGCCTTGTTGATAAGAGAGGTCAGAGGAAAATGGGCAGATTGGTTCGAGCTGCCAGGAAGGATATAGTAACTCATAGCAACTCTTTACAACCATGGTGAACAGAAAAGCATCTCAGCATGCAACAGCAGAAGAGCACATTGGGTTCCACTCCTGCAGCCAAGAACAGGACTCTTAGAATCAAGAACAGGTTCCTATTAAAGTGGCTGGTGAGCGTATATAAAAGGAGATTCATGCTTCTTGGATTTTGTAGTCAGGGTGGCACGGTGGTGTAGTGGTTAGCGCTGTTGCCTCACAGCAAGAAGGTCTGGGTTCGAGCCCCGTGGCCAACCAGGGCCTTTCTGTGCGGAGTTTGCATGTTCTCCCCGTGTCCGCGTGGGTTTCCCCCACAGTCCAAAGACATGCAGGTTAGGTTAACTGGTGACTCTAAATTGACCGTAGGTGTGAATGTGAGTGTGAATGGTTGTTTGTGTCTACTGTATGTGTCAGCCCTGTGATGACCTGGCGACTTGTCCAGGGTGTACCCCGCCTTTCGCCCGTAGTCAGCTGGGATAGGCTCCAGCTTGCCTGCGACCCTGTAGGACAGGATAAAGCGGCTAGAGATAATGAGATGAGAGATATAGTCAAAAGTATGTGGACGCCTGATCATCACACCTATATTCGACTTGTCCCATTCTAAGACCGTTTGTCTACCGTATATAGACATTGCATGGGTGTGTGCTTGATTTTATGCACTTGTTAGCAATTGGTTTGGCTGAAATACCTGAACTCAATAATTAGCAGGGGTGTCCACATACATTTGGCCATATAGTGTTTATAAGCTTGAATACTACTGTATGTCTGTTCATATTCATAAGGAACCTTTTTTGTTATTGTTATTTCAGTATATCATGTTAGCATTTCATTACTATGACTTAATAACTCACTGTTTCATGATATATCATGAAATAATGATATAATTTTAACGTACTATTTTGTTATTTTTTTACTTAACTCTTTACCCCTTAATGACGACATACTGTATGATGCCTTGTCCAAAACCTTGTCTTTAGACTTTTTTTCTTGTAAATATGTTCTCAGGGTGAACAGTATATACATATATAAGGGTGGCTGTAGCAACTGCTTTAAGGGGTAAAGAGTTAATAGCTCACTGCTGCAAAATAACTTGTTATTTCACGACAGTATGTTATTTTACTTGAGCATAACATAATGTGCTAGTTCATGATGTCATTATTTCGAATTATCTGCTTATTTCTCAGAGATGCCTACTAGTACGGATTGGCTGTATTTTGTACGGAAAAGTTACGTAAATACGATGTTACGGCAAACCGTGTTATTCTGTACGGAATTATTATAAAGTCTTAAAAAATTCCAGTGAGTTGTTTTTAAATGTCCAAGCGACTTTTTCAATCCACGCGCGATTCACGGCTATTTATTTGTACGACAACCACACATGCTGTGTGTGACATGCACAGATTCCGCACATTTGTTCGCGCTATTTTCGATACGGTAGAATGGCCGTGCATTACACCCAGTCAGAAGGGCGATGGATACGCGCACTGCAAACTGTGTAGAACTGACATTAACATCACTCGTGGTGGTCGCGATGACTGCACGCGGCATGTCAACTACAAAAAAAAAAACATATGGAGTATGCTGAAATGGCGAGTCAGGTGGAAAGTAAATCTGGGGGTATCCAGAAGTTTTTTACGAAATCTGTGGATGAAAAGACACGGAACGTGACGCGTGCTGAAGCGGTGATGGTTGACCTGTGCTTGGAGTTGAACTTGCCAATTAGTGCCATGAAATGTGAGTTAAACTTATTCAGTTTCTTTTTACATGTCTGATTTTTATTCACTGAAATATCAAACACTGGCTGTACTTCTTTAATTCAAAGTCTTTTCAGTGTTGCAAGTACAAATGTACATGTAGTATGCTCAAAAACAGAATTTTATGATTAGTGCTGTTGGGATTGTGGCAAAAAATTGATCATTCCACTGTTTTAAATACAATTATAAATGTCATTTTATTCAATGTCTCTTCTGAAGCATTATGCTGAAGTATTTATATATTGGGACATTAAGATAACAATGTCGGACTCTCTTTGGCATGAAATAAGAAATTTTTTTTTTAATTTTATTAGAATCCGTTAACAGGTAGAACATTTTGCCAGGCAATATAATACTTTTGAGGAGTTACATTCAATACCAATGATTGGTAGTCAACCGTAATGTCTGCAAACAGGGAACACTATTGTATTTATAAAAATGTGATCTATTGTATGCTCTAGAAATTTGTTGAGTGGAAATTCAGTTGAGATGGCTGCTCGCGTTTTGTTTATTCAATTCACACACAACAGTACTTTTTAATAATTTAAATGTTAAACATATTGGTATATACACCTCTTTATAATGGAAATGCGCATAAATTAATGTTACTGAAAGTCATTCCAAAATACTGAAAAATGTTTTCAAGAATACTGAAATTCAAAATTTGGGGTAGGCATCTCTGATTTCTATGCATCATTCTTTCGACTTTATATATAAAACATGGCATTATCTATCAATTAGACCAACTTAGTGAATATTAGCTTACAGTAATATTTTTTTAATATTGCTTTGTACTGGTAATATCTTCACTATTATTCTAAAGGCCCAGTCATACAGCCAAAACTTACGATTTACGCATGAATTGCGCATAAATTTCGAGTCGTGCGCGATTCGTCAGTGCTGTGCGTAATTCATAAGTTTGTTTGACGTGGAGCATCAGTAGTTGTCAGTGGATGTTCGACGAATCGGGTTTGTGCGCGATTCCAGGTTTTGAGCTGCTCAAAAATATTGATCACGCACAAGTATGCGCGATTGTGCGCCGTTTAACGTAATTCGTGCGTCCTTTGCCGTAGTTCTGACGCGGACAATGCGCGACATATGCATGGACCGTTAGTGGTTGATCGCAAGAAATTTACCGCTACCGCGCACGTCGATGACTTTTCACTGACGAATAACGCACATATCACGCATGTCTCGCTGTAGTAACATGTACATTTCACTGATATCCACTGACAATCACTGACAAAAAAGTATTAACGCATAAAACACTTATATAACACTTACAAAAACGCATAAAAAACTTATGAAAAACTTATGAATCACTTATGTATCGCTAACAACTCACGTATGATTTTTGCCGTATAAAAGCAACCATTTCTTGAACTTTTGCCAGTCTTGTCCTTGCTGCCAAGGGGTACACATCCAGCATGAACCCTCAGAGAAGAGATGTCCCGTAACTGCAGGCTATTTACGCTACGTTCACACTGCAAGGCTTAATGCTCAATTCCGATTTTTTTGTGAAATCCGATTTTTTTGTGAGGTCGTTCACATTAACAAATATATGCGACTTGTATGTGATCCTCAGTATGAACGAAAAGCGACCTAAAAGTGTTCCGCATGCGCATTGCAGGATACGACGACGTCACACGCAGTGAGCATGGCCAGTGTTTACGGAAGTAAAACCGCCCGGTTGCGGTATGACCCATCCAATCTAGCTTGAATAGCTGCATCCCCCCAAATGGAAATCAGCTCCCTAACCTCTGCGTCCTTCCATTGAGAAGATTCAGAACCTTCACAGCCCGAAGCGTCCCTCGCATTGATGTCATGCACAGGGGCGCAGATACGTTTTTTGAACTGGGGGGGACAAAAAACTTGGGGGGGACAAAGCTGCCAGCAAACCAACCCCAACCCCGATATGCCTGTCAAACTTGTTGTGGGTTACCATAGCAACCAAGCTCGAGCTCGCAACCTGTGCAGTCTGCGCAGCTCAACCAACCGAATATCAGTCTTTGTTTTGTTTTATGTGAGTTGTTGCAACTATGTATACACTGCTGTGCACCTCAATAAACCGAATGGTAATTAGTCTTTTGATTTTTCCGTGAGGTTTGCCTTATGCAAAGAAAGACAGCATAGACGTTTTTTCCTCCCTATAAGTGGGGGGGACCGAACGAAGTGAATTTAAATCTGGGTGGGACGAGTCCCACCCTCTATCTGCGCCCGTGATTATGCGCCATGTTGTTGTAACTTTTTTTGAGAGACCCGCCGCCTACTTCAGCGCAGAATAGTGACGTTTGTGGCTTGTTGATGACGTGTAAGTCGGATGAATGCGACCTGGCGGTTCAGACTTAAGTCGCATATGAAAAGAGCGGATAGGAATCGGAATTAGGACCACATATCCAAACGGCCTGGGTCGGATTTGAAAAAAATCGGATCTGTGTCATTCATATTGTCAATAAAAGATCGGATACAGGTCACATATGGGCGAAAAGATCGGATTTGAGTCGCTTCAGCCTGCAGTGTGAACGTAGCCTTATTGTGCGCGGAGCGGATGCGATAGTGACACCCGCTGTTCGCTAGCCATCAGTGAATCATAAGTGATCCATGCGTGATCCATGCGCGCTCTATGTGTCGTTCATCAGTGCTAGTGTGTGGTTCATGTGTGCTTATACGTGGTTCATACGCAGTTTATGCGTGGAGTGTTCGTCAATAAAAAACAGAAATTGTCCCTCTTTTGACCCTATGCGCTGATGTGCGTGATTTGTAAGTGATTGTAAGTGATTTGTACGTAGTTCATGCGCAATTAATCGGTGATTTTCGACCACGCACACCCCCAAAAAATGGTCAATTTCTCCACTGACAATCACGCACAAGCCAACTTTATACGTGATTTATACGTGATTTATGCGTGATCGGCTGTGTGACTGGGCCTTAAAATGTGGAAATTTGTAAACATTTTACTGTTGCTGTAATATTTATCCCTGACTTTTAACATCGCACGGTGTGCACTACTGCTCATATTACACTCAGTCACAAAAGAAATTGTACCCTCCTGCTGTGTGTGTGTGTGTGTGTGTGTGTCATGATGTGATTGACCGGATGTGATGTAATTGTGATCCTCGTTGACCTCTCTAGCTCAGCACACCATAGTCGTGTGTGAGTTAAACACAACTGAAGCAGCTGAGACTGCACGCTGGACACAAGGCTCTGATTATGGCAGCACCCTTACACCATAATATACAGTAGGGACTCGGTCCTGAAAAATGTATTTGTTAGATAATATTATTGGCTGATCATAAGGATCCAAGGAGTTACTGGAATTGGTGAAAGATGAGAGTGATGTGAGATTAAATTGTCTTTTTAAAAGTTGTAGTCAGAAATCACATTCAGGATTGTCATGCAAACCAGTTAATATGCACTGTAGCACGCCATCGGATGAACAAAAGTATTTTAGGCAAGGCAAGGCAAGTTTATTTATATAGCACATTTCATACACAGTGGCAGTTCAATGTGCTTTACAGAAGTAAAAGCAGAACAGTAAACAATAGAAAATAAAATTACATAAAATCATTGGGGAAGAAAAATAATAAGAATTAAACAATAGTAGAAATAAAATAATAAAATGAAATAAAAGTTCAAAAAAGGAATCAGCCTCGAGATTAATTATTATTATGGGTTTAACTCATAAAGCGCGCTCTTCCCGTGGCTCTTCCACGAGGATCACCAAAAATCGTCCCGCAGACAAAATCTACGAGGATCACCAAATAAAATTGTCCCGCAGACAAAATCTACGAGGATCACCAAAAATCGTCCCGCAGACAAAATCTACGAGGATCACATAAAGCGCGCTCTTCCCGTGGCTCTTCCACGAGGATCACCAAAAATCGTCCCGCAGAGAAAATCTACGAGGATCACCAAATAAAATCGTCCTGCAGACAAAATCTACGAGGATCACCAAAAATCGTCCCGCAGACAAAATCTACGAGGATCACATAAAGCGTGCTCTTCCCGTGGCTCTTCCACGAGGATCACCAAAAATCGTCCCGCAGAGAAAATCTACGAGGATCACCAAATAAAATCGTCCCGCAGACAAAATCTACGAGGATCACCAAAAATCGTCCCGCAGACAAAATCTACAAGGATCACATAAAGCGTGCTCTTCCCGTGGCTCTTCCACAAGGATCACCAAAAATCGTCCCGCAGAGAAAATCTACGAGGATCACCAAATAAAATCGTCCCGCAGACAAAATCTACGAGGATCACCAAAAATCGTCCCGCAGACAAAATCTACAAGGATCACATAAAGCGTGCTCTTCCCGTGGCTCTTCCACAAGGATCACCAAAAATCGTCCCGCAGACAAAATCTACGAGGATCACCAAATAAAATCGTCCCGCAGACAAAATCTACGAGGATCACCAAAAATCGTCCCGCAGACAAAATCTACGAGGATCACAGTAACAAAGAATTAAAGTAAAAGTAAAATCATTAAAATCCAAGATTAAAAAGAAATTAAAATAAAGAAAGTAAAATCATTAAAATCAAAATTAAAAGAAATTATGTTAAAGGAAATTAATTACTTAGGTAAAAAAAACAAACAGTTAGAACAGTTGTTCTATAGACGTTGTCTTGCGTTTTGAATCGGTGTCTTGTACACATTGACATTTAATTTCCTTTTTAGCCTTTTCAAAAATTTTCGGAGACAAACTGATAAACTGAGAGTGCAGGATTCTGTTTCAGTCCTGCGGATCTCTTGTGGTTAGAAGTTCGTGTGTGTTGTGTTGCGGTTCCCTCACTCGATTCATTCCTCAGTGTAAACACCATAGCATGGCTTGTCAGTATGCAGACATTGGAGATGCTGTCCTGTGTTTTTGGGATGCAGTTTACCGGATGCTGTTTGTATCCCATGGAAACAGACATCACCTGTTTAAAGATGCAGCCCTGAGTGTCACTCACCGAAAGAAGTGTGTGTTGCGGTGAGCTTGATGAGCTATTTCGGTGTCTCCCATGAGGGTTGCCATAGCAACCTGGAGTCATCCTTTTAAAAATTATCTGATTCTGTCTGCAAGCGTGATTAGTTGCTTCTTTCCTGCCACCAGCTCCAGCTTTAGTTTGGTGTTATGCTTGACATTTTGAGACAAATGATTCTACAAGTTGCTTGTTCGCTGCATTGCAGTGTTTGATAGTTTATTTGCTTTACAGAACTTTGGGTCTATTGTAAATGTAAATTACTTACAAAATATTAGCTTTACATTAGTCTGGCTAACGCGACTTCAAAGCTCTGCGAGCATTTGGTCTGGCAAAGATACAGTGGTGCTTGAAAGTTTGTGAACCCTTTAGAATTTTCTATATTTCTGCATAAATATGACCTAAAACATCATCAGATTTTCACACAAGTCCTAAAAGTAGATAAAGAGAACCCAGTTAAACAAATGAGACAAAAATATTATACTTGGTCATTTATTTATTGAGGAAAATGATCCAATATTACATATCTGTGAGTGGCAAAAGTATGTGAACCTCTAGGATTAGCAGTTAATTTGAAGGTGAAATTAGAGTCAAGTGTTTTCAATCAATGGGATGACAATCAGGTGTGAGTGGGCACCCTGTTTTATTTAAAGAACAGGGATCTATCAAAGTCTGATCTTCACAACACATGTTTGTGGAAGTGTATCATGGCATGAACAAAGGAGATTTCTGAGGACCTCAGAGAAAGCGTTGTTGGTGCTCACCAGGCTGAAAAAGGTTACAAAACCATCTCTAAAGAGTTTGGACTCCACCAATCCACAGTCAGACAGATTGTGTACAAATGGAGGAGATTCAAGACCATTGTTACCCTCCGCAGGAGTGGTCGACCAACAAAGATCACTCCAAGAGCAAGGCGTGTAATAGTCGGTGAGGTCACAAAGGACCCCAGGGTAACTTCTAAGCAACTGAAGGCCTCTCTCACATTGGCTAATATTAATATTTGTGAGTCCACCATCAGGAGAACACTGAACAACAATGGTGTGCATGGCAGGGTTGCAAGGAGAAAGCCAGTGCTCTCCAAAAAGAACATTGCTGCTCGTCTGCAGTTTGCTAAAGATCACATGGACAAGCCAGAAGGCTATTGGAAAAATTTTGTGGACGGATGAGAACAAAATAGAACTTTTTGGTTTAAATGAGAAGCGTTATGTTTGGAGAAAGGACAACACTGTATTCCAGCATAAGAACCTTATCCCATCTGTGAAACATGGTGGTGGTAGTGTCATGGATTGGGCCTGTTTTGCTGCATCTGGGCCAGGATGGCTTGCCATCATTGATGGAACAATGAATTCTGAATTATACCAGCAAATTCTAAAGGAAAATGTCAGGACATCTGTCCATGACCTGAATCTCAAGAGAAGGTGGGTCATGCAGCAAGACAACGACCCTAAGCACACAAGTCGCTCTCCTAAAGAATGGTTAAAGAAGAATAAAGTTAATGTTTTGGAATGGCCAAGTCAAAGTCCTGACCTTAATCCGATCGAAATGTTGTGGAAGGACCTGAAGCGAGCAGTTCATGTGAGGAAACCCACCAACATCCCAGAGTTGAAGCAGTTCTGTACGGAGGAATGGGCTAAAATTCCTCCAAGCCGGTGTGCAGGACTGATCAACAGTTACCGCAAATGTTTAGTTGCAGTTATTGCTGCACAAGGGGGTCAGACCAGCTACTGAAAGCAAAGGTTCACATACTTTTGCCACTCACAGATATGTAATATTGGATCATTTTCCTCAATAAATAAATGACCAAGTATAATATTTTTGTCTCATTTGTTTAACTGGGTTCTCTTTATCTACTTTTAGGACTTGTGTGAAAATCTGATGATGCTTTAGGTCATATTTATGCAGAAATATAGAAAATTCTAAAGGGTTCACAAACTTTCAAGCACCACTGTATTAAGCCCAACCGTTTCCCAAAGCGCGTGGTTGACCCGCCTCCCTGAAATGCCTCAGTCTGCTACTGGTCGAAGCCAGAAAAGGCTGTGACGAAGCTTAAACCAATCACATCACTCTTTCCTCTGACGTACGTGACGCGACGGGGCTAACTGGTAGATTAAACTCTTACCGAAGCCGGTCGGGAGCAAGGCGAAAACGTCCTTCCTTTCAATAAATACCTCCAGGGCTGCTCTTTGCTCCGTTTTCAATGAGAACTTGCTCCATGTTCGTAATGTTTCTAGTGAATGAAGCGCTTCCGGCATAGATTCTGTAAACAATCTATGGCTTCCGGTCGCAGTTCTACTACGTCAGTGCCTTGAACACGCCTCTACCCAGGGCCGTTGGAGATGCTCAAAGTTGATTGGCTCCCGATTTTTCGGGAGCTTGGAAGAGCTGTAGATAGCTTGCCTGGCCAGACTAAGCTCGCAACAGGCCCTCGTGTTGCGTCACGCTTAGGATGGGCGGGCCCAGGCTAAGCTTTACATGGGACGCTGGGGTATTTACTTCCTCTAGAGGTGCTGTTTGGTTGCTTGGTGATTTTTTTTTATCTTCATCTGAATCCAGAATGCTTGAAAAGAAGCTTTATGATGTGTTATATGAAAATATCATATCAGAATTTTTCATCTGACCGGATCAGTGTTGGGTTTGAATGCCTGGATTTTCAATCTGTTCTCACACTCGGGCTTGTAGTACTCGAGTCCAGGACTCGGACTCGAGTCTGACACGTGCCCTAATTTTAAGGACTTGTGACTTGACTTGGACTTGAGCACTTTGGACTCGGACTCGTGCATTCACTGCATTTGGACTCGTAAATTGGAGACAAGGACTCGGATTTTTTCTTTATTTTTTGTCACATACCATAATAATTTGGTATAAAATATTTATATCTATATAAATTTTTGTACTAATTTCATGTAAGAGTGTCACACCTGTGCGCCTTGGCGCATGCATTCGTTAGACTCTCGGGCGCGCTCCGGACAGCACGCACACCAAACGGACTCTCGCGCCATAAACGACTCGCACCTGCACAGGATTAAGGCGCAATCAGTGCGCCTGTATAAAAACTGTGAAAACAAACTTTGCGAAGTATTGAGTTGCGTTGCTGACACGTTACCGAGCCTTATTTCCTTGTTTGGTTTCCTGAGTTCCTGTTTCTCGTCTTTGATTCTGCCGAGTCTACGATAGCCTGTTTGTGCCTCGCTTGACCTATTGCCTGTTTCACCGTTTTACAATTTCGCCTGCCGTTCTGGATTGTTTACCGTCTTCACTTGTATGTATGCTTCAACAAGGCGTTCAGATTCGGCTCCTTTTTCTATGTCACAAGAGGAGCTCATTAGAATAGTCCCGCCCTCCTCATCTGAGTATCTCCACTCATGGCTTGAGAGCTGCCTTTGCGAATGAATATTCATGAGGCACATGCTACCTGATTGACCAGTGGAAGAGGGAGGGAGGGAGGGTGGGTGGGGTGAGCAGTGGCTCATTATAGTTTTAAAGGACCAGGCTGTTCTTCAAATCAGCCGTTTTGAAGAGGGCTGTTCAGACAGGGTGAGAAGGGAGCTGTGGTGCTTTATCCTTGTGGCATTTTGACCAAAACATCTCACAGACATTTCATTAAGACCTTAGCGAACTGTGTCAACTTGTGCAAAAGGGGTAAATTATGTCACCTTTAAAGAACTTTCTAAGAGTGAAGGTCCCATAGCAGGCTGAACATAACAAGTTGTGAGTTTCCAAGCAATTTCCAAACAATTCCTGTGAATCTGAGATCCTGAGACTATTTTGGGATTGAATGCCTTGTTGCATTAGCGAGAGGTAGATTTTCGGAATGAGCGGATTCTGTTCTTGCCAGTCTACCAGCTTTTTTTTTTTTTTTAAATGCACAATCTGTCATGCAACTCAGTCTTTGGATGAACCCTCTGCCCTCATGCTGCTGATTCCAGGTCTGTTCTGCTGCATCGAGATTAAATTACACTGTGGCCTGATAAACAGACTACAGACGCCTGGACTTCACCGCCTGAGCCATTTATACCTGCTGGGTATTAAAACAAGTTGATGTTCAACCCTCATGTGCTGTTCAGTGCATAGCAAAAGATATCCTGATGTCTGAAATGCTTGTCTTGTATTTTCATTTCATTTGTTATCAGTAAAGCCTGCATTTATGGAAGTAGCTCTTCCTGTGGTTCGGCAACCTCCTCACGGCAGTGTAAATAATAGATGGGTGGAAAATGGCAAACTGCAAAAAAATTTTTTATTTTAGCTCATGAAAGTATCTTAAAATATAGGTAGCCTTATCTAATATTTATCGATTATAAATTTATAAAGAAAAGTGAAAATGACCAAGTTTACTTTTCGATATGTTCAGTCTTTCAAGATCAGTATGTTAAAGGAACAGTCCACCGTACTTCCATAATGAAATATGCTCTTATCTGAATTGAGACGAGCTGCTCCGTACCTCTCCGAGCTTTGCGCGACCTCCCAGTCAGTCAGACGCAGTCAGACGCGCTGTCACTCCTGTTAGCAATGTAGCTAGGCTCAGTATGGCCAATGGTATTTTTTGGGGCTGTAGTTAGATGCGACCAAACTCTTCCGCGTTTTTCCTGTTTACATAGGTTTATATGACCAGTGACATGAAACAAGTTCAGTTACACAAATTGAAACGTGGTGATTTTCTATGCTATGGAAAGTCCGCACTATAATGACAGGCGTACTAACACCTTCTGCGCGCTTCGGCAGCGCATTGATATCTGAGCTCCGTATCAATGCGCTGTCAAAGCGCACAGAAGGTGTTAGTACGCCTGTCATTATAGTGCGGACTTTCCATAGCATAGAAAATCGCTACGTTTCAATTTGTGTAACTGAACTTGTTTCATATCACTGGTCATATAAACCTATGTAAACAGGAAAAACGCGGAAGAGTTTGGTCGCATCTAACTACAGCCCCAAAAAATACCATTGGCCATGCTGAGCCTAGCTACATTGCTAACAGGAGTGACAGCGCGTCTGACTGACTGGGAGGTCGCGCAAAGCTCGGAGAGGTACGGAGCAGCTCGTCTCAATTCAGATAAGAGCATATTTCATTATGGAAGTACGGTGGACTGTTCCTTTAAATTTGAAATGATTTCATTCCTTTGGCAGATAATTTTGCCAATTTCACGTATTTATTTCTAGAAAGACGCTCTTAAAGTAAGAGTTTCAAGGTTGAAATTAGTAAACATGTTTAGAAAGGGTGTTAATAGTCTAATTTTTTGTTTCACACTAATCACATAATGAGGAAATAGTTACACTTAACAGTTATTCCACGAAATGGAAGAATGTGGATAGAATAGTTTCCTATTCGGTGACACATTTTCAAGTTGAAGGTATTATTTCTTTTCTCACTTCGAATCAAACGCACATCTGTTTTCCTTACACTGTGCACAGAGTCATTTCAGGTGTGTCGTGTGTTGCAGGTGGCAGGAGGAGCTGTCTAGACGAGAGCAGATGGAAACGATGCTGGAGTCACTGCATGAGGTGAGCTCACCTTCACACACACACACGTATACACTCTCGAAACCATATTAATTGTGTCCTTCAGACAGATGTTTCAATACCATTAATAATAACAAGCAAAAACACAGTCTTAACAAACCTAACAGGCCTCGTTAAACTATTACATATCCTATAATGAGAAGGTACATTGATCGAACCATCACATGAGAGATTACACAACACTTGAAAGTCTAATAAGCCAATTTCATTTGCCGCCGATTTCATTTGCCACAGATTTCGTTTAGCTTTTGTGTGTTTTCTTTTAAATATCCATATATCATCACCTAATACTTGAGCCTGATACTCATGCACAGTGATGCTAAACCATATTCTGAGGAAGAAAGAGATTTTTGTCGATAGCGGTGCATTATATAGTGTAAGAAACCACAAATCTGAGATTTTTTCTTTTTTTTTTTCTTAACGAACTTGTAGTTCAAATGTGAAACAAAAGAATGTCCAAAAGTCTTGACTGACTAAATACAATTTGAGGAAAACAAGAAAGTACTGTGGGCGGCACGGTGGTGTAGTGGTTAGCGCTGTCGCCTCACAGCAAGAAGGTCCGGGTTCGAGCCCCGTGGCCGGCGAGGGCCTTTCTGTGCGGAGTTTGCATGTTCTCCCCGTGTCCGCGTGGGTTTCCTCCGGGTGCTCCGGTTTCCCCCACAGTCCAAAGACATGCAGGTTAGGTTAACTGGTGACTCTAAATTGACCGTAGGTGTGAACGTGAGTGTGAATGGTTGTCTGTGTCTATGTGTCAGCCCTGTGATGACCTGGCGACTTGTCCAGGGTGTACCCCGCCTTTCGCCCGTAGTCAGCTGGGATAGGCTCCAGCTTGCCTGCGACCCTGTAGAACAGGATAAAGCGGCTAGAGATGATGAGATGAGAAGAAAGTACTGTAGTAGTACCACTACTTCTGGGATGCAATCAGTCAAACTAAGACTGTCTTAAAAAAACTCAATCAAATATCATAACATGAGTTGCTCAGCCAAAATCAGTCTAAGCACAAACCATGCAGGATTTTTCTCTCAGTTCCAAAGCCATAGTTATATGCAGAAGCAGGTTGACAAAATGTCCTTACTAGAGGAAGCCATTGCCTAATGGTAAGCGAAACAGCTTTGGGACCAAAAGGTTGCTGGTTCAATTCCCAGGATCAGCAGGAATGTCTGAAGTGACCTTGAGCAAGGCACCTAACCCCCAACTGTTCCCCAAGATGCACTGGGTATGTTGTACTCTGCTCTAGCTAAACACGTCAAATGTAACAATAAATTGTGATACAAATTTATGACGATTCGAATCGATGAAATAAAAAGTATATCATGGTTATTATCAAACTGTGTAATCTCTTAAGTTTTTTCCTAGCTATAATTTTATTGTTTAAACAGCAGAGGCTGCAATAACATACTATAGAGGGAACACATGTGACTTCACCCAAGGTGGAAGTAACACAGCTCTAATGCCACGAAAATACAAAAAAACAGACCTAAAATGGGAAAGAGCTGTTTTGCGATTGACAAATAGACAAACAGATCTAACAAGAAATCTGAGCTCTCTTTTTACAGACTGCCTAAAGCTGAAGAAAACAGAAGAAATGGAGGTGGTAAAATGTTCATGAAAGTTTATTAAAGGAGAACTGAAGGCAAATTTTTGATTATCAAAATTCTATTTATCTCATTTTATTAAATATCGGAATGCATTTTTGATCGCTATTTTGTCACTGCTATAGCAAGGTATGCGTGTTTGAAATATGCTCTGTAATATATCAGTCCATATATCAAAGCAATGGCCGTAAACAAGATTCGTTGAGACCTGTCCGAGACATCGTAGGACGGAAGTAAAACGTACAGCGGAAATCAAAGTGACCAACATCTGGCAACGTCGTCAAAAGACGCGCGCGCCCTCTTTCGAATGCTGATGGAATCAAGCCGGAAGTTGTGTTTGTTTTGATAGCAATCAGGAAAGTTTGAAAAAAGTAGGCAGTAATCGTCATTTAAACTCGTTTTTGTGCAATATTTCGTTTGGAAAACAGTTTTCAAAATGGCGGCGCTGACACCTGGCTGACACTTCACGTTTCGAAGTCTCGCACAAGTCTCGTGAAGATCGCGCGGATAAGCGACGCCTGCCGTGGACCAAACGAACTAAATTCAACACGGCTAAAAACCGAATAGGCCGATAAGTATAATATTTAATTGCGATTAGTTGCCAATACGAGTCACGGTATAAGGTTACTAAAACCGAAAATGTAACTGAATAACACGTTAATTAAGAAATAAAGCAAGTTTAAAAATGACTTCAGTTCTCCTTTAAGAAACGGCCTATTTGGTTTTCATTTGAAGCTTTTTCATTTTTAATAAAAGGAATATTTTAGTTAATAGGCTATTATATTTTACTCCAACTTTGCAAAATGTGGGTAAATAATTATTGTTGGTGACTAAGAAAATGAAACAAACATTTACTTATTTATAGGTATATTTCCTTCCTGAGTTGATAAAGAATAGGAAAATAAATGTTGCTTCTTTTTTTTTTTTTTGGTAATAAAATTTCCTTCATGTAATTTTTTTCAAAAATATTCTGGGAAAACTGAATCGTGAACCCAATATCGTGAATCGAATCAAATCAGAAATTGATTGAATGCCTAGTCTTTACTCAAGGCTACGGGTAAGACCTCTCTCTAGCGTGAACCATTAAGACCCAATGCCTGCTTCTCTGACCTGACTGGAAATCAATAGACAACTGTATATCTTTTTGTACTAGATCACAGCTCAGCAAAAAAGCATGAACAGACCATTCCCACGAGGGCCTCATGTTCCATATAACCTTTAACATTTTGTTCGGAGCTACATGGGCTCACACATGAACCTTCATCGTCTCCTCTGGGCAAGTTACTGAACATATATCTCAGGTCCAGCACAGATGTGGGAAAAGTAAGACATTTCAAAGAAAATTTTATCATTCTGTTATCAAAATCAATACACTCGGGTTTTCAATTATTTAATCAATAATATAGACATTTTCTGCATGATTACAGCCTCGCAAAAGCACACCATATTTAATGCCTTTTCTCAAAATACAAGCTTTAAAGAGGCACTGCACACTTAAATGTGTTTTTTGAGCTGTAAAATAAATTATATGACTGTTCTCTGATAAAACAACCGACTAGTGGCCTAGTGGTAGCGTGTCTGCCTCTCGATCGGGAGATCGTGAGTTCTATTCACGGTCGGGTCATACCAAAGACCATCATAAAAATGGTACCATCTGGCAAGGCACGCTGCAATACAGATGTGCATGGGGAGTTAAAGTCTCGTGGTTACCAGAGGACTAGCCCCCCACTGTAACCCTAGCTATGTAATAGGCGAGAGGCTGAGGGCTACGGAAACGGAGATCGGCGCCGCCCGATGCGCCACCATTCAGAGTTGGCCTGGTTAGTACTTGAGTGGGAGACTGCCTAGGAATACCAGGTACTGAAAGGTGTGGGAAGGACTTTAACTTTAACTTAACTCTCTGATAAAACACAAAAATGCTAGTATTAATATTGACAAAATTACCATTTTTTATACAATCCCAATTCCAAAAAAGTTGGGACACTGTGTGTAAAACATAAAAACAAGAATGTGAAGATTTGCAAATCATGGAAACCCTATATTTAATTGAAAATAGTACAGAGACAACATATCAGATGTTGAAACTGAGAAATTTTAGTGTTTTTTGAAAAATATACGCTCATTTTGAATTTGATGTCAGCAACACGTTTCAAAAAGTTGAGGCAGGGGCAACAAAACACTGAAAAAGTTGTCAGACTAAAAAGAAAACTAATTAGGTTAATTGGCAGCAGGTCAGTAGCATGATTGGGTATAAAAGGAGCATCCCAGAGAGGCGGAGTCTTTCAGAAGTAAAGATGGGGCGGGGTTCACCGCTCTGTGAAAGACTGCTTGGGCAAACGGTGCGACAATTTAAGAATAGCATTCCTCAATGTAAAATGGCAAAGAATTTGGGGATCACATCATCTATGGTCCATAATATCATTAAAAGATTCAGAGAATCTGGAGAAATCTCTGTATGCAAGAGACAAGGCTGAAAACTGACACTGGATGCCTGTGATCTTCAGGCCCTCAGGAGACACTGCATTAAAAGCAGACACGTGTCTGTAGTGGAAATCACTGTATGGGCTCAGGAACACTTCAGAAAACCATCGTCTGTGAAAACAGTTCATTACTGCATCCACGTACGGTATGCAAGTTAAAACCAGGTATAAAAAATATCTAGAAACACCGCCACCTTCTCTGGTCCCGAGCTCTTTTATGATGGACTGAGGCAAAGTGGAAAATTGTCCCGAGGTCTGACGAATCAAAAGTAGAAATTCTTTTTAGAACTCATGGACACCACGTCCTCCAGGCTAAAGAGGAGAGGGACCATCCAGCTTGTTATCAGTGCACAGTTCAAAAGCCGGCATCTGTGATAGTTTGAGGGTGCGTTAGTGCACATGACATGGGTAGCTTGTACATCTGGAAAGGTATCATTAATGCTGAATGATATAAACACGTTTCAGAGCAATATGCTTCCATCCAGACATCTTTTTCAGGAAAGGCCTTCCTTCTTTCAGCAAGACAATGCCAAACCGCTTTCTGCACGTATTAAAACTGCATGGCTCCAGAGTAAAAGAGTCCGGGTGCTAAACTGGCCTGCCTGTAGTCCAGACCTGTCTCCCATTTAAAACATTTGGTGCATTATGAAGCACAAAATACAACAAAGGAGACCCCAAACTGTTGAGCAACTGAAATTGTATATCAGGCAAAAATGGGACAACATTTCTCTTTCAAAACTACAGCAGTCGATCTCCACAGTTCCCAGACATTTACAGAATGTTGTTAAAAGTAGAGCTGATGCAACACAGTGGTAAACATGACCCTGTCCCAATTTTTCTGAAGCATGTTGCTGACATCAGATTCAAAATGAGCATATATTTTTCAAAAAACAATAAAATTCCTCAGTTTCAACATTTGATATGTTGCCTTTGTACTATTTTCAATGAAATATATGGTTTCCATGATTTGGAAATTATCGCATTATGTGTTTATTTATGTTTTACACAGTGTCCCAACTTTTTTGGAATTGGGGTTGTAAAAATAAAAAAAATCATCATTTTATGGGTTAAAAATAGCTCAAAATGCCATCTACTGGTTTAAATGATCCTGAAACTTGCAAGGCCGATGTTGACGTAGAGTCGCCCATTTGGTACTTCTCTACATCATGAACTTTTTATGTTAATAAAAGGAACGTTGACGCCCTCTGTTCAGATGTGGGCGGCCACCACCCCCAGACACCCCGCCCATCAGTGGGAGTCTGTGAAATTGTGCTCGTTTTTAAATATTTGCTCGTCCTTGCTTAGGATGCTCTCTTTTCCTCTATATTTGAACCTGAAACCTTCAAGGATTTGTGTTATATAAGAGGTGTGTGTGTGTGTTTGCAGAGCGCTCAGGAGTCAGAGGCCATTCAGGAAGAACTGAGGAATAAAGTGGAGAGGTTAAAGGCTGAGCTGGTGGTCTTCAAAAGCCTCATGAGTGATGTAAGTGAGTTATCGTAGATCTCTTAGTGCCTTTGCTGTATAAACCAGTATGGCACGGCTTGATGGATTAACCACGATCCAGCGTTTTGTCATTATTTCTACTGTTAATTGTGCCATACATTATCTAAGTGCTGGATTTGGGGTCACTTCTTACCCAGGTCTCATATTATTCAAGCTGGACCATGGAGGTGGAGCTTAAACTAGGGCAGAACCCTGATTGGTTAAATGCCCTAATTACATAACAGTCCTGATAAGGTCTCTGGCTGGAACCAGAACTGCATAGTGATCTTCAGTGGTAGGGTAGATTGTCTGCCAAAAAGCCCCCCCGAGGTCCTTTTGTGGCAGGGTTAGGAGATAATTATAGAATTATAATAGAATATGTTTTAAGATGAAGAGTCATTTACATACAAGAATGCGCTTCTTGTTATTGATGTTTAGCTTGATTACATTTCCTAAGAGCCTCAAATCATGCAATGTTCCAAATGACTTCCATCAGATGCAGGCTTTCGTCTAAACCGGGGAACAGGGGCGCTGCGCCCTCTTACTCTCGGCGTGCGCCCCCTTACCGAAATGCCGATTGAACCCCAAGTCACGTATGCTACTGCACAACATGCAGTCTTTCTCAAAACGATTTTTTCTCCGTGAAAACATCCCAGCAACACCACGTGACAATGTGTTTGATCATCAAATACGTTATAATGAATCCAAAAATATTCCAATCATATTCCAATCATGTGCAAAAACAATCCGAATTGGCGTTTTCCAGACTGAAGCGCCATGGTGTTTACTTGTCGCGGCTGCTCTCGCGAGATTTGACATGGGTTACATACAAGGTCAGCTGACTTGTAGAGCGAGATTTCTCGAGACTGAATGACCTTTCACCCACCGGCGCGGGAGCTTTTGACAGAAGTTACAATTTCCCTCTCAGATAGCCTCCGAATGTCCCATTGTAGCCTCAATTTTTCAAAGGCTTCGCACAGCGGGGAGGACAACCAGCACCCCCCCGTCGCTTTGCTCCCTCGCCATGGTGAGCGCCCTCATACTAAATTTTTCTAGAAAAAACCCTGAGATGTAAAGCCTCGGTCACAACCGGATGTACGATTTTTTGGCCGTGCGATTTTTGGCGTTTCCCAAATCGTTGCGTTTTTTTTGTTCGTGGAGAAAGATGCACGTTGGCCGTAACGTGGCGCCTCAGTCTGGAAAACGCCAATTCGGATTGTTTTTGCACCGTCTGGCGGTGTATCTACTATGATTGGAATATTTTTGGATTAATTATAACGTATTTGATGATCAAACACATTGCAACGTCTTGCAACCTGAAAAAAACGTAAGCACCCGTAGAGTTTGTTTGACATGACAAAGAACCTCTGCGGCCAGTCTACGGCTCAAAAATCAGCACATCACACGCGCGCCCTCCGTGCGTTTCACGCGCGCCCTCCGTGCGTTTCTTGCACGTAGACCGGCTGTAGGAGCACGTACGGCCGGTTGTGACCGAGGCTTAAGATCGTGCAGTTGGAATCCTTCCTAGTGCACTGCATTTACAGTAGAATACAATTCAGAGACTCGGTCATAAAAATGGCAAGACTCAAACCTCTTTGTAGTTTTACTTATTAAAGTAGCCTACAGGCATCCTTGCCCTTACCCTGACCCACATAATTTAACATCCATGATTTTTCTTTTCATTGTGTTTTTTTTTTTTAAATATGATTTGTCTCCAAGTATTTTAGTCATCTTATGCAAAAGCAAGATAATAAACCGGGTGCATTCATATCACTTCATATCAGACGTCTGTAGTCATAACACAGTATGATCCCGTCTTGTGATAGGGATGATGCAGAGACAACCTTATTTGTACTTTTCCCTCCAGCTCTGTTAATGTGAGAACGCAGCGAATGCATTGGACCAGCAGTGGCTCGGGAAGGTCCGATCTCTTACCTCACATTACACAGACATGATCTCAAGCCTTATACACCGCAAGCTTGCTGTAATACATCATCGCTGACCTGATTAGTGAGGAACGAGTAAACAGTTTATTGAGGTGCTGTCTGGATTTGTCTTGTGTTGTTTAGTTTTGTCACACAATGACTCATTATGGCAGCTCAGAAAATTAGGTCATGGTTTTAAGACGGCTTTAAGATGTCTAGAGTAAAATAGCTTCAGTTGCCTCGTTTGCTTCATTACAATTTGTTGGCGTTCCAATAACTGTGATGCATGTGTAAAGAAGATAATTTTTAAACATTTTTTAGAATAAAAATACTTTAAAATCTAACAACAGGGTTAGATTTCTTTCATATTTTTAATCAGCGATCAAGCTACGTAATTAAGAGCAGCCATTTTATCATAACTTTTTCACCCATCTTTACCAAGGGTGCCAATAATTTTGATGTTCTGGACTGTACATAGTGGCCTAGACACATGTATGATAGCTTGTGGACCTAGAAAGCACATGCATAGTGGCTTATACAGATTAGATATTTGATTACACAAATACATTTAACAGTTATTCCACAAAATCCAGTCGTATATGAGCTGATGGCGGCTATAATCCATGTACGACAAGATTGAGTGGAATAACTGTTTTATTCGATCCATATTCACTGGGTTTTGAGAAACGGAGCATTTTTAGTTTTATTTTTTTTAGCAAATTCGATAAATAAAAACTTGATACGGGCGGCACAGTGGTGTAGTGGTTAGCACTGTCGCCTCACAGCACTACAGTAGCTCGATTTGGATGTGCATGTAAACGTACTGTGTGTTAGCCCTGTGATAGATTGGTGACCTGCTTAGGGTGTACCCCACCTTTCACCCCAAGTCAGCTGTGATTGGCTCCAGATCACCGATAAGCGCAATAGATAATGGATGGACGGATGGATGGTGTATTATACACATAAATAGTGAACTATACACATGCATAGTGTCTTATACACATTGTAAGTGGTTTGTTCAGGTATATCGGCACTTAAACATAAGCAAGTACAGTACCCTTCACAGTTATTGGCAACCCTTGTAAAGATTAGTAAAAAGGGTTTAAAAAAATCCACCTTTTGGTGAAGTTGCTTCATCTCACACTGAAAAAATGAGAAAAATCCAACCTTAAATTGAAATAAATTTATTCAGAGAAAAACAAATCCCTCCTCGTGCAAATAATCTTCAACCAAAATAGATGGCTACTGTTCCTGGAAGCCACTGTATATAGAGGCTTATACAAGCATAAAGAGCGCATATATATAAAGGATATTACACGGTGGCGCGAAGATATGAAGTTTATCTTCGAGTGGTGAATGTATATTTCAGGAGTGAGTGAAGTGAACAAGTGAAATATTTTTCAACATGATATATTTTCAACACGGGCGGCACGGTGGTGTAGTGGTTAGCGCTGTCGCCTCACAGCAAGAAGGTCCTGGGTTCGAGCCCCGTGGCCGGCGAGGGCCTTTCTGTGCGGAGTTTGCATGTTCTCCCCGTGTCCGTGTGGGTTTCCTCCGGGTGCTCCGGTTTCCCCCACAGTCCAAAGACATGCAGGTTAGGTTAACTGGTGACTCTAAATTGAGCGTAGGTGTGAATGTGAGTGTGAATGGTTGTCTGTGTCTATGTGTCAGCCCTGTGATGACCTGGCGACTTGTCCAGGGTGTACCCCGCCTTTCGCCCGTAGTCAGCTGGGATAGGCTCCAGCTTGCCTGTGACCCTGTAGAAGGATAAAGCGGCTAGAGATAATGAGATGAGATGAGATATTTTCAACACGGTATAATGTTCTTTATATTACACTACCGTTCAAAAGTTTGGGGTCACCCAGACAATTTTGTGTTTTCCATGAAAAGTCACACTTTTATTTACCACCATAAGTTGTAAAATGAATAGAAAATATAGTCGAGACATTTTTCTGGCCGTTTTGAGCATTTAATCGACCCCACAAATGTGATGCTCCAGAAACTCAATCTGCTCAAAGGAAGGTCAGTTTTATAGCTTCTCTAAAGAGCTCAACTGTTTTCAGCTGTGCTAACATGATTGTACAAGGGTTTTCTAATCATCCATTAGCCTTCTGAGGCAATGAGCAAACACATTGTACCATTAGAACACTGGAGTGAGAGTTGCTGGAAATGGGCCTCTATACACCTATGGAGATATTGCACCAAAAACCAGACATTTGCAGCTAGAATAGTCATTTACCACATTAGCAATGTATAGAGTGGATTTCTGATTAGTTTAAAGTGATCTTCATTGAAAAGAACAGAGCTTTTCTTTCAAAAATAAGGACATTTCAAAGTGACCCCAAACTTTTGAACGGTAATGTATATGGACACATCCACGAAAAAATAAAAAATACACAAGTTAATCAAAGGAATTTTAATTTTGAACCAGTTCGCCATTTTGACAACGCGCGTCTAGTCAGCAGGAAAACACTGGGAGTGACGTCATCGGAGTGAAATATCGGGAATTATTATACATACAGGACACTTTTTCATGTGCTCTGTTCCTTTCTAGCGGGTTTCATTCAGTGGGTTTGACAGCATACAGTACAATACTGTTAGCATATTGCTTATCCTACATGTGTTATGTCACTCTACCCAATGGAGAATGAGCATTGAGTATGGTTTACGATATTGCATGGTTGTCAAGACAACGTGAAGTCACACGTCGGAGACGTAAAACTTCCATGCTAGTGAGCGACTGTGACAATTTTAAACAAACATGGCCGCCAGGTTTGCGTCGGTAAATAGAGAAGCTTTTGAGAGAATTTTGAAAGAAAAAGATGTGTTGAACACCTGAAAGGGATGTATATGTATAATAATAATAATATTGGTTGGCTTTTTTTCATGGTATATCACATGGATTAAAGTTTTCCGTCGCTACGACGGATTTCCGTCAACTGGGAGCGCTAAAGGTCAATAATGAGATTGATGCAGATCCGAGGAAGAAAAAAAAAGGGGGGGTAGGCCCATAGGTCTGACACCGATGTGATTTAGAACTTCACCAAGCTGCTGTGATTGCCTGTTGTTGAACCCTTTCTTGTGCTATGTTTGAGTATATGTAAAGGAATAAGTTGTTGCGCTAGATAGGCCTAAATAAATAAATACTGTACTGCCTCCGCTACTGTCTAGTCCCGGGGAGGCTCGGCGTAGGCCACTGATGAAACTATTTGGCTGTCCTACTACTAGGCAACTAGGTTACTTGTCTACTACTAATACTAGGCCTTTTGTAGTAGTAGTAATAATGATATTTGCCTACTGAAAAGTGATCAGGTGAAAAGTTGAAGCTGCAGCAAGACCTTTGCTATTAAGCCTTTTGTAGGTTAAACAGGCTTCGGCAGACAACGTTCTGGAAAGGCTGTGTTTTTCTTTGGTTTGATTAGCCTACGATTTAATCTTTAAACATTATGGTTTCAGCAGTTCGCTTAAACATTGGAGGCTGCAGAGTCGGGCTGCAAGATTTCCCGACACTTGTTTAAGATGCCAAACTTCACAGTAAGGAGAAAATAATTCCACAGTATTTAGTGCCTCGTCAGTCTCAAAAATTAATAGTGAAGGACCAACGCGAATTAAGTCCCAAAAAAAACATCTCGTAGGCCTATATTTTACATTTTCAAAAAAGTCCGGAATTGGAAGTCGGTCAGTGGAGTGTAATGAAGTGTCTCATTCACTAAGCACAAAAGGTCGGAAAACAGTGGAGAAAACAGCGATTGCTTAAATAGGCTACTAATGGTTTACATTAGTAATTTAATGTATGTGACAAATACATTCCTTGATTAAATAGATAAAGAAGCCAATACTCCGAAGCTCAAAATTCAGGAAAGTGGCTCCGGTGTCGCAAGTGCACAAGAACAGTTATTTGAACGTTAATCTAATGAATTTGTGCGTGCGCGTGCGATTTCATGAAGAACCGGGACAATTGGCATTCGGTGAAAGATTCACACCTATGACTCATTATATTCGCGCGCGCCCTCTCGCCCACTGCTGCTTCGTTTTCCCGATTTACACGAGTGTCTGAAGATGGAGTTTTCAGAAATCTCCACTCTGCCCAGAGTTTGCGAAAGTAGCTGTTTTCAGTGACTGAAACCTCCGTGTAGGTGTGACTGAGAGGTGCAACTGAATAAATAAATATGCGTCTTTTTTAATCACTAGAGTGCGTCAAATTACTTTCGGTTTTGCCAGCATGGACGCGCTTCTTTTAAATGAAGGCACAGATGTGTCAGACATCGACAAAACGGTAAAGAATAAGTGGAGATGGGCTTGGCTAAATGAAATGGGCGATAATGGCAAGCCATTTAGTTCATGGTGCAAAAAGATGAAAATGGCAGGTGTGTGCTTTTGTGTAGTTTGCCATTAAAAAAAAGTCTATGGAAGCAATGGCAAAAAACTAGATGCCTTTGGCTTCACCGTGAAGAAGCAGAAAAAGTGAACTTTCACTTTACTTTTCTTGTTTCCTGGTTTTATGTCAATAGATTTTCTTATTTTTCTTTCTGTTCCACTCTTTTGAAAGCATGGTTCAAGTTCGACTGCACTTGCACTTTTCTCTGAACTACTGCTGTGCATTACTAAAGTATTGTTGAAATAAATTTGCACTTTGCGCTGAAAACTTGATGTTTCATCATTTATAGCCAGTAATGACAATGGTCAAGTCTTGCCTTAGCTTTAGTCATTGTTAAAATTACATAAATGTACTATAAGTAGGGGCCGAGGGGATAGTGGACAACACGGCATTTAAAATTTGACGCATCGCTGATGTGGTAGGGGCCAACGACATGGAGCTTTTTTTTTCAGTCAGATGATTTTTTTTTTTTGCTTTAATCCATGATATCAGATATATTCCATTCAGCTACTCGTCTTTGACTTGTTTAGTGTCATGCTAGCTGAATGGAATATATCTGATATGCCAGCCAATATTATTTAAACATGTCACTCAGATCTATGATGTATTTCATATAAAAAATGAGTTTTTCAACACCAGAAGATAAACTTCATATCTTCAAGCTAACATGTGATTTTCTTTTTATTGTATTGACACATTCACAAACAAAAAGTACCCAAATTTATCAAAACAATTCCTCAATTTCCTCACAAGTGAGGATATTGAAAAATATGTTACTTGACATCCCGGATGTAGCTTGTACGAAAAATACAAATGGCGTATTTCCCGGTAAAACACTATATTATTAAATGTATTGTTCAGGATTGTCAATGATTTTCTAATACGTTTTCCCTGACCTTCACTGTGAAGGTTGGCTGGTGTCCTGCTTCTTGCTCTAGTGCTGCAGCAAACAAGAGAAACTTCCCAAATCTGAAAGTAAGGAATAATTTAACATGTAATGTCTGTTCTCCAAGACTAACTCGCCTGGTGTGGCAATCATTACGACTGATCCGTGTTGAGGCTTTGACAGGGTGAAAGCAAAAGCTAATTGCAGTATGACTTGGCGTTGTCATGTAGCATGGCATGAAATTATTTAACACAGAAATGTACAGAGGTGGACAAAGTACCCAGCTTCATTACTTAAGTCAGAGTACGGATCCCACTGGTCAAATGTTACTCCGATACAAGTGAAAGTTGCACAGTCAAATTTTTACTTAAGTTAAAGTACTGAAGTGCTTGCTTAAGTATTAAAGTACATTTTCTGTCAGTGCATCGTTGTATTATTGCCACAACACTTTCAAAACCTAACGCCGTTACCAAAGACAGAAATGCTAATTCACAAAATGAACGCATGCTGTGCATCATGGTGGTTTAACGTTAAGCTAGCTAGTCAGTGAAGCTCCACCCGACATGCTCGCAAACTCTTTTCAAACTTGAATCATATTGGGTAGCTAACGCTACTAGAAAAGAAAGATTTCTACATTCTGTTTATATGGTGAGATGATGCTGAAACATATTTCTGAAAGGACTTCAGATAAGTTAACGTTATTCATGTTAGCGTAACTCTGTTTTTACATGCTAACTGTGTCCAAGTTAACTAGCTATGTGTTAACATTAGCCGTGGACAAGGCGACAGCAACTTGGCAGACAAATCCATAGAAAGTCATTTGCCTAACCAGACTGCATAGCTACGTTTGCAATGTTATCGCTAGCTCTAAAAGCACAAACAACTTCGTTGCAAGCTTTCTCTTGGAACAAAACATTTATATACCTCAAGATGCTTCTGCAGGTTGGATGGTGAGTTTTCGTAGGCCGTGATGTGGTTCATTTTCGGCAAACAAAGCAAACATTTAACCTCCTAAGGCCCAAGCTGTTTTTTTACATGCATTTTTTATTTCTCTTTGCTATTTGGGCTTATTAGAACCTGATTAGAATAAAAACTAAGCATCATCTTTTGATAAGATGTACTTTTAGAGAAAAAGTATGTCCACATATGTGGATTCTTGTTCCGAATTTCCATAAAGTGCTGTCCACGCATGTGACCGCTAAGCCCTAGGAGGTTAAAACGAAACGAATTTTTAATCTCATCTCATCTCATTATCTGTAGCCGCTTTATCCTGTTCTACAGGGTCGCAGGCAAGCTGGAGCCTATCCCAGCTGACTACGGGCGAAAGGCGGGGTACACCCTGGACAAGTCGCCAGGTCATCACAGGGCTGACACATAGACACAGACAACCATTCACACTCACATTCACACCTACGGTCAATTTAGAGTCACCAGTTAACCTAACCTGCATGTCTTTGGACTGTGGGGGAAACCGGAGCACCCGGAGGAAACCCACGCGGACACGGGGAGAACATGCAAACTCCGCACAGAAAGGCCCTCGCCGGCCACGGGGCTCGAACCCGGACCTTCTTGCTGTGAGGCGACAGTGCTAACCACTACACCACCGTGCCGCCCCGAATCTTTAATCCTTTCAGAAAACAGAAACATGGGTTCTAGGTATAGCCATGAGCGTGCGCATTCTCCAGAAGAACCGCCTCCTTCCATTCGCGTTCAAATAACGCTGCTGAGAAATCATTAAATTTGGTTTTGTACAGTCTATGGACGTGATGTGACCCTAGTGATTACTGATCGGCTGTCTCAGTGTCACCTGTGAAAAAACCAATCATGTTTTAGAGAAGAAAAGAAAAAAAAGTCCACTTTCAAAACCGCTTCATAGTAACGAGGACCTTGACAGAAATGTAGTGGAGTGAAAAATACGATATTTGCTTTTCAAATGTAGTGAAGTTAAAGTCATAAGTTAAAAAAAATAATAATACTCAAGTAAAGTACAGATACTCAAAAAGTGTACTTAAGTACAGTACTCAAGTAAATGGACTTCGTTACTGTCCACCTCTGGAAATGTAACACTAACTTGTAAATAAAATGAACTTGTTTTGAGCTTTAAACATGTAGTTTTGTCAGGAAAGGTTACAAGAACAGTCTGGCTGCATATTAAATGGACACAATTTTCAGCTCAACCAGAATGCTTCTTTAATTTTATACGAGAGCTCATATTGCGAGCATAGCAGGGCGATAAGTAATGAGTAATACACTTGGGAGCGAGGGGTGTGGTTATAGGAAAATAATCAATGACCGGGAACCGCATGTGCAGGTCGGGTTATGGTTCAGACATGCCGTTTGCACAATGCTAGCCTGGTAGCAGTAACTCCTGTACAAACCTGAAGACAGGAACTTGTCATCAGTAGTTCATCGTGTACTGGCTGATGAACTATCTGGAGTAATGGGAACGTTGTGTACATTTTATTTTATATTTATATATTTTTTCTGGACTCTTCCTTTAATGAATGGATTCTCGCATGAAGTGAAACGTCACACGTTTTCTTTAACCATTTCTCGTCTGCAAGCCTTGCACAACTAAAAAAAAAAAAATTAACATTCATACTGCACTAGAGGCCAGCTGTTCGGAATGGTTATAGTTTCGACATATGATGCTGCATCTTTCCTCTGTTTATCCAACGCAGTATGCTTGGACCAGTGATATAAGCTGTACAGTAATGTTTAGAAGCACCTTTTAAAGGTCTGATGACACGAACATGACTCTATGCAATTTCTTAAATAAACTATACAACATGGCAAACATGTTAGATTTCTGTTATAATTACGTGAAAAGAAGCTGTTGTTACGCAAATATCCAACTTTTAATTGCACAGCGCAAGAAAACCGGGTCCGTGGCTCGCGGCCATGTTGTGACGTCAGCGGAAGAACACGCTGCGGTTCACTGGCTGTTCTACTCTGGTTCTACTCAATGGAAATGGCGCATGAAAACGCCGGTGAACTCTCTAGTGCTAGCTCTTCCTCTTCTGGGAGTCTAGAATTGTGTTGATCTCTTCCGAATAGAATCTATGATAGCCTACCCTCTTTACCCTTTGCCTCTCGTTGCTAGGCGGCAGTTACATGAAAGCCGCAAGCTTTCACAAGCAAATACATGACTGATATCACGCCGACTTTATGATCACATTTATGATTATCATGTAGAATCTATAGCTCTACGTACCTTTATCTTATGTCGTTTCACAACACATGTCCTGACAGGAGGACTGTCTTTGGATCCGGCATAGCTACTAGTAGACCCCCTCCGGAATACTGGCAGTGTTGCCAGATTGGGAGGGTTCCCGCCCAGTTGGGTGGTTTCAAGTGCATTTTGGTGGGTTTTGAACATATTTTGGGCTGGAAAACTTCAGCAGTATCTGGCAAAACCCACCAAAAAATGCACTTGAAACCGCCCAACTGGGCGGGAAACCTCCCAATCTGGCAACACTGTGTAGGCACTGCTGATGGTAGTAACACACGTTTGTGCTGAACTGAACACCCAAGAGATTCTTTTAAGCTGGGAAGGGTGTCAAAACAATCCAAATCGAAGTGTTCAGAGCACAGGACGGATGTTGGTGAGGG